>NC_137770.1:120959423-121281224 GCF_963455305.1 Plecotus auritus | reverse complement strand
GGCTCAGTGGTTGGAGCATCAGCCCGTGGACCGAAGGGTTGTGGGTTTGATTCCCTGTCAAGGGCAAGTACCTTGATTGCGGGTTCGATCCCCGGCCACAGTTGGGGTGCATGCGGGACAATCGATGTCTGTCTTTCCAGTCATTGTTTCTCTCTCCGTTTCCCCTGCCCCCTTCCTCCCTTCACACTCTGTCTGAAAATCAATGGAAAAAATATCCTCGGGTGAGGATTAAAAAAAAAAGAGAGAGAGAGAAAAGAAGCAGAAAACATTCAAAAAGTTAGTCGTCTTGTAAAAATTCTTCCAAATGGCTCCAGAGGCAGATACTCCATGTTTTCAGCTGTCCTGTCAGCAAGTACAGTTTGGTACGTGTTGTTATTTTTGATTATTGGCTGAAATGGGATGTTCCTACATTAGTATAGCAGGAGCTTTGTTTTTGCTTTATACATACAAAGCCATTGTCCTTTCATGGTAGTGATTTCATTCTCTTCATCAATCTTATTAGGCACAAGACCAATTGCACCATGCCCTACATCTTAATAGGCATGATCTGACTTACATAATGCTGGGGAAGATTCACTTGCTGGCGGGGGACTTGGACAAGGCCATCGAAATCTACAAGAAAGCTGTGGAGTAAGTGTACCTGTTTCCATTAGAGCAAGGGTGGGGAACATCTGGTCTAGGCCCATGAAATCATTTGATCTGGCCTGCCAAGGCATTAGTGTTTGACCAAATACAGCAGGATAATTTTTATTTTTATTTTATTTATTTTATTTATTTTTATTTATTTATTTTTTTTTAAAATATATTTTATTGATATTTTACAGAGAGGAAGGGAGAGGGATAGAGAGCTAGAAACATCGATGAGAGAGAAACATCGATCAGCTGCCTCCTGCACACCCCCTACTGGGGATATGCCCGCAACCAAGGTACATGCCCTTGACCGGAATCGAACCCAGGACCCTTCAGTCTGCAGGCCGACGCTCTATCCACTGAGCCAAACCGGTTTTGGCAGCAGGATAATTTTTAAATTGATAATTTTGTATGGCCCACGGATGATCTTATAAATATCTAAATGGCCCTTGGCAGAAAAAAGGTCCCCCCAACTGCCCAGCTTTAGAGCAAGGAAAAACTTAAAAAAAAAGGGGGGGGGAGGTAGATATATGAATTCTCAAGCCTACAAGAGAATATATATGACTGATAACTAGTTGTATGAATTAGATGAATTAGAGTAAATGTTATGCTAAGGTTAAGAGATCCCAATGGCCTAAATAAGAAAGATTTGTATTTCCTTCTCACCTATTAGTGTGGCTGGTTTAGTCTAGGTGGGCAGCTGTGCTCTACAAGGTCAATCAGGGACCCAGGTTCCTTTCTTATTGACTTACCATTGCTTAGGTTGTTGTCTTCATCTGCATGGTTGAAGCTGAGTTACTATAACCTCCATGTTCCAGGCTGTGGTGGGGGGAGGTGGTACAGGAAACTAAGTACTGAATAAAAAGCTTGTAGTGTTTTAAGTGACCCAGAAGTTGCACACCTCTTCATGCTTGCGTTCCATGGTTCAAAATTAATGAGGTAGCCACATCCAGATGTAAGGGAAGTGGGCACACATGCTTGGGAGAAGGGTCTTATTAGCATGAGACCAATATCTTGTTTTTTAAAAAAATATTATTTTTTTCAACCTCCTATTGATGATGGAACTGACTGGCTTTCCCAGGATGGTGTTCCATGTTTTCTCTCTAGACACATGTTATCTTGCCTTTTCTGTATAGGGTTTTGCCTCATTTTAAATGGGATAGCTGTCGCCATGATGCTTTAATGTCTCATTTGTTTGGTCATTTAATAGAATGCCTGGTCACAGAGTCTAGTGTTCATGGTAATTAGACTATGAACTAAACTTAATTTGTTAAATTAATATGTTAATTAACTTTGTCTTCTACCATAGTGATGATGTAGTAACTTTTCTGGTTCTATCAGTCATAACACAGCTTTCTGAATTTTCTTCAGTCACATTTTGTGCCTAAAAAGATAGAAATATCCCTTGGTTAGTGAAGTTACAAGAGACTTTTGTCATCAAGAGGCTATGTTTATGTGGACAAGTAGGAAGGATCCCACATAGCATATGTTAAGCTTCTGTGGGGCTGTTGGAAGCCTTAATTTGTGACCCCTGGCTTCTAGAAGATGAGTTCACATAAATCTGAAGGGTGACATTCTTTCAGTGGTTGGTCAAGGACTTAAGTCACAAGAATTTCCAAGAGGACAGCTGAGCATTTAGAGCCTTACTGAGAATGTGGAGATCCACAGCTTGGAGATAGCAGTTTTGGTTGGGGGAGGGATGCTGCCAGAATCATGGAAGTTAGTTTTAGGGAGGTGATGAAAATGGATATTTATTATGGCAAAGTGAAGGGCAAATACTTAGTTGAATTGAGTAAGGTTTGTTTGGCCAGCTCAGGTCTCCCTGGCTGGGGTTTTGGCCCCTCTGATTCTGGTCGTCTGATAGGTAACCAGCGCCCTACCTCATTGCTTAGAAGCATGCAACACTGTTCCTCATCTTTGGCATTTTTACTGTTGGTACTGTTTGATGATCCTGTAGTCAGATCATCTTAGCTCAGTATAGCTTTGGTTTTGTAACAAAGACAAATATTAGTGAGGGATTGGGAAAGCAGATAATCTTTTACCTAAGTCAATGGCTAATTCTTTCCCAGAGCTGGTATGTCTTCCTTTTTTTGTTTAGTGTGGCTGTTTACCATGGCCTTTTGTTTAATGTGGAGAGCAGAGCATTAGGGCCCTTAGGATCCTAAATTACACAGAAAATTATACAGGTTGCCATTGTGCATACAGTGAGAACAGGGAAAAAAAGAAAAGAAAAAAAGAAATCCCACTAGAAGGAAACTGGCTAAAGCTATGTATGTTCCATACTGGCTTGGTTTATAAAGAATTATTCTTTAATTCTGTCAGTATAATGAAGACAGTCACACAAAATATTCAATAGGTTTTGTCTTAGGACTTGGACTCTAAGAAATGGTCCTGAAAAAGTGTCTGGATTCTAAGTCCTATTTCTTTCTTGTTGAACAATCCTCCCTGTAGCCAGGGTTGAGATGACACACTATTGAAGGCAATTTCCCAATCGTCCTGGGGAATTTCCATGGAGAGTGGGACACACACTATCTTTCAGATGTTGCATGAGGGCATGTTACTGTGCATGTGCCTCAGTATCTCATTCACATCTTGTTTCCTTTTGAGCATCTCTGTGTTGATCTCTGTGTTGCAGGTTCTCACCAGAAAATACAGAACTTCTTACAACTTTAGGATTACTCTACTTACAGGTAAGGAGAACTCTTTACTCATTCATGCATTGATGTTAGAAATACTTTTGGATTATGTGTATTATGGTTTCCCTGCATTTTGATTTTATTTTAGCACATTTTACTAAAGTTCATATGAAGCACACCAACCTTACTCTCTGCATTATTATATTCTTTATCTGTTAAAAGAATTAATTTTCTGCATTCAAATAAAAACTGCAATTATAATTTTTAAAGGAAAGTGCATATATGAGAAATAACTGGTCATAAAGACTGTCATTTTGTTGTGGGGAGAGAGACTGATACAAATTAGCACTATCAGGGCTTTGGAGCTAAGGCCATTTCTGTTGTTCCTTTTTCCCAGACAGGTCCTATAGGAAAGAGGAGGCAAAACATTGTCTAGAATAAGAAGTCTATCTCCTTCCTGAGTGTGAATGAAATTCTTTTAGCTCAATCACTTATCAGCCTGACAACTGGGGCCCAGAGGTCCTGGAGGGACCTCTTCTCATCCCATTTCCCCATCAACTCCCAAAGTTCACTGCTCAGCTGATCCTGCCTCCAGTTCTGCCTCTTTGGTAGCCTTTCTGTTTGTTTCATTTTTCTTTAAAAGGAATTAGGAGTTTACCCCTGGGCCTTCCTGGCTTTGGCTTGGGAGGTTGACCCCAGGGGAGATGAGGCTAACCAGCCCATTTCCTGCCAAGAGACATTAGTGTGGAGCATATTATGGCAGAGATAATTCCTGGCAAATAGATACTTTGATTTTATCAAGGGACAAATGTGGGGATTTTTAGTTTTCTTTTTCTATCTGGTATCTGTAGCTCTGTTTTGTGAAGAGAACTCAGAAAAGTCAGGGTGTAATTGGCCAGACTCCTGAACTGCTATCTCCTCGCTGATACAATTCTCTGGTTTGCTTTTTCTCCAAGGTTGGCATTTACCAGAAGGCATTTGAACACCTCGGAAATGCTCTAACTTATGACCCTGTCAACTACAAGGTACTGCAGGCTGTCAAACCCCAGAGCCTTCACATAGATGGTCCACTCCTAGAGGTGATCTAGCCCTTGAAAGCATTTTGAATACCTGAGAAATTACCTTTTTCTTAGAAAAATTATTAATAAATATGGCTCTTCTCATTTGAAAATATTGTAAGGTGTTGGTGTTCTGCTTGTTATTTTCCAAAAGAGCACATTTGATATAACAGACCTGTAACTTACGCAGAAAGCAAAATTGTAGTATTGGTAAAGTTTTATGTATTTATGAAATTAGCAAAGCCTCCACAACTATAAAAATACTTCTGGTGAAATGATTTCTAGTTTCTTAATGAATTTGCAATTACAACCTTGTCCAGATATGTCTTTAGGGGTGAGAAGATCATTAAGTGGATGAATGTCATTGAGGGAGATGCAGCAAAACAGGCTGTGAAGGATACAGACTCAGTCCTATCTCAGAGTCACATTAGCCTGACTCCATCAGCTCTCCGCCTGAACCCTGGACTGATTAAGCCTAAAGCTGTGTCACCTTTGTGCTGTGGCAGAAGGAACTGTACTTTAAGTGGCAAAGAAAGGAGTATTTGAGTTGTCTGGAACAGCACTTAATGTATCAAGTAGGGGCTACAGGGAACAGATTAAAGGCAGTATGCTCAGAAATATTGCCTTCTCTAGTTAGAAGTAGGAAACAAATGAGCTGGGTAAAGTCAGTGACATTTTATCTTTCTTTTTCTGTACTGTGCCAAAGAGAGCCAGAGTGTGGGGTGCAGGGATTTCTCATGAGCCTTTATCCCAATAGCTTGAATATATTTTATATGTCTCTGGAAGTTTTTCAGTCACGCTGTGCATTATCTACACCCAGCAAGGCTCCTTCACTGCTATAGCCTTTTGGGAATGACTGAATTATCAACTTCCCATGTCCTGTGTTTTTAGGCCATCTTGGCAGCAGGCAGCATGATTCAGACCCATGGAGACTTTGATGTTGCCCTCACCAAAT
The DNA here is from genome assembly GCF_963455305.1 of Plecotus auritus. NCBI lineage: Eukaryota > Metazoa > Chordata > Mammalia > Chiroptera > Vespertilionidae > Plecotus > Plecotus auritus. The sequence continues at coordinate 121,275,945 of NC_137770.1, read as the reverse complement.
ACAGAGTTGTAGCTTCTGCTGTTCCAGAAAGTCCTCCACTTTGGAATAACATTGGAATGTGTTTCTTTGGCAAGAAGAAATATGTAGCAGTGAGTGTCTCCTCACCTTCCTTGTCTGTGCTATTGGGTCTGCCCAGCTTGCCCCACCTTCATCAAGTGCCCCTCTCTCCTGCAGGCTATCAGCTGCCTGAAACGAGCCAACTACTTGGCACCCTTTGATTGGAAGATTCTCTATAATCTGGGCCTTGTTCACTTGACCATGCAGCAGTATGCATCAGCTTTCCATTTTCTCAGTGCAGCCATCAACTTCCAGCCAAAGATGGGGGAACTGTACATGCTCTTGGCTGGTAAGAGACTATTGTGTGGAAACTGTCTCCACAGTCTGTAATAAGGGGAAAATGAATTAGAATCATTGGAGGCCAGTGGCTAAATGTACTGTAGAAGCCATTCCCTTGCAGGTCCCATAGGAATCTGGATTATTGTGCTAGAGCTTGAAAAACAATGAAGAAAATAATGACAAAGCATTTGGTTGTTTCTAACTTGGGGCAATTTCACTCAGAGACCAACAGGTTAAATCAAGATCATCCCTAGTTTATCTTTTACTAAATGTTTTCCCTTGCCTTGACTATCTATATATACACTGAGTGGCCAGATTATGATGATCTCTGAGTGCATAATAATCTGGCCACTCAGTGTATATCCTATATAATAAAAGACTAATATGCAAATTGTCCCCTTGACCAGGAATTCGACCAGCAGGCAGGCCAGCCAACTGCCCATGTCCCCTCCCCCGGCCAGGCTGGCCGGACCCCACCCATGCACGAATTTATGCACCGGGCCTCTAATATGTATATACTGAGTGGCCAGATTATTATGCATTCAGAGATCATAATAATCTGGCCACTCAGTGTATATAAAAGCCTAAGCAACCATTACGACTGAACAACCAGAACGACTGGTTGACCTGTCGCTATGATGCGCACTGACCACCAGGGGACCGACACTCAATGCAGGAGCTGCCCCCTGGTGGTCAGCGCACTCCCACAGCCAACCTCCCACAGCCAGTCAAACGCCCCCTGTCCCTCACCCCTGGCCGGCAAACCTCCTGCAGTCCCTCCCCTGTCCGGCAAGCCCCGTCCTGCAGGCCCTGTTCAGCAGGCCCCGTCTGGCACCTGGCAGACCCCATCCAGCAGCTGGTAGACCCAGCCCCAATCGGGAATGGGTGAGACAACCCCCATAGGCCCTGATCACTGGACAGGCCTAAGGACCCCACCAGTGTACGCATTTTGTGCACCGGGTCTCTTTAATAATAAAAGGGTAATATGCTAATTAGAAAAGACATCATTCCGGATGTCCTTCCAGATGAAGCCAGGGCTGGAGGGAAGTCTGGGTCCTGGGTGCGTGCCAGTGGCCAGAGGGAAACACGGGTCCCAGGTGCCAGAGGGAAGCTGGTATCGGCAGCCGGGAGAAGGAAGGCCTACTCTTGCACGCATTTCGTGCCTCAGGCCTCTAGTTTATTTATATGTATATACTGAGCCCAGCTAAGTTTCAGATATCATTTAGTGTACAAGAGATATATCTTATAGGGTTGACGAGGGGATTGCATGATTAAGTAACCAATGAATATTAACTATTATTGGTTTTATTGTTAGTTACTGTAATACAAAAGATTGACTAAATATTCTTTCTAGGGAATATTTCTCTGTCCAAAAGCAGTTTTCAAGTTCTCATTGACTTTGGTCTTCAGGTGTTGTTTTTAGTAATTATTGTGGGGTTCTTATAAGGGAAAGGTTGCAAAAACAAATCAAGTGTTGGTTATTTGGGGGTTGCCTGAATACAAAGCTAGCCTAGTTCTAATGGGGATAGGAATGTAAACAAATTGCCACACTGTAAGGCACAAGCAGCAATTCTAACATCACAAAGTAGAGAGGGCCTTCACACTGTTCTGAAGGCTAAGCTGGAATTCAGTCACACAGAATTACTGAGGAGCCAGTGAACAAAGGCATGCAGCCATGAAACTGCATGCTATACCCTGCCGTTAGTGGGCAATAGTGCTATCAAATGTAATGGGAAATGAGTCATGAAAGATAGTTTGGGGTCAGATGATGGAGGGCCACGAGTATAATGCAAGGACATTAGACTTTATCCTCGAGGCCATTTTCCCAGCTGTATTCCTATATCTCTTAAGTGTCTAGTAGAAGTGAGTCCATGTTGCGGGGAGATGGAGTGGGCAGGCCTTCCAGATGTCCTACTGATGGCTTAGGCCCGCTCCCCGGGGGAGCGGGCCTAAGCCGCAGTCTGGCCTCCCTCTGCAGGAGGCGACCAGCCAATCAGGGGAAGGCACTGCCCCCATCACCCCCTCGCTGCTGCTGCCTCTGGTCTCCCTCTGCAGGAGGTGACCCTGCGATCAGGGGAAGGCGACGCCCCCATCACGCCTCTGCTGCTGCCACTGCCAGCGCGAGGCTGCCTGAGCCTCGGCCATCCCAGCCACTGTGGCTTGCCTGAGCCTCGCCTGGCCCTCATGGCCTGATCCTTGGGCCCTTGCAGCGGCAGCGGCCATCGGTGGCTTGCCGGAGCCTCGGCTGGTCCTGGGCAAGCAGCAGTGGCCATTGGCTGTGAGCTTCCCCGTGCTTAACCAATTGGGTGCGCTCATCCAGTGATGGGCAGACCGCGTCTTCCAGTGTTCTCCTGGCTGCAGGAGAGGGTGCAGGTATCCCTCCGGCGCTGGGTCACTGGGTCCGGCTGCTAGAGGAAATTCTCTACATTGGTTGTCCAGACACCTGGAGGCCTCCACCGATTCCCGACCCTGACCTGAGGGGCATTGAGGAGCGATGGAGGCGGCCTGGGAGTTTGAAGAGCCACAGGAAGGAGCTGCCTTTCTTAGAACCCCTGACCCGTGGTGCTGGAGGCCAAGGTGGGGCATTGCTGGGTCGGGAGCTCTTAGCTGTGGAGCCGCAGTCTGGCCTCCCTCTGCGGGAGGCGACCAGCCAATCAGGGGAAGGCACTGCCCCCATCACCCCCTCGCTGCTGGGCTTTCCCTTGCTCACCTGCCTTCGCTGCCGGTGCAGAGGTTTCCTAGCAGAGTGGTTCTGCTGCCACTTGGCAGAAGGAATCGGTGATCCTTCTGGGCAAGCGGCAGCGGCCATCAGGAGTGTTCATGCCACCACCGCCATGTGGGGAGTACAGGCCGCCCTCCACCAGGCCTGCCTCCCCCACCCTGTCCCCGCTGCCATCACGGCCCCAATGCTGCAAGTCTCCGCCCCCCACACTGCAGGTCCCTGCCCACCTGCGCCTTATGTGCACGCAGCCTGCTGATTGGTTGTTATTGTGATGGTGTTCCGACCAGTTTGCATATTGCCCTTTTATTAGTATAGATAGGTGAGTCTTCCAGAAAATACTGGTTTAAAAGGTGAGAGTGTCCTGGTGCTAAACCAATTTTAAAGATCAGGATTATGGGTGATGGAGGGCCAGTGAGGATTCTTAAGCAGGATAGTGACATGTTCAGATTTGTTTGAAAGTTGTTGAGAAACCTGGCAGCATTGTGACAAGTGGATGGATGCAGATGAGGACATTGCCACAGCCTGAAACAACTTGGGCAGTGTCAGAAAAGAAACTGCAAAAAATGGTGTTCAGATAACTTGGCAACTGATTGACTGCGGAAAGGGAACTGTTGAAGATGACACCAGGTAACTAAGCTGAGTGAGTAGATGGTGCTAGGAGCTGAGGAGGCAAAGGAGCAGTTAAGTTGGGGGAACTGAGTGAACTGTGGTCTTGAAACATTCCTTTTGCTTTCTAAGCTGGGCTCTCCAGTCTCAGTCCTCACTTTCTTTGTTTCAGTGGCTTTGACCAATCTAGAAGATACAGAGAATGCCAAGAGAGCTTATGACGAAGCAGTCCGCCTGGATAAGTAAGCTGCACCTTGGGGAGTGGTATTGGGGAGGGCTAGACTCTCGAAAGCCAAGAGGTGGCATTAGACCACTGGCTTTGCCTGAGTCAGTCCAGTTGCTTGTTCTCCATGGCCTTTGTGCACAAGGCATGTGTGGAAGGATGTGATACTAAGCCTGCAGTGGAACTGACACTGCCACTTTCTAAGAAAGTGTTTCCAGCCCCAAGTTTAGTAGTTAGGAGGCCAGAGAAAGTCAGAGCTGGCAGTGGACTTCGGTTGCTGGTAGCCATGGGCTAAATGGGATATCAGATGCAGCTCTGGACTCAGTTTAATCTAAGATAAATGTGACTCTCTCCATATTTATTCCACTGGCATCGGCTAGGCAGCAGGGTAGGGATCACTTCTTCAACCCGCCCTGGTGGTCCCTGCTGAGGGCTGAGATGTCAGACTTGGTCCTGATACCTGCTTTGCTGATGGGCAATTATTCCTTGATTCTTTCCCACAAGTCCACACATAGCACGTGTGTTCCTCTTACCTTGCTGCAGAATGGAGAAATCTCTGCTTATAATCAGTTTTGTTTTTTGTGTAATGAGAATCTCTAAATGAGAGATTCTAGGTTGTGAAGCCTAAGCTTCACAGAATCCTTGTCTGTTTGCCATAGGTATAACCCTTTAGTCAACCTGAACTATGCTGTGCTGCTATACAACCAGGGTGAGAAGAGGGATGCCCTGACCCAGTATCAGGAGATGGAGAAGAAAGTCAACCTACTCAAGGACAGTAGCTCTCTAGAATATGACTCTGAGGTATGTCTTTTTTTAAAAAAATATATTTTTATTAAATATGTTAATACTTATATTAATACTAGAGGCCCGATGCATGAAATTTGTGCAAGGGGCTTGGCCCTCGCAGCTGCAGCTTTGTCCAGGAGGACGTCTGGATGGTCATTCTGCTGTTCGGTCCTCCGGTCTAATTAGCATATTATGCTTTTATAGATATAAATGAGGAAGAAAGACGTAGAGAGATAGAAACATAAATGATGAGAGAGAATCATTGATTGGCTGCCTCCTGCATGTCCCACATGGGGATCAATCCCGCAACCCGGGCATGAGCTCCAATCAGGAATGGAACCTGTAACCTCGTGGTTCATAGGTCACTGCTCAACTGGTGAGCCGTGCTGGCCAGGTGTCTTTTTTTTTTCTTTTCTTTTAGAGAAAGAGGCAAAGTTGGGGTGGGGGGGTGTGCATAGAGGAAAGAGAGACATTGATCGGTTGCCTCCTGCACACGCCCTGACCAGGGATTTGAACCCACCACCTTTTGGTATATGGGACGACACTCAACCAACTGACCCACACTGGCCAGGGCATGAGATACGTCTTTTATTAGCTCCTAAGGAGCCATAAGCAAGCTGTCAGCAAACTTTTGATCAAGCATAAATAATCCAAAGATAACCTGTTATAAGCTCATGCCTATTTTGGCTTTGATGTTCCTGGTAGCATGAATTATTCAATTAGTGACAGCCTGAAAAAAAAACTTTGCTGGAAGAAAATAGTAAGAGGAAATTCAGGCTTACTGAGCCTGTCATTGATAATACAACCCCTGAGTTGAGGCCCATATCTCGTTGTAGCTTCCTCCCACTTCTGTAGGAAAGGTGGACTTCAGCTCAGTAACATACCAAACTTAAATTGTTAGGTTTGAGATCCTGTATGAACTCCCTTTCGTCACTAAGGGCAGTCTGTGATTTCTGCTGTTTGAGAAATATTGCCCTGTTATAAGTATTTCCTCCCTCAAATGCTAGTACCAGTAGTCACTATTTCAGCTATAACCCCCAGGTGGAAGGCCTAGGAAGCGGGTAGGCTTGTCTCTGCAGGTCATACCTTGATTCTTTTTTTCTTCACATGTGGGCACAAGATGGTGGAGATGGCTCAGAAGTTGGGAGCTGCTCTTCAGGTTGGGGAGGCACTAGTCTGGACAAAATCAGTTAAAGATCCCAAATCAAAGCAACGGACAACTTCAACTAGCAAAGCTGCCAGTTTCCAGCAGCCTCTGGGCTCTAATCAAGCTCTAGGACAGGCAATGTCTTCAGCGGCTGCATACAGCAAGCTACCCTCAGGTAGGAGGTTACACACAGTGCCATAAAGACCTCGTGGGCATAGCCACATGTACCAGCAAAGAGGTTACAGCTTTGAGTGAAGCCTGCACTTTTCAGACTCAAGAACCTGTCCAATGTAATATTGTTTGGAAGGGAGAAAAAGTCTCAAGGTGGCCAAATTGGCACTAGTTTCTTTAAAGCAAGTTATATATTAGGTAACAGTTACTGGCAGGCTTAATTGGATGGTTAGTACACTGGGTCTTTACAATATTCAAGTTTAGAAATATATTACAGTACTTTCTATTATATAGTCTTGTTTTAAATCTCACTGCCTTATCATAAGTTGACATGGTGCAGATAATTAAAGATTTCTTTTAGTGAGTCATTGAAGGCAAACTCGACTGTTTGCTTCATTTCTTGTTATGGTCTAACATCACAGCTGCAGAGATATACCACAGTCCCAGTGATGCCAGAAAACATGGGGTTTCTTGAAATTTAACAGTGAAAATAATGATTTCTTTGGGAATTCTGGAACAAGAATTCAAGTCACCATCTCTTTCTCTGGAGCTGGAGCCCTTGTGGAAGCATGTCCAAGTGAAGCACCAGCACAAATAAGAGAAAAATAGGAATAGGATGACTGCAGAATAGGGGTTTCTTTGGTGATGATGTACCAGATTAAGAAAGGTCACATGACAGGTAGAGTGGAGGCCAGCACATTCCTTGGGCACCACAGAACACAGCATATGTTGTGATGATCATGTGGAGCCTGAGGCCTCTGCAGTCCCCTATTGGTTCCCATCACCTCACCCAGGAAATGAGAAGCCAGCCAGACAGGTCCTTTAAGAATTGAGAGCAAGGCTTATGGTTCTAGGTATGTAGTTCCAAGAGCCAGCAGGGTACATGACTATTTGCTTTAAAAATTTTTTATGTTATTTTTAAAATTTTTATTTAAAAAATGTTTTCATTTTTTATTGATTTCAGAGAGAGATAAAAACATCAATGGTGAGAGATAATCATTGATCAGCTGCCTCCTGTATGCCCCCTACTGGGGATCAAGCCTGAAACCTAGGATGTGCCCTGACCAGGAATTGAACCATAACCTCCTCGTTCATGGGTTGACGTTTAACCACTGAGCCACAGCAGCTGGGCTTGAAAGAACTTTTGTCTCCTGGCTGACTGACCCCTTCCTTTGTGGGAGGAAAGTTGGAAACCTTTGCTCCGTACCCTGGCCATTACAAAGCCTTGGCTTAGCTAAGGTGATCCTCAGGCTGTGGGGCATGTCAACCCCAAGGCAAACATAAATCTTACATTTATAATTTAGTTCTAATAGTCTTAATTTAAAATATATATTTTATTGATTTTAGAGAGGAAGGGAGAGGAGAGAGACAGAAACATCAATGATGAGAGACAGTCGGCTGCCTCCTGCACGCCCCCTACTGGGGATCGAGCCCACAAACCAGGCAGGTGCCCTTGGGTGGAATCAAACCTGGGACTCTTCAGTCTGCAGGCCCACGCTTTATCCATTGAGCCAAACCAACCAGGGCTAATAGTCTTAATTTAAAAGGAAAAAAAAAAGATGAAAAAAGCTCTGTAAATTGAAGCTGAGCCTGTTGAGTATCCTAGTTGCACTTGCCCAAGGGAATCCAGAACAGTACCTGTATCTTATTCTTGGGAGAGGTCAGAGTATAGAGTCAGATCATGTCAGTATGATAAGAAGTAAGAGGGAAGGGCTGCTCTGGTTATTAGCACCAAGGATTTAAAAAAAGGGAAGAACTTCAAAAAATTTTATTTTTTGATTGATTTTGAGAGAGAGAGAGAGAGAGAGACCAAAACATTGATTTGTTCCACTTATTTATGCATTCATTAGTTGTTTCTTATATGTACCCTGACTGGGAATGCAACTTTGGTGTATCGGGACTATGCTCTAACCAACTGAGCTACCTGGCCAGGGCAGAAGAACTTCTTAACCAAAGAATTTTAAGACAATCAATGATACCACTGATGAGATGCTATCAATATGTTAACGACATGTCCTTTTTAGAATAAAGATTGTGTGTCATCATCCCTTTGGGGAAAGTTGTTATTCAGGTATAACAATGAGAGATCACAATAAAAACTTTTAAAAGAACCCATGATCAGAGTTTTCACTGACCTATTTCTAAGCCAAGTTTGAAATTGGAGAAGGAACCTCATGCCAAGTTCCTATTTGTGCCAGTACAACCTCTGCTACACACCTAACAAGTGGTAGGCCAGCAATCTGCTTCAGAGCCAGTCCCCATGTTGTACTTACAGTAAAGTGCCCTACAATCACCATAATTTGAAGGTGGAGGACTGACCTATTGCCAGACAAAACTATGTTTTTTTGGAGTTCTTTATATTATGACTGGGTCTGTTTTGACACTGAAGCAGCAGCTGAGTTCCATACCTCAGAAATAAATAGTAAGGTAACAGAGGTGATAACCCTTAACCATGCAGCTGGTATGTAGCAGAACTGAGATTTCTACCTTGAGCAGCAGTGAGCTCACTTCTATATCAGTGTGGAGTCTAGTATGCCTCTGACTGAAAGGTCCTGATGAGGAATACTGAGAGTGTAAAATAAGATAGATGGAGAGGAGGAAGGAAGTATGAGAGAGATTTAGGAGGTAAAATCAACACAAACCGGGTACTAGTTGGAAATGGCAGATAAGAACAAACTAGGATGGATACCCATTGCTGGGGAATGTTACACAAATCAGAAAAGAGGAACATTGGGGGAACAGGGTCAAGTGTTGAGTCTAGTTTTGCTACACATGCTTATCTTTGAGACATCCAAATGCTGATAGCCATTAGACACCTGTATAGTTAGATTTCAAGTGTTAAATCTGGCTTGAAGATAAAGACTCAGAAGTAATTGGGTTTGGGTGACAGCTGAAATCATAGATTTGAAAGGAATCACCCAAGGAAAGCTAGAAATAAGATGATGGGGGATCAAAAATGAAAACCCAATATTGAAAGGGAGAAAAACAGGAGAAGCAGATGATACAAGAGAAAAACCAGGTAAGTGGTGTTAGGAAAGGCAAAGGAAGAGAAGTTCAGGAAGGGAATGAGCAGTCTCACTGAACCCTTCAATAGAGAGAGGCTGTTATCCTCATTTTATAAAGGAGGAAGCTGAGGCTGGGAAAGGCAAAATGAGTTTTCCAAGGTAAGTGGGAGGATTAGAATTTGAACCCAGGTCAGAATGCAGAGCTATTGCTCTTAACCATTAACCTTCAAGCAGTGATGCACTCTTGATGAACTAGTGGCAGCAACAGAGACCCAAGGGCTAAAGACCAAAGAAGTGGAGATTGGACTGCTGTTATATCAAAGTAAAGGGAAGAGAGGTTTCTAGAGGGCAGAACTGAATTCATTATAATAATCTGGGAAAATTTTAGCATTTGGGGAGACAAGGGTAAAAAGGTCTTCTTTTAAGTGAAGCATAGTAAAGACTGAGAGAATGTGAAGAGCAGGACTCTTCAGTTTTTCTATACTCTCTGGGGCAAGAACATAATGGCACCTTGCATTCCAGGGATAGCAGTCAAGAAACACATGCTTTTTACATTAATTTGATCTTAGATTTTCTTAAAAAATAAATACTAGGTACCTCTTCAGTTTTTTGGGCATAAGGATTTGCAGTTTTTCATTCACTCTGGTGAGAAAGGAGCTATTCTAATTTCTAGTATTGGGATTGCTCATGTCATCACAATATTTAACAGAAAGGAAAAGGAAAAGGAGGCCAAGTACATAATTACAGATAAAGTGGGAGCCATATTTCTGGCAGGGAAGTGGAAGTATGGACTAGCAAAGAGAAAAATGCCCTTCTTACTGAATAATATTAGTATAAAACTGTGCATAACCAAAGACAGTATAAATCTGGAGTGTATGATTATAATGACTATGTCCTTAAGGAAGAATCATTATTATCTGATAATAGCAGAATAGCTCATGTTGGACCAATCCTCCCATAAATAAAATATAAGCAAATATGTGAATATAAAACACTACCTTGGTTTAATTAAAAAAATATATGATTGTTCCAAGCAAAAAATTGTATTACATTATAATGTGGGGTTTAACATATGCAAATGTAACTAAAGGACAAGGGGTACATGGAACATTATAGTTGAAAGGTTTTAAAATTTTACACAATGTGGTACAAAAGTAATCCTATATAGTTTGTGAAGAGTTAAGGCTGGATATTATAATCCCTAAAGCAACATTTAAAAAGATATACAGAAATATAGCTAAAAAGACAATAGAGAAATTATAATGAAATTCTAAAAAATATTCAATTAGCACTTTCTTCCCCAAAATAAATGGACTGGAAAGGAAGAATGGAGGAACAAAAAAGAAAAAGCTGGAACAAAGAGAAAATAAATAACAAATATTAAATGTAAATTAAATCATGTTAATAATTACATGAAAATGTAACTAAACTAAAAAATGTAACTGGATTAAGCATTCCAATTAAAAAGCAGAGAAAGAATTAAAAAGAAAGCCCAGTTATCTGCAATTGAAAGTAAAAGGATGGAAAAAGATATACCATATAAACTATGGGCATAAGAAGTCTATAATAATGTCTAGAGTACTGTATTAATGTCATATAGACTTCAGAACAAGGAGTATTACTAGAAATAGACTAATTTGTCTGACAAAGAATTCAAAGAAACAGTCAAAAGGATGCTCACCAAAGTTAACAGTGCAATAGAGGAACTTAGGGAGCATTTCAACAAAGACTTAGAAGGTATAATAAAGAACCAAGCAGAGCTAAAAAAATACAATAACTGAAATGAAAAACACACTAGATGGAATCAACAGATTAGCTGGTACAGAAGAATGTATTAGTGATCTAAAGGATAGACTAGTGGAAATCAACCATCAGAATAGTGAAAAGAAAAAAGATTGATATTTTAAGGGACCTATGACATCATCAGGCACAAAAACATTCACATTATAGGGATCCCAGAAGGTGAAGAAAGAAAGGAACAGAAACTATTTAGAGAAATAATGACAAACTTTCCTAACTTGGGAAAGGAAATAGACATCCAGGTCCAGGAAGCACACAGTTCCAAACAGATGAACTCAAAAGATACCCACACCAAGACACATTGTAATTAGAATGGGAAAAGTTAGAGACACTTTTGAATGCAGCAAAGGAAAATAACTAATTATATGACAAATGAAACCTCACAAGGCTATCAGTCAATTTCTCAGCAGAAATATTAGAGGCCAGAAGGGAATGGCAGGACATCTTTAAAGTGCTGAAAGAAAGGAACCTACAACCCAGAATAATTTACCTGACAAGATTGTCATTCAGAATTGGAGAAATAGTTTCTCATAGAAGCAAAAACTAAGGAGTTCATCACCATTAAATCAGCTTTACAAGAAATGTTAAGAAGAAAAGGAGGGGAGAAACCAAGATGGCGGCATAGGTAAACACCTAAACTGCTGCCTCGCACAACAATTTCAAAACTACAACTAAAAGACAGAACGGACACCATCCAGAACTGCAGGAAAGCTGGCTGAGTGGAAATTCTACAACTAAAAGGAAAGAGAAAAGCTCACAGAGAATTGGAGGTATGACAAAGGGTCTTTGTGCACGCAGAGAGAAAGGGCGGCTGAGAGCCTGGCTGACTTTCTCTGGCGGGAGGGGGAAGGAAGGCCCCGACTGCACTGAACCCCAGTTCCGAATGCACTGAACCCCAGTTCCGGGCGAAACCCCGTGGACCCAGGCTCATACAGGGGGAGTCTGTACTGTCAGGTAGAGAGAAAAGCACCAGGAGACTCGGAGACCCGGGGGAGCCCCGGCGGGCAGGGGTCTGGAGGCGCGCAGGCCAGTGTGCACAGAGACTGCGGAGGTTGCCACAGGCTTTCCCTAGCAGAAGGGAGTCGGAAGCTCCTGACTGCACTGAACCCCAGTTCTGACTGCACTGAACCCCAGTTCCAGGCAAGCCCCTGGGGACCCACGCTCTTGTGGGGGGAATCTGGACTCTCAGGCGGAGATTCGGGAGCCGGGGAAGGCAGAGGTCTGGGGGCGTGCGTGCACAAGGGCAAGGCTGACTGGAAGCCAAGACTGTCTGCTCCGCCCTGAGACTCCACCCCATCCAAGCTGAGCACAGAGGCTTTTGAAATTTGGCAAGTCTAATCCTATAAGGCTGTCTCCAGCACCAAACTTCTCCCAGCGTAGACACAGCTGATCCTCACAGCCAACTGGCCTGGAGGTCAATTCCTCCCAGTGATACCAACAACAATCAAGACTTCAACTACAACAAGGCTGTACACACAGTCCACAAAGGGGTGCACCAAGAGTATCCACCTCAGGTTAACTGGGGAGGCCGACCCACTGGGCCCTATAGGACACCTAGCACACAAATCTACCCTACCAACTCAGGGACGCAGTGAAAATGCGGCGACAAAGAAACAGATCACAAATGAAAGAAATGGAGGAAAACAAACGACTGGATATAGAATTCAAAACCACGGTTATAAGGCTTTTCAAGAATATCCTAGAAAAGGCCGATAAATATAACGAGACCCTCGAAGATATGAAAAAGGACCAACTAGAAATTAAACGTACACTGACTGAAATAAAAAATATTATACAGAGACCCAACAACAGACTAGAGGAACACAAGAATCAAGTCAAAGAATTGAAATACAAAGAAGCAAAAAACACTCAACCAAAAAAGCAAAAAGAAAAAAAAATCCAAAAAGTTGAAGATAGTGTAAGAAGCCTCTGGGACAACTTCAAGTGTACCAACATCAGAATTATGGGGGTGCCAGAAGAAGAGAGAGAGCAAGATACTGAAAACCTATTTGAAGAAATAATGACTGAAAACTTCCCCCACCTGGTGAAAGACATAGACTTACAAGTCCAGGAAGCGCACAGAACCCCAAACAAAAGGAATCCAAAGAGGACCACACCAAGACACATCATAATTAAAATGCCAAGAGCAAAAGACAAAGAGAGAATCTTAAAAGCAGCAAGAGAAAAACAGTTAATTACCTACAAGGGAGCACCCATACGATTGTCAGCTGATTTCTCAACAGAAACTATGCAGGCCAGACGGGAGTGGCAAGAAATTTTCAAAGTGATGAATAGCAAGAACCTACCACCAAGATTACTCTACCCAGCAAAGCTATCATTCAGAACTGAAGGGCAGATAAAGAGCTTCACAGATAAGAAAAAGCTAAAGGAGTTCATCACCATCAAACCAGTATTATATGAAATGCTGAAAGGTATTCTTAAAGAAGAGGAAGAAGAAAAAAGTAAAGATAAAAATTATGAACAACAAATACATATCTATCAACAAGTGAACCTAAAAATCAAGTGAATTAAAAACCTGAGGAACAGAATAATCTGGTGAATATAATAGAATCAGGGGCTTAGAAAGGGAGTAGGCTGATAATTCTCAGGGGGAAAGGGGTATGGGGGGGGGTTCAGGAAGAGACTGGATAAAAATCATACACCTATGGATGAGGACAGTGGCGGGGAGGTAAGGGCAGAAGGTGGGGTGGGAACCGGGTGGAGGGGAGCTATGGGGGGGGGGGGGGAGGAGAAACAATTGTAATAATCTGAATAAAGATTTATTATTAAAAAAATAAAAAAAGAAAAAGAAAAGGAAAGTCCATAACCAAAAATAAGAAAATATGAAAAAATAAAACATCTCACAAGCCAAATATTTAATAAATACAGCAAATCAGTCATTTAAAAAGCTATTATGAAAGACAAAAGTACCGAACTCAACCCAAACTATAATAAGTAGGAGACACACAAGACAAAGATTGGTAGTTACAAAATAGTCACAGGGATGTAAAGTACAGCACAGGGAACACAGTCAACAAAATTGTAATATGTATAGTGCCAGGTGGGTACTAGACATATCAAAGTATCACTTTGTATATAAATGTCTAACCTCTATGCTGTATATCTGAAATTAATCCTATATAATAAAGAGCTAATATGCAAATGGTCATCACGCCCTCACGCCATAACGGCTCAGACACTCAACACTAAGGAGAGAGGAATGGGGGCCAGCCAGGCACAAATGAGCTCATGAGATAGGAATGGGGACCAACCAGGCTGTGACCCGGGATAGGCACAAGCCACCCACCCTGCAGTCCTGGGCGCCAGAAGCTGGGGCTGCGGCTTGGGAGGGGGACAAACTGCACGCCCTGTGGTCCTGGGTGCCAGCAGCTGTGCCTGCGGCCTGGGAGAGGGACAAGCCACCTGCCCCGTGGTCCTGGGTTCCAGAGGCTGCACCTGTGCCTGTGGCCCGGGAGAGGGACAGACACCCGCCCTGTGGTCCCAGGTGCCTGTGGCTGCGGCCTGGAAGAGGGACAAGTGGTGCGGTCCTGGGTGCCAGCGCCTGCAGCTGTGGCCTGGGCAAAGCTGCCTGCCCACTGTCCCCTGTGGCTGCAGCCGGCCCGGGTGAAACCGGCCTGGGTCATGGGTGCCTGCACCCGGCCAGAAGTGGGAATCCTGGGCCCCAGGTGTGGGGCAAGGCAGAGGTGGTTAGGGGCAATCAGGCAGGCAGAGGTTTTAGGGGTGATCAGGCAGGCAGGCGGGTGAGTGGTTAGGAGCCAGCAGTCCCAGATTGAGAGAGGCAGTCAGACATCTCCCAAGGGGTCCTGGATTAGAGAGGGTGCAGGCCAGGCTGAGGGACCCCCCCCCCCCCATGTATGAATTTCGTGCACTGGGCCTCTAGTATAAAATAATATTGAATGTCAACTCTAGTGGAAAAATAAAAATACACGTTTTTAAAAAACAAACAAACATAAAAGATCTAAAATATGACATCAAAAACATAGAGTGTGGGCCCTGGCCAAGCAGCTCAATTGGTTAGAACATAATCCCAATAAGCCAAGGTTGTGGGCTCTATCCCCAGTCAGGGCACATACAAGAATCAACCAAGGAATGCATAAATAAGTGCAACACCAAATTGATGTCTCTTTCTCTTGCCCCTTTCCTTCCTCTCCCCCCTCCCTCCCTCTTTCTCTCTAAATATCAATAATAATAATAAAAAAAACGTACAAAGTGTGGAGGGGGGAGTAAAAATGTCCTTTTAGAATGTACTTGAACTTAAATGCTTATCAGCTTAAAATAGGCTGCTGTAGATACAAAATGATATACACAAACCTCATAGTAACCACAAACCTAAAACCTACGAAAGATACACAAAGAGTAAAGAGAAAGGAATCTAAACAAAACATTAAAGGAAATCAGCACACCACAATGCAAGATCTCAAGAGAAGAAAGGAATAGAACTACAAAAACTAACAAAATGGCAGTAAGTACATACTTACTCAATAATTACTTTAAATATAAATGGGTTAAATGCTTTAATAAAATGACAAAGGGTTGCTGAGTGGATTAAAAAACTTGACCCATTTATATACTCCTTACTACAAGAGACTCACTTCAAATTGAAAGAACTGAAAATTAAGGAATGGAAAAATATATTTCATGCAAATAGAAATGAAAAAGCTGGGCTGGCAAAACTCATATTAAATGGAAAATACTTTAAAACAAAGAATGTAAAAAACAAATAAGACCATTACTTAATTATAAAGGGGGCAATCCAAGAAGAGGCTATACCTGATAAATATCTGCACACCCAATATAGGAGCACCTAAATATATAAAGCAAATATTAATGTACGTAAAAGGAGAAATTCACAGTAATACAATAATAGAGGATTTTAATACTTCACTCAACTCAATGGAGAAAATTAATAAGGAAATAATGGCCTTAAATGCCACATCAGACCAGATTGACCTAATAGACATTTATAGAACACTGCATCTCAAAACTACATAATATCACATTTTTTTCAAGTACACGTGGAACATTCTCCAAGATAGATCAAATATTAGGCTATAAAACATGCTTCAACATATTTATGAAGATTTAAATCATATAAAGCATCTTTTCTGGCCACAAACATGAAACTAGAAATCAATCACAGGAAGAAAACTGTAAAAAAACAAATACATGGGAGATTAATCAACATGCTACTTAACCAACTAATGGTCCAAAGAGGAAATCAATCAGGACATTAAAAACTACCTTGAGATAAATAAAAATGAAAACACAACTTTTCAAAATTTATGGATGCAGCAAAAGGAGTTCTAAGAGGGAAATTCATAGCTATACAGGCCTACCTCAAGAAAAAACACCACCACAAAAAAATCTGAAATAAACAATCTAACCTTATGCTTAAAGGAACTAGAAAAATAACAACAACAACAACAAAAATCCACAGTAAACGGAAGGAAAAAAGATTAGAGCAGAAATAAACAAAATAAAGATAAAAATACAATAGAAAAGATCAGTGAAACTAAAGTGGTTCCTTGAAAAGATAAACAAAACTGACAAACCTTTAGCCAAACTCATCAATAAAAGAATAAATAAAATTATAAATGAAAAAAAGTTGCAACTGACACCACAGAAATAAAATAATTACTAAATAATTCTGCAAACAATTATATGCCAACAAATTTGATAACCTGAAGAGACTGATAAATTTTTAGAAGCATATACCCTTCTAAGACTGAACCAAGAAGAAACAGAAAATCTAAACAGACTGATTACTAGCAATGAAATTGAAGCAATAATAATAAAAAAAAAACTTGAACAAATAAAAGTCCAGGAGCAGAAGGCTTCACAGGTGAATTCTACCAAACAAGTAAAGAATTACATATCCTCCTTACACTATTTCAAAAAATTGAATGAAATGTTTCCAAATTCACTCTACAAAGCCAGCATTAGCCTAATATCAAAACCAGACATTACAAAAACAAAAAAAAAAAAGAAAACTATAGGCCAATATATACAAATCAATTAACATGATACATTACATTAACAAAATGAAGGATAAAAATCATGATCATTTCAATAGTTGCAGAAAAAAGCATTTGACAAAATTCAATATCCTTTTATGATAAAAACTGAGTGGGTATAGAAGGAACATACCTAAACATAATAAAAGGCCATATGTGGCAAACCCATAGCTATTATCAGACTGAATGGTGAAAAGCTGAAAAATTTTCCTCTAAGATCAGGAATAAGACAAGGACACCTGCTATCACCACTGTTAGTCAATGTAGTATTGGAAGTCCTAGCCATAGCAATAAGACAAGGAAAAAAATAAAAAGCATCCAAATTAGAAAGGAAGAAGAAAAAACTCAGTTTGCAGATGACATAATACTATGTGTGTGTGTGTGTGTGTGTGTGTGTGTGTGTATACTAAAGACTCCACCAAAAAACTATTCGAATAAATGAATTCAATAAAGTTGTAGGATACAAAATCAATATATAGAAATCTGTTGTTTCTGTACATCAACAATAATCAGCAGAATTAACTAAATCCCATTTGCAATTGCACCAAGAAATAAAATACCTCCCTGGCCGGTGTGGCTAAGTTGGTTGGAACATTGTCCCATACACCAGGAGGGCACATACCCAGGTTGCAGATTTGATCCCCCATTGGGGTGTGTTGGGAGGCAACCCACTGATGTTTCTCTCTCACATTGATGTTTCTGTTACTCTCTCTCCCTTTCCCCTCTCCCTCCTTCCTTCCCTCCCTCAATCCCCCCTTCCTGTCTCTAAAATAAATAAATTAAATAAAGATACCTAGGAATAAATTTAACCAAAGAAGTGAAAGACCTGTATTCTGGAAAGTATAAGACATTTAAGAAAGAAATTGGAGAAGATACAAATAAATAGAAGGCTATGTCTTGCTTATAGATCAGAAGGATTAATATTGTTTAAATGTCCTTATTACCTAAAATAATATACAAATCATTGATATTAAAATAGCAATGGCATTGTTTTCAGAACTAGAACAACTAATCTGAAATTTATATGGAACCACAAAAGACCTCAAATATCCAAAGAAACCTCGAGAAAGAACAAAGTGGGAGGTACCACATTTCCTGACTTCAAGCTAGACTACAAAGCTACAGTAATCAAAACAGTATGGTATTGGCAATAAAACAAATATGTAGATCAATGTAATAGAATAGAGAGTCTAGAAACAGATCCTTGCTTATACAGTCAATTAATCTACAACAAAGGAAGCAAGGGATATATAATGGGGTAAAGACAGTTTCTTCAATAAGTGGTGTTGGGAAAACTCAATAGATATAGGTAAAAAAAAAAAAAAAAGAAATCGGACCACTTTCTTACACCACATACAAAAATAATCTCAAATGGATTAAGGACTTAAATGTAAGACCTGAAATTAGAAGAAAACATAGGAGTAAACTCAAAAACATCAGTTACATGTTTTTGGAAGCCTCCTTGGAAAGGGCAACAAAATAGAAACAAATGGAACTAAAGTTTTTGCAAAGCAAAGGAGACCATCAACCAAATGAAAAGACAACCTACTGAAATGGAGAAGATAATCATAAATGATATATCTGATGAGGTAAATATCAAATATTTGTAAGGAACTTATAAAACATTAACACCAAAACCCCCCACAAATAATAAAACTAAAAATGGGCAGAAAACCTGAATAGACATGTCTCCAAAGAAGATATACAGATGGCCAACAGACATATAAAAAAGTGCTCATTGTCACTAATCATCAATGAAATGCAAATCAAAACCACAGTGAGATATCACCCCACACCTGTCAACATGGCTATCATCAAACATCAACAAATAACAAGTGCTGGTGAAGATGTGGAGAAAAGGAAACCCTTGAACACTGTTGATGTGACTGTAAATTAGTGCAGCTACTATGGAAACCAGTATGGAGATTTCTCCAAAAATTAGGAATAGAGCTGCCATACTAGCCAGCAATTCCACTTCTGGGTATTTATCTACAGACAACAAGAACACTAATTCAAAAGACATATGCACCCCTATGTTCATTACAGCATTACTTACAATAGCCAACATACAGAAGCAATGTAGGTGTCTATCAATAGATGAATGGGTTAAAAAGATGTGGTAGATATATGCAATGGAATATTACTCAGCAACATAAAAGGAATAAAATGTTGCCATTTGCAACAACACAGATGGACCTAGAGGGTATTAAGTCAGAGAAAGAGAAATACCACATGATTTTGCTTATATGTAGAACTGCCTTCCCCGCCCCAATAACCACAAAACGAATGAATAAACAAAACAGAAACAGACTCATAGACATAGAGAATAAGCTCATGCTTACCAAAGGGGAGCAGTGTGGGGGTGAAATTTTTAAAAAATAAAAAAGAAGAGGGAGACATAGTACAACATCCTATGTGGTAATCATGGAGATGTTAGAGACAGCATCACAGATGATAAAAAAAATTTTGAGTTTCTTATCAGAGACATTGCAAGCATTTGTATGATTTAAGTTGAAACCTTATTTATTTTGATCTTATTCTTTTTTTCTTTTTTATTGTTTAAAGTATTACGTAAGTAGTACATATATCTCCCTTTTTCCCTCATTGAACTTGCCCCATCCTCCCCTACCCCCTGTCGCATGCCCTCATCCCACATATTTTGATCTTATTCTTTAATCTTAAAATGGATGAAATGCCTGAAACATGCAGAAAGGGAAAATGAAGACTGATAGCGGAGCTAATGAAATAAAGAGAGTGCTATGAATTATTGTTTTATGGTAGGCTCTACTAATAAGGACAGTTGGGAGCAAATATCTCCAAGGAGATAGGCCATGTTCATGAATTGGATGACTGATTATTGTTAAGACAAAAATTCTTCCCAAATTGGTCTATAGACTCCTATCATTATACCCAGCAGGTTTTGAGGTAGAAATTGACAAGCTGTTGTATGCATGCATATGAGCATAACCAATGGACACAGACAGTGTGTGTGGAGGGGTGAGGGCATGTGCTGGGGTGTGGGGGTGGCCAGGTAGAGGTCGATGGGGCAGGAAGGAGACTTACGTAATACTTTAAACAATAAAGAATGGAAATAAAAAAGAAATTGACAAGCTGGTTCTAAGCTATCATGGAAATAACAAAGGATCTGGAACATCCAAGGCAATCTTGAACAAAATTAGACTTACACTATCTCACTTCAAGACTTAATCATAATAGTAATTATGTAGTACTAGCATAGGGATAGATAAATAGACGAATAAGACAGAATTGAGTCCATAAATACACATACACTTACAGAGTCATTTGATTTTTGATAAAGGCACCAAAGCAATGCAATGGGAAAAGGAAAGTCTTCTTAACAATGGTGCTGAAAACAACTGGATACCCATGTAGAAGAAAGTGAATCTGACCCTCAACCTAACACCATGCACAAAATAACTCAAAGTGGATTCTAGAACTAAAGGTACAAACTAAAATTCCAAAGTTCCTAGAAGAAGTATGAGATTATATTCATGACAAGGAATAGTTATTGTTTCTTAGGACATAGAAGACCAATAAGCCATGAAGAATATGAATATCAATCTGGGAATATATTCTGTGAGAATATAGTCACAAACTTTATCTGACAAAGGACTTACACTGAGTGGCCAGATTATTATGATCTCTGAACTCATAATAATCTGGCCACTCAGTGTATTTGTATCTCAAATGGGTACCAAAAGTATTCTAGACTTTTGCTGGAGATCAACCACCTATTTGCCCTGAGTTTTCTATCAGCCAGTGCAAAGGGGAAAACTGATCAGGTGCACGATTTATAGTATCTTGGATATCAAATACATGAGGTACTCAAGAGAAGTACACTGAGTGGCCAGGTTATTATGTGTTCAGAGATCATAATAATCTGGCCACTCAGTTTATATCCAGAATATATGAAGAACTCCTACAACTCAAGAAAAAAACTTAACAACTAAGACAAATATATATAAAACAACCCAATTGAAAAAAAGGCAAAAAATTTGAACACCACAAAAATAGATGAATGGCCAATGAACATATAAAAACGTGATCATCGTTCATTATCAGGGAAATGCAAAATAAAACCACAATGAAATATAACTAATGGCCCTGGCGGGTTTGGCTCAGTGGTTAAAGTGTTGACCTTCGGACCAAAGGGTCATGGGTTTGATTCCCAGCCAAGGGCACATACTTCGGTTGCAGGTTCCATCCCCACCCTGGTCCAGGTGTGAGCAGGAGGCAACCAATCAATGTGTCTCTCTCACATTGATTTCTCTTTCTCTCTCTCTTTCCCCATCTCACCCCTTCCACGCTCTCTAAAAAAAAAAAAGAAATATAACTAATGTAGCCATCAAATGCCTGAAATTAACCACTAGCAACCCCAAATATAAATGCAAATGAGAAGCAACTGAATTGTCATCAATCACTGGTGGGAGTGGTCCAACTACTTTGGAGAAAGGTCTGTCACCCATCCCAAGATATATATTTATTCCAGCAATTCCATGCCTGTGGATTTTTACCCAAGAGAAATGAGAATGCATACACAGATTGTTGATAGCATTATTCATAAAGGCCCCAAAGTATAACACACTGTATAGTAAACAGTGGAATACTGTTTAGCTATAAAAAGAAATTACACGGAACATAGATTAATCTCACAAACATTATGCTGAATGAATAGAGCTTTATACAAAGGACTCAATACTTTATTAAGTTCCAAAACAGGCAAAACTAATATATGGTGAAAAAAAGTATAACAGGTTGCTATGGATGACTTGGAAATGGCACGAGATGATGGAAACATTCTATATCTGACAGACATTTGGATTTGATAGGTATATGCATTTGTCAAAACTTAGCAAATGGTACACTTAAAATTTGTGCTTTCACTGTATGAAAATTTGTACCTAAAAAAAAAGTCCAAAAAAAAATTTGAGAGGAGACAAAATGGCAGTGGAATAGGCAGACACGTCCCAAACCTTGTCCTAGAGCAGATAGAAGGAGCAACTAAATCGAATAACATGCACACCGAACTGGTGAAGTAGACACAGCTGGTGAGACAATTTGCAGATGGGAAGGGCAGAGGAGAATGGTAAAATAAGGGATCTGGGCTGGAGAGAGGTGTGAGACCTCCAAGCCCAGAGGGTCGGAAGGAAGCTGCACAGCACCAAGGCTGCATCCCTTGGGACAGGCATAATATCTGACTGGAAAGGAAGTCCACAGGGCTGCTGGTGGCAGGGGATTCTAGATCTAAGCCCACAGCCACGAGAGGCTGAGCCCAAAGGGGGCAGCCTGAACAACTGCCCAAGCCGCACTGTGCCAGAGGGAAAGGGGCTCTCAGTGGCACAGCTCTTTCCCTGCTTTTTGGTCTTTGCTTTTATTCACTAAACCCAGTTCATCGGAACTTTCAAATACAAACACTCACCCGTGGCTGAGGTACAGGTGGAGGTGCGAACTTGTGGAGTCTGGGGAGAGGACCAGGTTGGGGAGAGGTGGCCAGGAGTCTGGCAATGAGACATACCTGACACGCTGGACCTAAGCAGCCATTTTCTCCTAAAGAGATAGCCCCTTCCTACAGTCTCCAGGCAACCAATACAGCCACAGCCAGCCTACACCCTCAATGTTACAAAGGATAAAAAAACAAATTTGAATAATCCCTGAAGAGAGGCCGTTCAGTCCCAGCAACCTCCCCAACTATGGCCCTGTCAGAAACAGCCACTTGAGAGAGTAAGATTGAAAGTGGACAAACAGGCTAAGTGGGAAGATTGGTCCTGCCAGCTGGCAGTCAAGGCTGTGGAGATAGACACAAACAGAGGAGTGATGTATCACTTGGAACTTCAACAATCTAACATGAAACTGAAGTGGCAAACAGTACAGAAGAGTGGGATCTTAAACCAGCCCATGGGGCATTAAAACTCGGCGGAAACAAACAACACTTAACTTTTTCATTTTAATTTTTTTATTATTATTTTGTTTTCTTTTTTCTTTATTTTCCTTTTTTAGTTCATTTTTTATTTCTTTTTGCATTATTTTTTCATCATTCTATTTTTATTTTATCCTATTTAAAATTTTTTTCTTTTTTCTTCTTTCTCTTTATTCTTATCCACTCATCCTCTACTTCCTCTATACTGAACTGAAGTCCTCCTCATATTTATCCAATTCTTCAACCTTACTTTCTTTATATAAGCTCGGCCTCTACAGATTCTGCCCCCACCCTCTTTTCTGGGTTTTTGGTGTTTGCATTTTTGGGCTTATCTTTTTTGTGGTGTTCTCTCTCTCTCTCTCTCTATATATATATATATATATATATATATATGTGTGTGTGTGTGTGTGTGTGTGTGTATTCCTTTTTCTTTTCTCTTTTACCATTTTTTCTCTCCTCGATATCATTATTTATGGTCTCTTTTCTCTCCCCTAATTCTCTTTTCTCTGGTGGTCACTTATATTGGGGTTATCGGTGTTATGAGTACATTTGTATTTTGTTCCCTTTGTGTTGTGTCTTGTCAAGTTGCATTTTGTCCTGTTTGGTCAATGTGGTAGAGAGTGAGCCACATAACCAGACACCTGGAGAGGAGACTCCATCCATGAATGGGTCAATAACACTCCAGACCCAACTACAGAGGCAGGAAGATGGCGGCAGTGAAGGAGAGAGCATGAGTGAGAGAGGGAGCAAAAGGGGAGTGTGTGGACATGTGGGGTGTGTATGTGAGTGAGGGAGTTAGATCCTGCAGGATCTTTGGGGGCAGAGAGACCAGGTTCACCTAACCAGGCAGCCTCTGCTACCATCACTAACAGTCCCAGGGCAGCCGGCTCTACCACAGAGGCTGTGCCTTCTTGAAGGGGAGAGCTGCTGTGACTGCGAGCCCAGCCTCACCTCCACCCAGGGTGCCCTCAGACACCACCCAGGACTCTACAGCCACCCCCGCTAGGGACCTGCTGCCTCGGCTGTGGTCCCACAGTCACCGAGACTACAGCTACCCTGGGCAAGGGCTCCTGTGAGTTAGGAAGCACGCTCCCCTCTGGCCAGCCCAACACTTTATCCCAGGGCGTCATGACCATGCGGGATCTAACGAAAGAGAATTTCAGGCCAATATCCCTCATGAACATAGATCCTGAACAAAATTCTAGCAAATCGGATTCAGCATTACATCAGAGAGATCATACACCATGACCAAGTAGGATTTATCCTGGAGATGCATGATGGTAAAATATCCGCAAATCAATAAACATGATACATCACATAAACAAATTGAGAGGTAAAAATCACATAGTCATATCAATTGATGCAGAAAAAGCATTTGAGAAAATCCAACACCACCCTTTCTTGATAAAAACCCTCAGCAAAGTGGGAATAAAGGGATCATACCTCAACATAATAAAAGCCTTGTATGACAAACCTACAGCCAACATCATACTCAATGGGCAAAAACTAAAACCATTTCACCTAAGAACAGGAACAAGACAGGGATGCTCACTTTCACCACTCCTGTTTGACATAGTACTGGAAGCGCTAGCCATAGCAATTAGGTAAGAAGAAGAAATAAAAGGTATCCAAATTGGAAAAGAAGACATAAAACTGTCATTATTCACAGATGACATGATACTGTACATAGAAAACTCTAAGACTCCATAAAAAACATTACTTAATAAATGAATTTGGCAATGTAGCAGGGTACAAAATTAACACCCAGAAATCTATGGCATTTTTAGACACCAACTCTAGTTGAAATTCGTGCACTCAGAGTGGGGGTCCCTCAGCCCAGACTGCACCCTCTCACAGTCTGGGAGCCCTCAGGGGATGTCTGACTGATGGCTTAGGCTCGCTTCCCATAGGGAGTGGGCCTAAGTCATCAGTCGGACATCCTTAGTGCTGCCGCGGAGGAGGGAAAGGTTCCCACTACTGCTGCGCTAGCCAGCCATGAGCCCGGCTTCTGGTTGAGCACTGCTCCCCCTGTGGGAACACACTGACCACCAGGTGACAGCTCCTGCGTTGAGCATCTGCCCCCTGGTGGTCAGTGTGTGTCATAGCAACCGGTCATTCTGCTTTTTGGTTGATTTGCATATTAGCTTTTTATTATATAGGATAATGTGTTATTATGAGCATGGCCTCTAACTGAATTTTTTTTTAGGTTGTTAAAGGGAGGGGCAAAATTTTCACTTGAGCCTGAAGCAAAAATTGCCCTTAGCTCAAAAATCTGCATACCACTGAGACACATCCTGGTGAGGCTCATTCTGACCCCCACACTGTTCTATTATGTGCATAAGTATTGGGAACCATCTTATCTCTTTAGTGAAAGGAACCTTTTGTTATGTTACAATGACTAACTTTATCTCATGAGTTGTGTTTTGGCTTCAAGCCTGTATCCAGTATTCATGCAGCAACTTCAGCTCTTCTGTTCAATATTTACCTGGCATATATTTTATTTTATTTTCTCTAAATCTTTCTAGATTTTTATGTATTAGATAGCTTTAGCCCATGGACACAGACAATAGTCTGGCGAAGGCCGGGAAGGGGCGGGTGCAGGGTGGAGGAGATCAATGGGGGGGAAAAAAAGAAACTAAAACAAGGGACATCTGTAATACTTTCAACAATAAAGATACATTTTAAATAAAGGAAAATATCTTAGTTGAAAAGAGTTTTATGTGAGCCCTAACTGGTTTGGCTCAGTGGATAGAGTGTTGGCCTGCGGACTCAAGGGTCCCAGGTTCGATTCCAGTCAAGGGCACGTACCTTGGTTGCAGGCACATACCCAGTAGGGAGTGTGCAGGAGGCAGCTGATCGATGTTTCTCTCTCATCGATGTTTCAAGCTCTCTATCCTTCTCCCTTCCTCTCTGTAAAAAAATCAATAAAATATATTTAAAAAAAAGAGTTTTATGTGAAATAATATAAGTAATTGCTCTACACTGTACTTTATATTCTCAACTCCTCTCAAAGAGATATTAATTGACCCTATGTTCACTTAAAGTTAATTGACCCTATGTTCATTGACTGCAGGACTAACTTCCACCACGCCCACCACGCACTGACTGCTATGGGGGCTGTGATTAGACCCTGCTTTTCTCTCCCAGCCTGTGTCCAGGCCTGATCGCAGCCCCCTCAGTAGTCAGTGCTGGGTCGCCTCGGCTGACTTACGGTGTGTCGTTGAGCCTTTGGTCGTTACGGACCCTGGCTCTTTATATATATAGATAGTGAACTTACAGAAAGAGAGATTTAAAAAAATCCTATTTACCATGGCACCAAAAAAATTAAGATACCTAGGAATAAACAACTTAGGAAGTAAAAGACCTATATGCAGAAAACTACAGGACACTGAAAAAAGAGATAGAGGATGACATAAACAGATGGAAGAACATACCATGTTCACGGATTGGTAGAATCAACATCATTAAAATACCCATACTACCCAAAGCAATTTATAGATTCAGTGCACTCCCCATTAAAATACCAATGGCATATTTCACAGACCTAGAACTAACTTTCCAAAATTCATCTGGAATAAAAAAAGATCCCGAATAACTGCAGCAATCCTGAGAAAGAAGAACAAAGTAGGTGGGATCTCAATACCAGATTTCAAGCTGTATTACAAAGCCACTGTTCTCAAAACTGCCTGGTACTGGCACAAGAACAGACATATCAACCAATGGAATAGAATAGAGAACCCAGAAATTGACCAAAACCACTATGTTCAATAAATATTTGACAAAGGAGGCAAGAACATACAATGGAGTCAAGACAGTCTCTTCAATAAATGGTGTTGGGAAAATTGGACAGATACATGCAAAAAAATGAAACTAGACCCCCAACTTACATCATACACAAAAATAAACTCAAAATGGATACAGGACTTAAATATAAGACTGGAAACCATAAAAATACTAGAGGAATCCACAGGCAGCAAAATCTCAGACATATGCCGGATCAGTATCTTCACTGATACAGCTCCTAGGGTAATGGAAACTAAAGAGAAAATAAACAAATGGGACTACATCAAAATAAAAAGCTTCTGCACAGCAAAAGAAACCATCAACAAAACAATAAGAAAGCCCACTGTATGGGAGAACATATTTGCCAATGTTATCACCGATAAGGGTTTAATCTCCAACATTTACAGGAAACTCATACAACTTAACAAAAGGAAGATAAACAACCCAATCAAAAAAGGACAATGGACCTAAATAGATACTTTTCGAAAGAAGACATACAGAAGGCCGAGAGACATATGAAAACATGCTCAAAGTCACTAATCATCCGAGAGATGCAAATCAAATGACAATGAGGTACCATCTCACACTTGTCAGAATGGCTATCATCAACAAATGACAAGTGCTGGCGAGGATGCAGAGAAAAAGGAACCCTCGTGCACTGCTGGTGGAAATGCAGACTGGTGCAATCACTGTGGAGAATAGTATGGAGTTACCTCAAAAAACTAAAAATAGAACTCCCATTTGACCCAGTGATCCCACTTTAGGAATATATCCAAGAAACTAGAAATACCAATCAGAAAGGATATATGCATCCCTATGTTCATAGCAGCACAATTTACCATAGCTAAGATTTGGAAACAGCCTAAATGCCCATCAGCAGATGAGTGGATTAAAAACGGTGGTACATCTACACAATGGAATACTATGTTGCTTGTAAAAAGGAAGGAACTCCTACCATTTGCAACAGCATGGATGGACCTGGAGAGCATTATGCTTAGCGAAATAAGTCAGTTGGAGAAAGATAAATATCACATGATCTCACTCATTTGTGGAATATAATGAACAACGTAAACTGATGGACAAAAACAGATCCAGAGACAGAGAAGCATTGATCAGACCGTCAAACCTCAGAGGGAAGGTAGGAGTGGGTGGGGGTAAGGGAGAGAGATCAACCAAAGGACTTGCAATCATGCATATAAGCACAATGGACACAGATACCAGGGGGTGTGTGAAGGCATGAATAGGGGGTTGGAGTTGGGGGGTAATGGGGGAGATAAGGACACATATTAATACCTTAATAAAATAAAAATTTAAAAAATTGAAATTGTCATGGGTAACATTTTAGTGATTTAAAATAGTTCTAGAGTCCAAGGAAATTCTCTGTTCAGTTTAGTAACAGTGACAATTATCAAACTTTTAAATATGTGCCATGTACTGTGCTAATTATTTTGCACAGCATTCTCCTTTAGTCATCAAGAACCCTATAAGGGTAGGGACCACTATTAACGGGTTTTACAGATGAGAAAAGTGAGCCTCAGTATGTCAAACTGGTCCAATGTTATATAATACTTGTCATCTCAAAACCCTGCATAGAATTTGGATTTCTACTGATGAATAATTACCCTTTCCCCACTTAAACTCGACAGAGAATAAGATGCAAACTGAATTTGCATCAGACATTACTGATTTTTTGGCAGAATTCTTATCTCTTGATTAATTTGTGTGTGTGTGTGTGTGTGTGTGTGTGTGTGTGTGTGTTGTAGCTTTTCCCCCAGTGTTAAATCAATTTCAAGTGAAGGCAAGAGTGAGTGTTAGAATATTTTTAGGAAGTCTCATTTTTCACCAGGTATTCTTTCTAGTCCAGTGGATTTTCACTTCTCTTCACATCAAATCATATGTGAAAACATTTGTAAAATATAGTTCAAAGTGAAGGGTTGAAGGGCGTGCTTTTCCCACCCAGTTCTGCATGATCTGCCCTAGGTGGTGGAAATTCATACATATATGCACTCATTCAGGCATATATCAAATTCTACAAAACAATACTTACAATACCTATTCCTATAAAAAAGTACATTTTGATACTTTTTATGATAACCACCAAACTGACTTGCAAGTATTGAAAGTTCAAAACTCGTCTTTTGAAAAACTGCTCTAAAGTGTGTGCTGACTACATATCCTGGATCAGTCTTTATTGATATCACCCGTGAAAACTGGAGAACTTACTGAAAATATACTAATATCAGGGCCTGAGTAGACACGTAGAGAACACTTTGGAACTCTCAAAGTATTCTCAGGTTTAGAACATAAATGGTAACTTATTTCAGTTCTTTTTGAGAAAATAGAGATCTCTTCTTACTTAAGCCTTTCCAGTAAAATAGGCTAGAACCATGGTCGGCAAACCGTGGCTCGCGAGCCACATGCGGCTCTTTGGCCCCTTGAGTGTGGCTCTTCCACAAAATACCACAGCCTGGGTGAGTCTATTTTGAAGAAGTGGCATTAGAAGAAGTTTAAGTTTAATAAATTTGACTCTCAAAAGAAATTTCATTCGTTGTACTGTTGATATTTGGCTCTGTTTACTAATGAGTTTGCTGACCAATGGGCTAAAAGGTTGGTGTTTAATTGAAGTTGGAGGCAGAGACTGATGAGGTAGCAGCCAGAGATTTCTTTAAACTACTTGTTTTGAATTTCAACCTGCATAATTCTCCAGGCTTAAGTTTTCTTGAAGGAGTAACCAAGTCTTTTCTTCTTACCCAAAGTAGGGAAGGAGAGGTCACAAATGAAGAACTTGAGCTAGCTTCGAGGTTCCAGAAGCTGCTGCTGTGAGCCAGCAGCTGCCATATCGATACTGCTCTTTGAACAAACCAAGAAGGCTCACCATCCTTTAAACTGCTGTTTCTTACAGGATTGGCTACTTGATATTAGTATCGTCTGTCACTTTAAAACACAGAGGCTCAGTCTCAGGGACTGCCAACCAGTGATGGGGAAGAGAAGACAAACACCTCAAGAGCAGAGTAACATAGAACTCACAAGTCAAAGGTGGAATGAGTTCTACTGTATCTGGCTCCAGAGTGATAGGTAGAACAAAATCAATTGCAAATAGTCTTAGGACTCCTGAAATGTAATTGTTTTTCATTTATTTAAAAGCACACAGACATCTCTTTGATTTATAAAAAAAATAAATACATAACATGACATATTTCTTCATGATCCTGGGCTCTTATGAGGTCAAACTCTTAAATGGATGTGGTATGATCACACATGATCAGTTATACACACAGAAGCATATTCCAGTTGTAAAAGCAAATTCCTTCAAGGACCAGAATAAACAAAGATTAGTCTTCTACTGGAGAAAGTATGTCCAGAGCTTCGCAATAAGGTTGGGCCCAGCATGGTAGTCTCTGACCAGCTGGCCTACAATCTAAGAAGCCAGGGCAGGAAGGCACAGCCCTTCAGCTCGCATGGTCACCCACCCTACAGGTCAGCCAGGCTTCTAAACCAGTGCAGAATGGCCAATTCTCTCCCAGGCTCCACAGGGCTCCCACCTAACTGAGAATGAAGCACAGGAGGGGTGATTTTGTCTTTACTTGAGGCTCTGTCTTAGAAGACTAAGGTGTGCTCATCAAGTATTTTCATTATAACACTGAATGGAAGTCATGACCCTGCCCATGAACACTGAGCAGAGAACACGAGAGGCTCACCGTGGGCTTTACTAGACATGATGAGTGAGCATGCAGTTCTGAGTGGGAAGGAGGGAGGTGTTTTTTCCAGCTGGCATGCGGTCTAGCCAGGGTAAAGACATTTGGCCTGAAATACCTGACGACGCTATGTAAACTGGGGGTTTGAGAATCATGTTTTTTACCCATATAACACAACATAAAAAAACTAAAAATCCAGTCTCAGTAGATAAATTTGGATTGAAACCTGAAACGTTTTTGCATAATTGTCAGCAGGTTGGAATGTATCTGATAGTTTAATCTGCTATTGTGTTGTTGGCTGTCTTTGAATTAAATCTAGAAACTGTTCTGATACCTCAATCCTATTTTCCAAACCAATTAATTCCTGTTAATTCTTAAATTGGCTAGTTCTCCTTCTTCAGAATAATTATCCATAACAACCTTCCTAATAGTGAGGGTGTACTTCTGAATAGAAGAGGCCTTCAGTTGAAATGGCATCTCCAAGGCCCACAGTTCGGATAGGATCTTTACATATCAATACGGGTGTGAAGTGGAAGGACACCCCCTCCCTGTGCCATTCAATCACTGGCTCATCGGGGTTGAATATGACCCTAGAACCTGCCTCCGAATGGGAAGTCAGGAACTCATGTGGTGCTCTTAGGAACACTCGGCTAGTATCTATGGTTTCTGTGGCACAGGCCTGTGTCCCAGCCACACGAGCTCCTGCAGCCACGGCTGCCAACTGGTTGGCCCAGTGTCCATCTACAGTTGCCAGGATGTGGTAGACCAGCGTGTGGAAATGGATCCTGGTGAGGTCTGAGGCTCTGTTTTTACTCTTCCCATGTTCCTTCAAGATCCAAAATAGGATGTCACTGACCGTGCCCACATCAGGAACACCATTCCAAGAAGAGAGGGAAGAGTGAGGTCCAGCTGCTGACTGGCTAAGAAATAACAGCTCCTGTTCATTCAGCCCAAGGGAAGTCACCGCGTGGAAGACCTGCTAACAAAAACAAAATGACAGTCTCTTTCCATTTCACATAAAAAAGGCATCTTAGGACACAGCTAATGACCAAAGCCAGGGAAGTAAGGCAGGATAACCTCTTCCTTACAAGACTCCCTGTCCCTGGAGTCTGTGGTGGGGAAGTGACAGATCATATGTCACTGTTTTTACTAGTATACCTCTGTTTCCACCTTATTATTCCTCAGGATAAACTGGAAAGTTACAGGAACACTCTTAGAGCCAGTCTTTTGTTATATGCCATTACAAGACAAAGGGCAGAGGTGTACATATTTTGTATTTCTTTTCATGGTGCCTAGCTTTGCATACATAGTGGATCCTCTTACCGTTGATGGGACATGACTCTCGGTTCCTCAATGTCATCAGACATTATACCAGTAAAATGGAGAAGGCTCTAGCAACACACAGTCAGGCTTATAGTGGTTTTGTGTATAACCACCAAGGAGCAAGAACAGTTTCATATTAGCGCTAAGCTTTTTAGGCAGGTGTTACTACTAAATAGAGTACTCCTCTCTCTATTTAGTAATAACACTGAAAAAGGGCACCATATAGGAGCCATTGAGCCTGTTTCCTTTTTGTTCTGTTTTTAATTTAAAAAATTATCTATTTCTAAATTATAGTTGACGTACAATATTACATTAGTTTCAAGTATACCACATAGTGATTAGATATTATATAACTAAGTGATCACCCCGATAAATCTCATACTCATCTGACACCATAGTTACAATATTGACTATATTCCTTAGGCTGTACTTTATATCTCTGTGACTATTCTGTAACTACCAATTTGTACTTCTAAATCCCTTCCCCTTTTCATCCTTCCCCCAACCCCCCTCCCATCTGTCAACCATCAAAATGTTCTCTGTATCTATGTTTCTGTCCTTCTTTATTTTTATTTTTTTGGATTCCACATATAAGTGAAATCATCCAGCATTTGTCTTTCTCTCTTATTTCACTTTGCCTAATACCCTCTAGGTCCATCCATGTTGTTGCAGATGGCAAGGTTTCATTCTTCTTATGGCTGAGTCGTAATCCATTGTACACATACACCACTTCATCAATTCACCTGTTGATGGACACTTAGGTTGTTTCCATGTCTTAAATACTGTAAATAATGCTGAAACAAACATATGGATGTATATGTCTTTCTGATTTAGTATGTTATGTTTCTTTGAATAAATATCCAGAAGTGGAGTTGCTGGGTCCTTGTTTCTTGTTGTATCCTTTGTTTTAAAGTCTAGTTTGTCTGGCATAAGTATTGCTACCCCAGCTGGTTTTTTATTTGTTTCAATTTTCATGAAATATATTTTTTCATCCCTTCACTTTTAGTCTGTGTCTTTTGATGTTAAGTTTCATATAATTTTTTATCTATTCTAGTCACCATATATCTTTTTGAAAAATCCCCATCTGAGGATTTTTTTTAACTGATTCTAGAAAGAGGGAGAGAAACATTGATGTGAGAAACATGGCTCAGTTGCCTCCTGTATGAGCCCTGACCAGGGATCAAATCCGCAGTCTAGGTAGGTGGGATCAAACTCGCAACCTTTTGGTGTATGGGATGACACTCAAACGAACTGAGCACTGTATGTCTTTTGATTTGAGCATTTAAAGTAATTGCTGACAGATATGATTTATTGCCCTCTTATTCTTACTTTTGATTTTTTTTTCTTCTTCTTAAAAACCCTTTAACATTTCATGTAATACTGGTGTGGTGGTGAACTCCTTTAGCTTTTTCTTGTCTGGGAAGCTCTTTAGCTGACCTTTGATTCTAAATGATAGCTTTGCTGGGTAAAGTCTTTGCTTTTCATCATTCTGAATATTTTGTGCAAGTCCCTTCTGGCCTGCAAATTTTCTGTTGCAAAATCAGCTGGCTGGGTACGGGAGCTCCGTTGTAGGTAACTACCTTTCTCTTACTTCTTTTAAGATTCTCTTTTTACGTAATTATGGCATTTTAATTTATGTGTCTTGTGTGGGCCTCTTTGAGTTCGTCTTGTTTGGGACTCTGAACTTCCTGGGCTTGAATGTTTATTTTCTTTACTAAGTAGGGAAGTTTTCTGTCATTATTTCTACAAATAGGTTTTCAACCCTAGCTCTTCCCCTTCTGATGCAAATTTTGGTATGTTTGATGTTATCCCAGAGGGACCTTAAACTATCCTCATTTTTAAAAATCCTCATCTGAGGATATGTTTCTATTGATTTTTAGAGAAAGGAAAGGCGGGTGGACGGGCAGGGGCTAGAGAGAGAATCATCAATCTATTGCCTCCTGTATGCACCCTAAGCTGTAATTGAATCTGCAACCCATGTATGCGCCCTGACCAGGAATAGAAACCGCAATCTTTTGGTATATGGGATGGTACTCCAACCAACTGAGCCATGTGGCCAGGGCACTATTCTCATTTTAAAAATTTTTTCTTTTTGCTTCCATATATTCAGAGTCACTAATTTGATTCTCTGTTTCATCAACTCTACTGTTTATGTCCTGTAAATTGTTCATTTCAGTTAGTGTATCAGATCTTTCATTTCTGACTGGTTATTTATGGTTTTCATGTCCTTTTTTTAATTGAAATTTTCACTAAGTTCCTTGAGCATCCCTATAACCATTGTTTTGAATTCTGTATCTGGTAGATTGCTTGCTTCTACTTAATTTAGTTCTTCTGGAGATTTTTCCTGTTCTTTCATTTGGGACCTGTTTCTTTGTCTCATTTTGGTTGCTTCCCTCTGTTTGTTTTTATGTATTAGGCAGAGCTGCTCTCTCCCAGACTTGGTGGAGTGGCCTTATGTAGTAGGTGTCCTGTAGGATCCAGTGGTGCAGCCTCCCTGATCACTGAGCTGGGTGCTCCAAGTGTACCCCATGTGAGCTGTGTGCACTATCCTGTTGTAGCTGAGTCTTGATTGCTGTTGGCACATCTCTGGGAGAGATTTATCCCCAGGCTGATTGGCTGCAAGGACTGGCTGCAATTACAACAGAGGAGCTGCTGTGCAGGAATCAACCCCATGGAGCAGGTCTCACTTTATTGGGGCTTTGGTGCCGGCTGAGTCTGCCTCTTGAGAGTAACACTATAGAGGTGGTTGGGTTGTAATCCAGTGTGGTCTGTAGCTATCCACCAGGTCCACTGGCTCTGGGGCCTCCTGGGAGGTACAAGGTCAGCCACTGCCTGGGGCCATCTGGTGTGAGCAACAGAACAATTTGCAGATGGCTGCTACTTGTGCTGGGCATGGAGGTACCCAGGAGAGGTCAAGCTGCTAACTGAGGCTGGTAGCTGCTAGCCAGGTGTGGGGCCTCTTAGCAAAATGTATGGGGTATGTTCAGGCCAAATCCTGTTTGATAGATTTTAGGAAAGTCCAAAGCATGAGCCAAGAGAGGCTATTTGTATGGGAATCTACTGGGAAAGACTTGGGTGGGCCCGAAATTTGGGTGGGGTGGGGTCTCAGGAATCACCAGGCCAGAGCTATGAGTGTTAGCCAGGTTGATGGAGACTCAGAAATGGCATCCGCCTGCCAACTCTGTGGAACAATGGCTTCTGCCAGTACTTCTGAGAGAAGGCTGTTCCTCCAGCCCTTGCTAGACAATTCAGTTCCTCCTTGTATGTCCCTGCTGTGTTTTAAACTGCCACCCCAGTGCTGGAGCTCAAAGTGCTCAAAACATGTCCAAGTTAAGTTTGTGCATTCATGGGTCCTTTAAGAGGAACACCTGGGACTCTAGCAGACCTCCATCTCACTTAGCTGTAATCTCCAGTGGTCTTGACAGCCAGAAGTTATGGGGACTTCTCTTCCTGGTACTTGAACTCTGGGCTGGGGGTTCTGATGTGAGGCTGGGACCCCTTACTCCTTAGGGGAGATCTCTACAGCCAAGATATCCCTCCCAATTATTAACTGCCACATGTGGGTGTGGGACCAGCCTGTTCCAAGCCTCTGCCCTCCTACCAGTCTCAATGTGTATTTCTTTATATCCTTAGTTATGGGGCTTGTTTAGCTAGATTTCAGGGATTCTGAATGATGGTTGTTCTGTAATTGTAACTTTGTTGTGGTTGTGGGAGGTTCCAAGTACCACGTTTACTTACACCAACATCTTTATCAGAACTCTCTGTTGAGCCAGTTTTCTATCTTAAAGGGAACCACTATGCCCACCTCATTATCTTTCTTACTTAGCACTTTCCTCCTTACAGCCAGAGAAATACATATAAGATGACTGTTAGTGCAAGAGAGATATGCCCCTATATATATGCAGGCATGTAGGTATGGGTAAAGGGATTTATGTGTATGTATTTATATTTATTTAAAAATCTATGATCTGTACATCTGCAAATGTAATATCACTTCCATTTACTGCACATTCTGTTCCAGGCACTGAGCTAATGGCTTTACTCAAGGGAGGGAGGGAGGGGTAAAGAGAGGGAGGGGGGAAAAAAAGGAGGGATTACCTCCATTTTACAGATAAGGGGACTGAGGGGAGATTAAGTAGATAGTTACACAGAAAATGAGATAAAAATGGCTTCCTTTTTAAAAAGTAAAAAGATAACCTAAAAAAGAGAAATGCAAATAAAAACTATACTGAAAAACACCAAGAGTGAACCCTAATGTAAACCACGTATTTTGTGTGGCAATGATGTGTGAGTGTAGGTTCACCAACTGTACCAAGTATCCCACTGTGGTGCAGTGGGTGGGATACTGGGGGAGACTGGGTGGGTTTGGGTAGGAGGTATATGGGAACTCTATATTCTGCTCATTTTACTGTACACTTAAAACTTCTCTAAAAAGTAAAGTGGGGGGGGCGGCTGAGTTGGGTGGAGAGAGGCAAATGGGAGGGAAATATGGGACATCTGTAAAAGTATCAATAAAAAAAAGTAGTCTAATTAAAAAAAACTATTGTGAAATATTTCTCACCTGTTGCACTGGTGACAATGCATGTTTTTACTGTTTTTTTTTTAAACAAAATTTTTTAAAAACTAAATTTTATTGCTTTATCAAGAACATTCTTTTTTTAATTTATTTTTTATCATTTCAAAGAGGAAGGAGAGAGGGAAAGGGAGAGAGAGAGAGAGAGAGAGAGAGACATCAATGATGAGAGAGAATCATGGATTGGCTGCCTCTTGCACACCCCCTACTGGGGATCAAGCCCGCAACTGAGCACGAGCCCTGACCAGGAATCAAATCTTGACCTCTTGGTTCACAGGTTGATGCTCAACCACTGAACCACACCGGCTGTGCATGTTTTTAATCACATTCTGGTCAGAATGATATGAGGAAATAATAAGCACTTGTAAAGAATTCCAGTGGAAGTAAATTGGTATAATTCTCATGGAAGGCAATTTGGCAATATCAAATTTACAGATGCTTTTTCTGCTCCTATCCAGCCAATTTTACTTCTGAGTATTATATATATGTACTTGTTCATGGGCAAAATAAAATCATGTACAAAGTCACTGGTTGCAGGCCTATATGGAATAGCAAAGGGTAATGCACCATTGAGAAGATTCAGGTTCAATAAACTGAGGTGCCCACACATTCCTTTTAACAACATGGCTGTGAAAAGACGAGAATGTTCTCCAAGTGATGACAGAAAAAAGATATTCAAAATCTGCTTAGTGAGCAGTATTTCAGATCTTGCTCCCTAGCATATGCCATCAGTTTGGCTCAAATAAATTCTTATAAAAAATTTTTTAAAACCCAGTGAAACAAATCCACTTAGTGAAAAAGAACAAAGTGTAGAATGTGTATTTAAGTATGCTATGCTATATTTTTTTTTTATTAAAAGGGCTTAAAAATAAGGACATATTCCCATATTTATATATCTATATCTATATCTATCTATCTATCTATCTATCTATCTATATATAGTAACACTAGAGAGATACAGATGAAACTAATGAAAGTACTAACAGTGGGTACAAGTGGTGGGAAAGAGGGAGGGTGACTTCATTGTATAGCTTTTAATATTTTTTGGGTTTTGAAACATATGAATATATTAACCATTATAAAGGTTAAATAATAATAAAATGAAACGGTAACTAACTTGCCCAAGTTCATAAAGCTAGTGAATGGCAAAGCCAGCATTCCAACTCAGGTTCCCCAAGTCTATGTTCTTAAGCATTACCCTCTCAAATTTATCTAATCACTGTAGCTGTCCCAAGGGAGGAGTGAACACGTGATGCCTGGAGGTAAGGGAGTAAAGCTCCCCCACTTTCCTTTCTCTGAGCTTCTTGACATTCAGTTGAAAGCAGCTGAGCTGGGCTTTCAGTTTTCCCCTTTGAGTTCTACTATAGACCATTCACTCCCGACTTCCCCATTCTAGAAGGAGAAACAGCCCATGAACCCATCAGATGCACTGCCATATTTCTAACCTAGGAGGAGATCCTGTTCCAGAACAGTTCTGGTTCTTTATTTAGATCTCGAAGGACCTAAGTCTGAGTGACATGACAGCCATGCCTCAGTGAGCTGGCCCCTGAGCCCAAAACAGCTGGTCCTGCTGGACAAAGGCACATCTTTGCAAGGCCTCATGAGAGTCAGGGCCAATGAGGGCCCCATGTGCTGCCCACATGGTTACCTGATGCACAATGCTGCTCATGAGCTCCCTACTGGTCATACTGGCCAGCTCTAGGTGAATTGGAATACCAACGGGGATGTCAGAAATGGAGGTCACAACCTGTAAAAAGAGGACAGCATTGCTGTTACATATAGAAGTCAGACAAAAGGAAGAAAAGATCAGGTCCTAGAGGCAGTGTGTATTGTCAATGTCTTCTTTGCATCCTCATGAAAACTCCAAGCTATGTAGGTTTCCACGGCCTCTGTGGATGAGGGATGCTTTTCCTGACAGGGACACCTAGGATCAGCAGAGAAGCACTGGGTTACAGACTCAGAGAGCACAAAGGACCGCCCCTGTATGTTCATGTAGTCAGCCTATTCCTGGGGACCTAAACTGAGCAGTTGGCTTCAACTTCTGTATGAATCTGCAGCAATAGCTGATAGGAAGTGAGATGACACAGATAACACAAAGGATACAAACTATAAACACTGCAGCTTTCAGCCACATTCAGTTTAGCACAGGATATAGAGGCTCAGGCAGTAAAATGTTCTGACCTATCCTACTCAAGCTGCTGCCTGTGTCTGAAAGAATACTGTGAGGTGCCTCCCTAGAGCAAGA
This sequence comes from Plecotus auritus, assembly GCF_963455305.1. Lineage (NCBI taxonomy): Eukaryota > Metazoa > Chordata > Mammalia > Chiroptera > Vespertilionidae > Plecotus > Plecotus auritus. Next base: position 121,237,557 of record NC_137770.1, on the reverse strand, counting down.
GGCAGGTTCAGAGCCAGCTGCCGTGATATCTCCCGGGAAGGCCAGAACTGAGGGCAAGGCAGCATAAGCTGTAGAGGTCAAAAGAAGCAGGATTCTGAAGAAACACACTGCTGAGATCTGTGAAATTCTAGAACAGTGCTATTACCTCCAAGAGTCTCTTTCTCTGGAACTCCTTGCTTTGTCCCTCCATCATGTGCAATCCAGAGAGGACCACCAGGTCTGGCTGAAACTCCTCCAGGCTAGACACAAACACCTCCAGCATATTCATGGCCCCGTTGGAGAGGTCGTGGGAGAAGATGAATCGGTTGGCATGGGGAGCTTTTAACTGGCCCCACTCCTCCCCTAGAAAAGCCCAGTCAACACAATGGGAAGAAAAGGAAGAGGCTTTAAGTCTCCTAGCTGTGTGGTATGGGGGCTTGCAGGGCTCCCCCAAAGCCTTTTCTCGGGGGAGGCTGGCTTCTGGCTGAGGAGAGCCTCACTACAATGGCCTAAGGTAAGCATGGCATTGCATGCAGGAAGGCAGTGGTCAGTAATGAAACAAACCAAAAACACAGAAACACAGTATGGGTACTATACACCTTTATCGAAGGGTAGCAATTAGCTAACCCTGAGTCCCAGGAAAGCTCTGCTGTCCATTGAGCTTTTCAAACACAGGATGCCTGTGTCCTTTCCCAGTTACAGGATAGTAGCATTACTTACAAATACCAGGCTACAGTGCATAGCACACGTGTCCCTGCACACAGCAATGCTGCCTTTCTCTGTCTCCACCTCACAACAATGTCCTGAGCACCTTTCACTTAGTTGGGACCTAAGGAGGCTAAAATTCCAAGAGTCAAGCTGACTGCACTCCCTCCCCTCTGCTGCCCACCAGTGGTTTCCAGGCACTTGGTCCATCTGGCTGCTCTTACATCCTTTGAGTGAGCTCCTGTGGAATGATTGCTCAAGACCAAGTTCAAGTGCAACTTCCTTCATGAATGATGTGACTGCCCCAGCCTGAAGCACACTTTCAGTACTTTAAGCATCTACAGATATTTTCCTTTCCATGGTCTGTGGTAATCATTTTGCTTTGAATTATCTCTTCTACTATTTAGAACTAGTAGTCAAACCTAAATCATTTTTCATACATTTGTGCTACATCTCCCTGAACAGATTGCCAGCTCTATAAAGGTAACACGTATGTCTGGTTCCCAGAGCATTTGTCACAGCCCCTGGCATAGAGTGCCCACTCAGAACCTATTAATCTGATCCCAGTAGAGCAAGCATGTCAAACTCGTGGCCCTCAGGCCGCTTGTGGCCCACAATGAATACTTTTGCGGCCCAACCCATATAACGGTATGTAAGAAACGTTTTAATAAAAATTCCGTAACTTAATTTTTACAATATCCTATTATACATAGTTACTAATAACGAACTACAACGTTCGCTAATGACTGATTACTATAATTGTGTTGCATTCATTTGACTTACATGCCTTACACACAGGTACACCATTTCTCTCCACTAATACTAGCAGCGAATATTTTAGCAGCCGATTGCCATGTCATTAGCCTTGGACTGACTTGTTTGGTGTGCGCAACAGGAAATATTTTGCTTTCGGAGAACAAGAAAAATAGGTTTATTTGTGTTACACTTATTAATTTGTGCAGTTATTCAGGGTCTGGCAAGTTAATGTTCAAGAAAATACATTAATTTTTATTAAAATGTTCTATTATTTTATGTTAACAATTATTTATTTCAGCCCTTTGTATTTAGCATGTCTCTATTAAAATAAACCTACGTTTCTATAAAATTGAAGTTTTTGTTTTTTTGGTGGCCCACATAAACGTAAACCTTGTTTATATGGCCTGTGTTAGCCTTTGAGTTTGACATGCTTGCAGTTGAGGGAGGCAGATCCATCCTGGGGTGGGTCTCCTGGCATGGGGAGGAGTTTGGATCTGCACATCTATAGGAGTGGCTCTCAGCACTGGCCATGTATCAGAATCCTCCAGGTGAGGCCCCACCACAGGAGATCTTGGCATGCATTTAGGTGGAGAACTACTGATTAAGGCCCCACTGCTGCCAAGTACCGGAGAGGAGTGCTGCCCTGTGAGTCCTAAAGCAGGGAAGGGGACAGGGGCCCTCTCCGAGCTTGCCTGGTGAAGCTTCTCAATCAGAGGCTTTACCACACAGAGTTCACCTTCTTGTCCATAAAGACTTGGCAGAAAATCTTGAAATGAAGTCAGCTGAAGGGCCGCCTAGGCTCTGCAACTGCTTAGGGCAATCCTTATATGAGGCCACCCCCGAGTGGGGGCTGGGTGAGAAGAAACCCGTCACCACCAGCAGGGACACTCTGGGGCAAGGACTTAGTATAATTCAGGTTTACGTGGCTTTCCCTCACATGAAGGATTTGTCCCATTTATACAAGGGAAGCCCACATGCTGAAAACTAGTTGAAAAACTTGGTTTCTATCACATTTACTGGGTATTCCTCCAGAAAGTTTTCTCCTAAGACAAACAACCCATAGCAGAGGGTTTCTTCATCTTGCAGGTGATCTGCCAACTGCAGTTAGCAACCTCCTTCCTCTTTTCTACAACGGGCCTCTCCAAACAGAAGCTCTGCCTCTCTGTGGAGAGCACCTGTGTGCATGCATGTGTAGGGCTTACTCTAGGGCAGTGGTCGGCAAACTCATTAGTCAACAGAGCCAAATATCAACAGTACAACGATTGAAATTTCTTTTGAGAGCCGAAAACCGACTTCTGCACATGGGCCACGAAGTTTCAATTGCACTGTACGGGCACACCTGCACGTGGTATTTTGTGGAAGAGCCACACTCAAGGGGCCAAAGAGCCGCATGTGGCTCACGAGCCGCGGTTTGCCGACCACTGCTCTAGGGCAAGTGTCAAAGCTGGGAGAATCCATCCTTACTTTAAGTTCAGCTTTCTTTTTTTAAAAAAGTTGATTTTAGAGAGAGACGAAGGGAGAGGGGGAGAGAAACATCGATATGAGAGAGAAGCATCGATCAGTTGCTTCCTCCACACACCCTGACCTGAGCTCGAGCCTACAACCTGGGCATGTGCTCTGACTGGGAATTGACCTGGCAACCTTTCAGTGCACAGGACGACACTCAACCAACTGAGCCATACCAGCCAGGGCAATCAGCTTTCTTGAATCCATTCCTCTGAAGAAACATTTAATTGTGGGTCATTTGTATAAAAATCTATAGAAGCAGAAATAAAAATAAAATACCTATTTACTAAACCCCAATGCAATGATTATATTTGTTAAAACTATATTCTTTTCTTAGCTCCTGGTCATGTCCAAACAAAATACCCAATGGTGGTCCACAGAGTGGAGTGTATTAGTCTAGCTCTACTTCATTTAAAGAGCAGACACCAGGATGACCTCCCCATGAATCCTTTCCTAACTGTCACCCCCAATGACTTCCTTCTCTGGGCTACAGCTGCACCCAGTTATAGGAGTTGGCACTTTACTTTGCAATCATTTGTTCAGGAATCTGTCTCCTGCAGTGGATGGTAGCAGAGGGCAGAGTAGTGTCTCCTACTATCATCAGACTCCTGCTCACACTGGACCTGGCACTCAGCCACATGAACAAACAGCAAGATACATGAGCAAGAGAACAGACTCTAATGCCCACAGCAACAAAAAATATGGGTATGAACTCCAAGTCCAATATTTCCCCCATGTGCAGTGATGAGATTGTACATGGGGGAAAAGATGGGGCATTAGTATTCTCTGCAGGGCAAGACCTGGAACTGGCCCTTAAAGAGTGAAGCTGCTAAGACGCACCGCCTAAGTTAACTTAGGGGAAAAAAAGCCACACAGAATTCAAAATAAATAAATTCCTTAAGCAAAAAAAGTGAGCGAGATAAAAATAAATGGGCTTTTGCAATGTGAAGACAAGGAGGGATGTGAAGGGCTCTTCACTGGCTGTTTGCACAGGGCTGATGGAGCTGACTAAGAAGCAAAGTGACTGAAACTCAGACAGTGTGAGCTCCTAATAATAGGTTAATGCCCCTCTTTTCTCATAAAGGTTTGCATTTATTTAAGTGATTTCTTCTATCAATTTATCATCCTTCCCTTCAGCCACTGAGTAAGCAAAACCTATGTAATGACTCATTGGATCCCTGGCCCAATGCCTGAAAATAAGCTTCTCTGGAGATGTCTGGCAGGAGAGAAGGAGGGAAAAGTTGACAATTCTTCCTGGGAATTTATTCATCCAGGTTAGAGAGAAGCAGGGGATGGACTTCTGTTAAGAGAGCTGACCCAACAGCTGCTGCCACCAGACTAGGTTCCCTCCAGAGTCTGATAAAAATGTAAATGTAGGTTTAATAAAAGGTCTGCTTTATTCTAAAAAATATAGCCGAGAAAAGAAAAACTGAAGTGTAAGCTTCTCAACCCAAGGATGGAGATAGTCTCCTGTGAAGATCAGCTGTGCCATATATGTAAGGCATATCTGTCAAATACAACAGCAGTCTTCGTGAGGAAACAGTCTCTCCACTCTTGTCCCCAGGGGAAATGACAGAAACCAGGAACCAGAAAGGTCCCAAATCCAGAACATGAGTGCCAACAGAAATGGAAGTGAGAACATGGAACTGGCAGCAGCATCAGCAGCACATCAAAGACACATCTTTGTTCATGCCTTTCATTTGAGCAGTTCATAGTGCTTAAACACACTACCTTAATCCTTATCACAATCTTCAGGCAGTAAGAACCATCACTCTAATTTCCCATTTGGGGAAACTAAAGCCGAAAGCAACTCAAAACTTGTATATTATTAAATGTGAGCCTCCTGCCCTAACAATCGGTCCCTAATTTTCAGACCCTGACCTTAACTTCCTGACTGATTCTAGTAAATACCCCAAAGAGAACCAGAAACAAGAACAACCCCATTTTGTACTTGAAGAAAGGCATAATTTTCAGGAAGCACTATATTTCATAACTTACATTAAAGTTAATTACTCTAGTAGGTGAGGTTCTCTTAATTTCTGACTTGGAAGCAGTTCACTGAAGTATATTAAGTACATACTGCTTTAAGGTGCCAATTAGTCTGTTTCGATGTTTGAGTCTTTAACTTGAATTAACGTGTTGAATCAGAAATTCAAGAGGCTGGCTTCTGAGCAGAGGAAAGATACCACAGCAAATACACAGAACTAAATTACTTTCAGGTATTTAGGATTTTTTCAGAAATCAGATCTGCAGACTGTAACAAAATCTCCTGGGGGGTGGGGAGCTGGATGGAGTGGTTTGGAGTGATAAACATTCAAACATTATATAACAGGAAATAATATGCGTTGTTAAATATATAACACTTCTAGTTACTCACCCAAGGGAAAACAAAACAATTCAGAGAAAGCTTGCCAGAGGCCCAGAATCAAATCTGAGCAGCTTGAAAACCAGAAAGGCCTTGGGCAGAATCTAGCAGAGTTGAACAGATATTATCTGCCCTTTTCTTTCCTTAGTAATAAAGAAAAACTTTATAGGTATGTGTTTAAGATGCCTGCTTTCCTACATCTTGATTCCTCTTGGTTTCAGATCAATTCTGTTTATAGATCTGGAACTTTTCTTCACTGTTGTAATACTCCAGCACTCTCCCTTGAGACAATGGCCAGTATTAGTGCAGGAAACCTGTGGTAAAGCAAGAACAGGGGATCCTACTAATTTACACAGAGAAATCTGTAGCATAGTTACTCCTCAATGTAACATTATACACTCCCCTGCCGAGACTTACACTGTTACTTATTCATTTCTCTTACCTGCTTGATACTCTAAAATTAGGTGGAACTCATCCACTTCTTGCAGTGACTCTGGTGGAACAAATACATTGTCATCAAGAAGTTCATGCAGTTTTGGACCAACTGGACCACAAAGAAGAACCTGGAGACAAGAAATATGAAGTCTATCAGATCTGTTCTTTTCCCATAGAATCTGTATAGTAACAAAAAAGATACATTGAGGCTACTTCTTTTCATTTTAACAAAATACTGGAATCCCAATCTAATTCTGAAAGTTATGTAATAGAGGGACTATTATCAGGGTCTCAGACTCTGGAATATATGGCCACAATGTACCCAGAAATGAGAGGCTGACAAAAGACCTATGTCACACATGCTAGGTCCTATGCAGCTGCTAGGGACTGAACATTAGTGTCCCCCCCAAATTCATATGTTAAAGTCTAATTGCCAATGTGATAGTGTTTGGAGATAGAGCTTTTAGGAGGTAATTAAGGCTAAATGGGGTCATATGGGTGAGGTCTTATAGGATTGGTAGCCTTATAAGAAAGAAAGAGATTTCTCTCTTTCTACAACATACACACTGAAGAAAGGCCATGTGAGGTCACAGCAAAATGGGTGGCCATCTGTAAGCCAGGAACAGGGCCCTCACCATAAACCGAACATTGTTGGAACCTTGACCTTGGACTTTCCAGCCTCCAGACTGTGAGAAAATGAATTTTTGTTGTTTAAGCCATTGGTCTATACATTTTGTTATTATGGCAGACTAAGACACGCCCTTACCCTACTTTCTCTTTTTCTTTACTCACATCCTGTGTAGGAAAATAGATATGGAATGTTGGAAACAATTCTGTTGTACACAGTATAAAAAAGAACCAACCTCAAGAATCACAATACCCTCCACAACCAGGTGATCTGATTTGTGAGACCAGGCCCTACTATACTTAGCTGTTATGTGAATAGAACAGTTTTCCAAATATGAGAATTAAAAATTACCTCAACTCAGAAAGTTTGGGGGCAGGTGCTCTGCCACTTTTCCAAAACCTTTTCTTCAACTCCAACCTGGGCCTCTCCCAGTCTATTCTTTTTAGAAGCCATTTCACAGTACTGCTGTTTCTGCTATGCCAGTTCTGGACTTCACTCAGAGCCAGTCCAACAGACTCAAAACCATTGAATGATGAGGGCTTGGACCAAAATTTAAAGGAAAGTACCCAGAGATAACAACACCATTTCAGATCTAATATGCTCCACCCAGAAGCTTCAAAGGCATTTTTACTTGCCAATTGACTGCTTGTTTGTACAGAGGCACTTTTATGTGTCTGAGAAATCCCAGCTTTTGAGTGAAAGGAAAATATACCTCTCTCCCCTTGACCTACTTACTACTCCCTTTCAGCCTTGACACATGTCCATTGTTTGCCAATTCTGAAAAGTCTTGCCCCTACCATTTTATTTTATTTTTTTGAATTCTTGACTAGAACTTCAGTTTTCAAGATAAGGTAACAAGGGCCAGTTTACCCTCCTGCCTAAAATAATAACAAGGAACAGATACAATATATGAAACAAGGGTTTTCAAAACATTTGGACATTGGGCAACAAAGAACAGTGATTCTGAAGAAACAGGAAAAAACTAAGCAAGCCCTACAAATACTTCAGCATATTATTTTAAAAGAGTTCCCTGATATACAATTCTGAAAGAATTCACCATCAGCAGACCTGCACAATAAAAAATGTGAAAGGAGATTCTTTGGGCAGAAGGAAAATTATACTGGATGGAAATACAGCTCTAAACAAAGGAATGAGAGCACCACAAATGGTGCTGGATAAGTAATATCTAGATAAGCCATATCTCTTATTATTTAAAGCTCTTTAAAAGATAATTAACTGCTTATAAATATTAACATACAGAGGTTTGTAAGATATGTAAACTATGTAGCAATCTATACTAATAATAGAGAAATATGCAAATTATCCGTTACAGCATCACATTACCACCGGATCAGCAGGCTGCATCCCTGCCCTCTGCTCAGGCAGCTGTGCAAGGCCCAGGGCAGGATAGGATATGGTAGGAGGGGATAAGAAAGGAGAGGGAGAGGAGAAATGGAAATACAGAAAGGGCCGAGAGGAGAAACGGAAATACAGAAAGGGAACAAGAAAAAGACGCAGGAATGGAAAAGGGAAGGAAACGTGGGGCTGCACGCGGGAGGGGGTGGTGGTGGGGGAGCAGGTGTGCCCAGCGAGGGGTTGGGCAGGAGCCCCGCCCAGACATGGGAGGAGGGCCGTAGCCCCTGGTGCGGGCCATTGGTGGGGAGGCGCCCACAGGTCCAGGACAGAGTGGTGGTTGGTCCGAGGCCTTCTGGGCAGAGGCGCTCCTGCTTCGTGGTGGCAGCAGCAGCACCTGGGCTGCACGGGCCTCAGCCACCCTTACTGGGCCGGGAGTCCTGGGCAGGGAATGGGAGCAGGTGGCGGCAGAGAGGCCGGGGAAGTGGGGACAGTGAACACGTGGCCAGGGCTGAGCCCTGGGCTGGGGGTTAATGCTCGCCCCCCAATGGAAGCTTTAAAAAGGAGGGAGGGAGGGAGGGAAGAACTTTATAAAGGAGTCAGTAGAGAGCAGAGTTAAAGAAGGAAAGAGGATGTATGAGTGAACTGTAGGAGCTATAATGAAAATCAAGTATAGTTGTGTACTAGGGACAGATTTTAAAAGTAGGAGTCAGAAAAGAAAAAGGATATATGATAGTGAATAATTAGGCAGGTAGGTAGATAAATATTAAAACAGTGGAAGTAAGTAGAGAAGAATGTATGGGAAAGGTCAGATGAGAGAGAAAGAGGGAGGGAAGAAAAGTTTTACAGGGGAGCTGGTAGAGCTTAACAGAATGGGAGGAAGGAAGAAATGGGGGAGGGAGCAAAGCAGGTACAAGGGAGGAAGTGAAGAAAAAAATTAAGGTAGGAAGGAAGGAAAAGGGGAGGGAGGACAGGGGTAAAGATAAAGGAAAGAAGGACAGTGGGGAGGGAGGGAGGGTAGGAGAAAGATGGAAGAAGGATAATGGAACAGAAGTAGGAAATAAGGAGGAAAGAAAAGTTTATAAATGATGAGTCAGTAGGAAAAAGTGTTACATAAAGGAGAGAGAAAAATTGTGTGAGAGGGAGAAGCCAATAAGGAAGTCAAATACAATTGCATGTGAAGGGAATAAGGTTTAAAAAAAAAAGTTAATAGAGGCGCTCAGGCTGGCAGGGGAGGGCAGTTAGGGGGATCAGGCAGGCAGGCAGAGTGGTTAGGGCAGGCAGGCCGGTGAGCGGTTAGGAGCCAGAGGTCCCGGATTGCGAGAGGGCTGTCCAACTGCCAGTTTGGATGTCCAAAACTGGCAGTTGGACATCCCCCGAGGGCTCCTGGATTGGAGAGGGTGCAGGTTGGGCTGAGGGGACCCCCCCCCCATGCACAAATTTCAGGCACCGGGCCTCTAGTAATAGTATAAAGACAAGAAGGGAGAAATGGAGGTGTATGCTGTTGTAAAGTTCTTACATTCTACGTGGTATACTAATATCACTTGAAATCAGACTGTGATAAGCTAATATACATTATAAACCCTAAAGCAATCACTAAAAGAACAAAGCAAAGAATTTTAGCTAATAAGTTTAGATAATATGAAATCACAGAAAATAATCCAAAAAGAGTGCAGAAGTGGGTATGGCTCGGTGGTTGAGCATTGACCTATGATCCAGGAGGTCCTGGTTTGATTCCCGGTCAGTGCATATGCCTGGGTTGTGGGCGCAATCCCCACTAAAGGGTGCGCAGGAGGCAGCCGATCAATGATTCTCTCTCATCATTGATGTTTCTATCTCTTCCTCTCCCTTCCTCTTTGAAATAAAAATATATATATATATTTTTAAAAGAATGCAGAAAAGGAGAAAAAAAGGAAAGGTAAAGAGGTGGGACAAATGGAAAACAAGTAGCAAGATGTCAGATTTAAACCTAACCTGATAAAGCAACAATCACATTAAATGTAAATGGTCTAAACACTCCAATTAAAAGACAGATTGTCAAAGTATTAAAAAGCAAGCCTCAATTATATGCTGTCTATGAGAAATAAGTTTTGAATATAAAGACACAAATAGGTTAAAAGCAGAAGGATGAAAAAAGATATATCATACTAACACTAATCAAAAGAAAGCTAGAATGGCTATTTTAATCAAAACAGACTTCAGAACAAATTCTCCTATCTAATAAAAGAGCAATATGCAAATTGACCGTACCTCTGCTACACCCACAAGCCACACCCACCAGCCAATCAGGAGCGAATATGCAAATAAACCCAACCAAGATGGCTGCGGCCACAGAGAGCAGGAGGGAGGCTTGGGTTTCCCCGGCAATGGAAGAAGCCAAGCTTTCCGCCTGCCCTTGCCGGCCCAGGCCTCCACTCCAGGCTACAAAGTTTCAATTATAGAAGATAAATAAATCCCAACAAAAATGGCGGCATCCACAGAGCTGGAGAGAGCAGGAGGCTAGGGTTGCCCCCGGCGATGGAGGAAGCCAAGCTCCCACCTGCCCTAGCCTGCTTTGGCCTCTGCTTAAGGCTACAAAGTTTCAATTATAGATGATAAATAAATCCCAACAGAAATGGCTGCCATCACTGAGCAAGCAGAAGGCTTGGCTCCGCTCCAGGCTACAAAGTTCCAATTGTAGAAGATAAATAAACCCCAGATACCAGGGCCTCCACTTGGGTCACCAGGGGGCGTGGCCAGCCTGCAAACCACCTCAGGCCCCTCGCTCAGGCCGCCACACGCCCCAAGGGAACCCCCACCCTGATCCAGGACACCCTTCAGGGCAAACCAGCTGGCCCCCACCTGTATACCAGACCTCTATCCTATCTAATAAAAGAGTAATATGCAGATTGACCATCACTCCAACACACAAGATGGCTGCCCCCATGTGGACACAAGATGGCCAGCAGGGGAGGGCAGTTGAGAGGGACCAGGCCTGCAAGGGAGGGCAGTTGGGGGCAATCAAGCCTGCAGGGGAGGGCAGTTAGGGGTGACCAGGCCGGCAGAGGAGGGAAGTTGGGGGTGACCGGGCCTGCAGGGAAGGGCAGTTGGGGGGGACCCAGGCCTGCAGGGGAGAGCAGTTGGGAGGTACCAGGCCTGCAGGGGAGGGCATTAGGGGTGACCAGGCCTGCAGGGGAGGGCAGTTAGGGGTGACCAGGCCTGCAGGGGAGGGCAGTTAGGGGCAAACAGGCTGGCAGGGGAGCAGTTAGGCATCAATCAGGCTGGCAGGCAGAAGCAGTTAGGGGCAATCAGGAAGGCAGGCAGGCGAGCAGTTGGGAGCCAGCAGTCCTGGATTGTGAGAGGGATGTCCGACTGCAGTCAGACATCCCTCGAGGGATCCCAGATTGGAGAGGGTGCAGGCTGGGCTGAGGGAACATTCCCCCCCCCCGCCCCCCGGTGCACGAATTTCATGCACCGAGCCTCTAGTAATTATATAAAATGATTTTCTTTATCCTTGGTAATGATAAAGAGTTCAATTCATAAAGGGATGTAACAATCCTAAGCAGTTCAGCACTTAATAACAGAGCTTAAAAATACATGAAGCAAAATGTTGTAAGAACTGCAAAGGAAATAGATAAGTCCACAATTATAGCTGAAGATGTTAATACATCTCTCTCAATAATCAATAAATCAAGTAGACAGAATATCAGTAATATAGAATGACACTATCAACCAATGTGGTCTAATTGACGTTTATAGAACACTCTACCTAACAACAAGAAGAATATACATGCTTTTCAAGTGCATGTAGAACTCACCAAGATAAACCTTACTCTGGGCCATAAAAAAGTCTCAATAAATTTAATAGGAGACAGAGAAGCACATTGTCTAACCAACAATGGAATTAAAATAGAAATCAATAACAGATATCTGGAAAACTCCCAGATATTTAGAAACTAATACACTTCTAAGTAGTCCATGGATAGGTTAGTAAATAGCCCATTTCCAGAAATCAAAGGGAAATTAGAAAGCATTTCAACCAAATGAAAATAAAAACACAATGCATCAAAAACTGTGGGATGCAGCTAAAATAATTCTTAAAGAGAAATTTATTGTATTAAACATCCTAAATCGGAAAACAAGAAAGGTTTCAAGTCAATGACCTCAACTTCTTAAGAAACTAGAAAAAGAAGAGCAACTTAAATTCAAAGTAAACAGAAACCAGTAAAATAGAAAAGAAAAAAACTATAGAAAAATCAATGAAACCAAAAGCTCATTATTTTCTGATAAGATTAGTGAAATTGATAAACCTCTAGCCAAACTGATCAAGGAAAAAAACACAATTTACTTATATCAGAAAAGATTGATAACTTCACTACAGATTCTAAAGATCTTAAAAGGATAAGGGAATATTATGATTAATTTTATGTCAATAAGTTCCACATCTTAGATGAAATGGATAAATTCCTTAAAGGATAAAATTACCGAAGCTCATTCAAGAAAGAGAAAATCTGAATTTCTCTATACCTATTTTAAAAAATCAAAGTTGTGCCCTGCCCAGGTGGCTCAGTTGGTTGGAGTGTTAATCTGTACACTGGAAGGTTGTGGGTTCAGTTCCCAGTCAGCACATACCTAGGTTGTAGGTTTGATCCACACTTGTGGAGGGTACAGGAGGCAACTGATTGATGTTTTTCTCTTCTCTCTTTCCCTCCTTCCCTCCCCACTTCCTCTCTCTCTAAAAATAAATAGGCATATCTTCCGACGAGGATAAAAAAAAAGTTGTTAATAACTTCACATAAAAAGCAATCCAGGTCTAGAGTGGCTTCACTGGTGAATGCTATAAACATTTAAGGAAGGTATAATATAAATTCTACACAAACTCTTTTCTTAAAAAAATCTAAATATTTCCCAACTCATTCTAAAGGTCAGTATTACCTTGATACCAAAACAAGACATACAAGAAAATAAAAATAGAGACCACAGCCCTCTTGGAAATAGACATAAAAATTTAAAACAAAATTTTAGTAAACTAAATCCAACATATAAAACAGATAATAAATACATCAGAACCAAGTGGGGTTTATCTCAGGGATGTAAGGTTGGTTTAACATTTGAAAATCAATGTAATTACCATATACCAAACTAAAAATAACAAAACCCACACAATCATCTTATTAGATGCAGCATTTGATGAAATCCAGATTATATTTTCTCAAAGGCAGTCTCCCCTTCTGCAATCTGGCTTCTATCCTACTATTCCACTAAATCTGCCTTTGCTATATTCACCAGGGTCTATTTCTGAGACATAATCTATAGCATAGTCATTAAAAATATGGACTCTGGAGCGAGACTGCTTGGTTTAAAACCCAGCTCAAACCCTTTATAAGGATTTAACCTTCCATGCCCCACTTTTCCTATCTACAAAATGGGGTAATATAACTTCCCTTATAGGGCGTTCTGAAGATTAAATGTGTACTATGTATGTGTATGTTTGTGTGCGTGTGTATCACTTGAGAGAGTACCTAGCATTCAATAAGACCTATGTGTTAGCTATTACTATTATTACCTTTGGAAAACACCTAGTTCTTAACCTCTGGTAGTTCTCAGATAATCCCATTTTGGCAGGTTAAACTAAATCTGAGAGCCTTTGAATCCTGGCTCTATCATTTTCTGGCTAGATGACCTTGGGCACATTACTTCTCTGGACCTTCCATCTTTAAATGGGTGATAATACCATACTTCATAAGATTATTGTGAGCACTGAGTAACAGATACCCCTTTTCTTTGCTCAATATCCTACTAAGGCCCAGACTTGTTTTACCAGAATGCTTCCCAACGAGACTAGTCCTAGGCCCAGCTTCTCCAGAGGTCAATATTGAGAAGTCAATCTTGTATTAATAACCCAGGACTTCCAGGGTGGTATCCTCCCAGAGGTCAGAATTACTTCTCAGAGTCAGGAGGGTGGCCTTTTAGGGACTCACACAAACACCCAGGGTTCTAATGGGAAGGGCACAGGCACTCTCTAATGAGCTTATGATTGATCTTTTCTTTCATCTATTAACTGGTAATATTTCTGAAGGGTAGCCCTGGAATTTCTAATCTTCTCTACTTGGGAGTTAATTATGACTACAAAGATAATGACTAAAATCTTTATTTTCCACCCTAATACTTCATGAGAACTTTTTTTTAATACTTTCTCCTTTTTTTACAGCTTTATTGATATATAATTGACATACAATAAACTGCTCACATTTAAAGTACAATTTCATGAGTTGTGACATACACACCCACAGGGCCATCACCACACTCAAGATAGTGAACATAGCCACCATCCCTAAAACTTCTTTGTGACCCTTTGTAAACCACCCCACCCCCAGTCCCCAAGCAATCACTAAACTGCTGTCAGTTTGTATTTTCTAAAATTTTAGCCAAAACCGGTTTGGCTCAGTGGATAGAGCGTCGGCCTGCGGACTGAAAGGTTCCAGGTTCGATTCCGGTCAAGGGCATGTACCTTGGTTGCGGGCATGTCCCCAGTAGGGGGTGTGCAGAAGGCAGCTGATCGATGTTTCTCTCTCATCGATGTTTCTAACTCTCTATCCCTCCCCTTCCTCTCTGTAAAAAATCAATAAAATATATTTTAAAAAAAATAAAAATAAAATTTTATATAAAATTAGTTTGTATTTTCTAAAATTTTAAAATCTTTATTGTTCAGATTATTACAGGTGTTCCTCTTTTTTTTCCCCCCCATAGCTCCCCTCCACCTGATTCCCCACCCCACCTCATGCCACTGTCTTCATCCATAGGTGTAAGATTTATGTCCAATCTCTTCCCGCACCCCTCACACCCTCTTCCCCCTGAGAATTGTCAGTTCACTCCCTTTCTATGTCCCTGATTTTATTATATTCACCAGTCCATTCTGTTCTTCAGATTTTTTATTCACTTGATTTTTAGATTCACTTGTTGGTAGGTATGTATTTGATGTAATTTTGTTGTTCATAATTTTTATTTTTACCTTTTTCTTCTTCTTCCTCTTCTTAAAGAATACCCTTCAGCATTTCATATAATCCTGGTTTGGTGGTGATGAACTTTAATTCTTTTTAAAATGCAAATGTTCACACTTTACTATGCTCTCCACATATAAGCACACCCATCTCCTGCTGTACAGCGTGGCTCCAAATAAATTCCCCCCCTCACACTGCTGATCAGCTATCTGTATTACTGGGCCCATCTCTGCCCCTGACCCATATTTCTATTTTCAGGCTGGTTCCCCCAAACTGCTTAACGTTCCTTTTCTCCATTGTCAGTAGCCACATCTATTCCACACTTGTCAAGTTTGCTTACTCCGAAATCATCTTTGTTAAATCTATCTTCTTTGCCCTCAAGTATGGTCTAGCACCGAGTGATTCCATTTTAGTAAGCTTTAGACAGATGAGTTTCTCCTTTTCTGGCTGCTCTAATCCAAACCTTAATCATTTTACAGTAGGGCAACAGCAGTAACCTTGCTGGCCTCCCCCGCATACATATTCCACTCAGCAAAAGAACCTTCTTATTCAGATGTTATTCTGAACAGCAGGAATTTTGAATTCTATTAAACTAATAGTTGAAGACTTGAAGATACCCTCCTACTGACCTCCATTAGTGGACTTCATTTTTCAACACTGGATCTAGGCTCACACAGCGCCAACTAAGTTTTCTCTCATCACTGTATAATACCCAGTTTCAGGCACTGACTCCAAAGCCTACATGCTTTTTTTTTTTTTTTTTTTTAAATATATTTTATTGATATTTTACAGAGAGAGGAAGGGAGAGGGATAGAGAGCTAGAAACATCGATGAGAGAGAAACATCGATCAGCTGCCTCCTGCACACCTCCCACTGGGGATGTGCCCGCAACCAAGGTACATGCCCTTGACCGGAATCGAACCTGGGACCCTCCAGTCCGCAGGCCGACGCTCTATCCACTGAGCCAAACCGGTTTCGGCAAGCCTACATGCTTTTAACCATTACATGATACATTACTTAAGAACAAGGACTCCAGGTCCTAGGTTAGAATAGTTCCATTTATTAGCTGTGTTGTTCTATGCCTTAAGCTTCATGTGGAAAGATAGTAACAGTACCAACACCAGTATTAGCCTTAGAGGTTGTTGCAAGAATTAAATGATATAATCTATGTAAATCACTAAAAAAAAATAACAGACAAACACAAAGTAAGCCCTCAGGAAGCATTAGCTGCTACGATTCTCCTACTTTTATTATATTGGCTCCTAACAAGAGGCCCAGGGCACATAGTAGGTGATCTGTACGGTGAATAAGATATTCATTCTTGCTTCTAAAATTATTAAAAAGTAGTGGAAGGGACACATTTTAATCTGGGAATTTGACCTACCTTTAGATCTGAGTTGGCTGCAAATTTCTGTCCAATTAAAGCTGCATTTCCTCCTACATAGTGCTGTAAGATAGTTCAAGGTTATTAGACAGTATTTAGCACAACTATGTTATCAACCTTAATAATTTTTAAATTTTGAATTATATTTTTTTCCAAAAAATATTTTGAGGTGACTTTACAAGGACACTGAGGTGAAGCTAATAAAACATTAAACCCACAGGTAAATGGACTATGAGTTATAAGGAAAGGTGAAGAAAACAAATATGCTAATCATGGAAATTAGTATAATTGCCTTAACCCTGGATCAAATTTGGCCTTGAGCTTCTAGGCAGACAGAACTGATAAAGGAAACAGGACAAGTGTGCACAGATCTTATCTTCTACACTGTAATCCTTCTAAGAGTTTATGATTATGTCACTCTCCTTCTGAAAGTCATCCAATAAACACTACAATGAACTGAAACCCAGCTCCTAAGTGAGACACACAGGGCTTCTTTAGCTGCCCCTGCTCTTCTTTCCACCTTCCATACCGTGCTTGCAGTTCTCCAAGTTTGCATTCCTCTGTGTGCCTGCCCTTCTCATACACTGGTATATCCCTGGTCACTTCTTAAGAATCAGCTGCAGTTATCACCTCTTCTGCAGTGCCTCCTATTTCCTCTTCTCCACTGCCATCCCGGCCTCCACACCCCTCCACCCAGACAGGATTCCAGAGCCTCTGCTTCCCCTATACTCTGAACAAACCTCTACTACAGCCCCTGTCCACTGGGGCTATTATCATCTGGGTACATGTCTAGCTCCTTCAGGGTAGGGACTGTTTTTTTCCCCCTTATAATAAGTGCTCAATAAATGTTTGTTGCTACATTTTGAGAAAGGAAGAAACAAACTGATGTGTTAGGAAATACAAAGGCTTTCCTAGAGGACAATGCTGTTTCCTAAACACCGTATCTCTCAGCCCAGGACACAGAACTGGAGAACCGATAATTCAAGGCTGCTATTTCATGTTGCTGACTAAAGATGAGTTCATGTGCTTTGGAAACCTGACAAGTAGGAGATAAAACTGATGTTCTATTATGAAAGCTGAGAAGCCTTAGGTAGAATGCTGACACCTCACCTTCCTGGTCCTCAGCCCTACACAGAGGCACAGACTAAATACTAGTAAATAATTCAATTCTAGATGTTAGACATCACTGTAATCCCACTGTAATTTGTGTCAACCAATCACTTGCTATTGGTGAGACAGTAATAGCTTTTTAGGGACAAACTTAAAACTTTCTGTTGACACATAGGTTGAAATTTGGCCTTTAATATGTTAGCCTTAACTTTGTATTTAACTGTAATGGCTAGAATTTACTAAATATCTTGGGGGAAATATTAATATTCTATGAAGTGGATTTAAGTTTTCATTTAATAGTTACTAACTGCTGTTTATCAATCAATCTGCCTTAAAGGAATTAGAAAAAGCACCAAATGAAGTATCACCCTAGTGGGAAATAAATAACACATTTTAGGTTTTATAAGAAATAATTTGGATGATCTAAAAGCTAGGTTAAGTTTTGTAGAATGAAACTTTTTGTTATGAAACAAAAGGCATGATCAAGGCAGAGAAAATAGAAACCAAACTGGTGATTTAAATACACCATCATAAAGACTAAACTTGTCATCATGTTAAAACTATCAAGATTCTTTCATAAGAGATCAGACCTTCACTACTGAGTTCAGATGCAAAATGATCATAAATGAAATTTTAACAGTTGCTATCTCCTTTAGAAATTCAGCTGGGTAATGCCCATGCCCATTTCTAATGTTCAAATGGACAGCTTCAAAGGAAAAAACCCCAACAATGTTAAAATCTTAAAAGTTATCAAAATAAAAGTGGTCATAAAAAATAGCCTGTGGAAGGTTCCAATTAAAAATGGCATTAAGAGCCTCCCTAGTAAGAGTCACACCCAGAGTCAGGTGACTAGCCAAAGGAAGATTTTAGGTAAGAAGGATCAGGGGTGAGATGGAGTGGGGTGAAGAAATGTTTAAACAAACAACCACAATTCAACCTCAAGAGGCATAGGGGCATGTGTGACAAACAGGTGTGCTGGTCCAGGGCAAGAGCCATGGTTGGTCAGGTCTCCTGCCCCAGCATTGCTTCTTACTCCAAGTGAGCCTCTTGGAAGTTGTCTGGACTTTGCAGGCCCCAGAGCTTTGTTTATGATCACCAGATGGGCTTGAGGTTCCCCTAATTCTATCTCTGACAGATTCTTCCCCGTGTACTTGTGATTCTCAAAACAACGTGCTCAGAACAATAGCATCAATATAACCAGGAAACTTGCCAGAAGGATAAATTCCTGGGTTCCATCCCACATACACTGGATCAGAAACTCTGGGGCCTAGGAATCTGTTTTCAATACCACATCCAAGTGATTCTGATGCACATGTTCAACTCTGAGAATCACCAGTCTAATCCTGAGGTTCTCAACCAGGGGTGATTTTACTTCCTTCCTCTTCCCCATCCTGGAAACATTTTTAACTGCCACAGTTAGGGAAAACAGGAAGTGCTACTGTCATCTAATGGGTAGAGGCCAGAGATGCTGCTAAATGTCTTACAATGTGCAGGAAAGCCCCCACAACAAAGAACTGTCCAGCCCCAAATGTCAGTAGTGCTGAGGTGGAGAAACATTCATTGCTTGGGACCAGTGAACAGAGGTGAGGCCCAGGCAAAGGCTGGAACTAGTTCCCTGATGGTTTGGCCTTGTCTTCTGCTCAGGAAGGACTAGGCCATGTTAGGATTACCGCAAGTTATCAGCCACAAGCAATATCCAAACCAGTTAGTAGATATCTTTCCTACCTTAAACTTGGGTAACATGGATGAACCAGAACCAAAATTTTAGTAAATATGCTCCATAAATGCTGTTTGAATTGATCTGACCAGAAGCAGCAGAGTTAATAGAAGGTCAGATAAACAGTTTTACAAAAGAAAACATTGCAGAACTGGATTCCCAACAGTCATCCCCTTGGGCAAACTGGAGGAAGAAGTTGCTTGGTTGCTTCTAGGAACCACACAGAAAAGGTATCTTTTCCCATCCTCTTAACGTACTGCTAGCGAACCAAACAGACCTGGGCTCCTGGGAACTTCGATGCAACCTGGGCAACATCATGGAAAGTTTCCTTATCACTGAAGAAGCGCTCTGCAGCTGCTCCCTTCCCCATGAAGTGAGTGAAGACTTCTTTCAGATCATTCCTTGAGTGCAGGATGGAGTGATCTTTCCCATCCCCAGGATTCAGGCCAAGTGCCTGCAAAAGCTTCACCCCTGAGAGCACCACATCCACACATGCATTGACTCTGGAAGGAAGGACATAGACCATGAGAGAAATTAGCAGAAGCCCTACTCCTCCCCTTCCACTCTCTAAGAATCAATGGAAAAAATACCCTCTGGTGAGGATTTTAACCAGTTAACTGACATGATATTTTGAATTTAATTAAAAAGGTCTGCCGCTTGTGTCTATAGATGCCTATGGCGTACAAATGGTTAAAAAAAGAAGAAAGTTCTGGCTTGTATGTCAGTGTTTCTTTGCTAAAAGTCATACCCTAAAAGAAGGACTGAATAATTTGGGTAGCTAGTTGAGGTCTATCCACACCCTCTCCCTGCAAGTCACTATTCCTGCCTCTGCCAAGTGGGGATGTCATTCTTGGCAGTGGGGCTAGATGACCACATAGGCAGCTCCTAGCCTCTGAGAAGAGCGAGGCTCACAGCAGGCCAACCAAAACAGCTCCTGGTGATAAAGGTGGCTGGGCTTCCAGGTTAATTCTGGGCAGCTGTGAAACCAGAAGGTAAACTCATCAATAAAGGAAACTGAATGGATTGAATTTTAGTGTGAAATATATAACTATGTTTCCCTTCTAGTTGCTTTAAAAAATATCTTGATCTGGAAATTAATACACCAAATCATTAATGATTGCAAACTCTAAGAGGAATGAGATTGTGGTAAGGAGAGGAATTTTATTTTTTATTAGATATATTTCTAATGTTTATAAGCACACATTACTTTTATAACTTAACAAGTAATATTTTTTTGGTTTGTTTTTGTTAATCCTCACCTGAGGATATTTTTTTCCATTGATTTTCAGAGAGAGTGGAAGAGAGAAAGGGAGAGAGAGAAACATTAATGTGAGAGAGACACATTGATTGGCTGCCTCCCACATCCACCATGACTGGCGCTGGGAAGTGAACCTGTATGTGCCCTTCCTTGACTCGTGAACCTGTGACCCTTGGGTGCATGGACTGACAGTCTATCCACTGAGCAACACAGGCCAGGGCAACAAATAACACTTTTTAAAGGTTTGTATGTAGGCTAGACATTATTTACAACACTCAAGTAAGGCTTACAAGGTTGAGAAAGAGACACATCCCTCCTCAAGACAGAAACTGATTGAATCCTCATGGTAAGAATTCTTTTATTAGTTCCTCCCCTATGGAGCCTATATTTAGGAAAGAATTTTGTCTACAAAAATTTAAACATTTAAATACTCAAATTTTCTTATTCTTTTAAAATCAAGGGCACATAATTACTCTGTTCAACTGGGAAAGGCTCTAAGCATTAGCATGCCTTTTAGAGCATAAAACACATTGACATGCATGTGGCAGGTGCTGAAAAATATGTTTAAAATAAATTTCTTTCACAGCCTTATGTGATAATAAACCAAATACACCTTGTAAACGTGTCCCAATTCCACCTCAGACAGTGTCCTGTATTCCTACAAATGTAACATTAGATGTCTATAGGGTAGAATCTTAGTAGGAATACAGGGATCATTGACTTTAGTAGGTTTCAGCAGTGAGAGTTTGGATAGCCAGGGATACTATTTCCACTAAACAGTTCTATCTGGGAAGTGTATCCAAATGGATTTGGGTTCTGAGTCTCGACAGCAAAAATTCAGATATTGAGAGATACCCACATTTGGAAATAATGACTTCAATAAACACATCACCTTCATATCTAGTTCTGCTGAGACCTTAAACAAAGAGTGATTCTTAAAAGATGATAATAATGAAGGAAACTGAGTTTGCAAAAGTTACAAAATAATAAATCTGAAAGAACAATATTCAACATATTTTTCAACACAAGACAAAACACAACAGGGCTAATTTTGAGTTTTAAAAATGTGAGTACCAAGGTAACATTAAAAAAAATATATATATATATATATATATATATTTATTGATTTCAGAGAGGAAGGGAGAGGGAGAGAGAGCTAGAAACATCAATGATGAGAGAGAATCATTGATAGGCTGCCTCCTACACACCCCCTACTGGGGATCGAGCCCACAACCTGGGCATATGCCCTTGACCAGAATCAAACCTGGGACCCTTCAGTCCGCAGGCTGATGCTCTATCCACTGAGCCAAACTGGCTAGGGCTAAAGTAACATGTTTCATCCCCCTCCCCAATCATGTCATGAATACTAGGGGGAAAACAATCTTATAGAGGAAAACTTTGTATTTAGTCACTCATAAAAATAAAAAGATCACTGACATCTACTATGTGCTAAACTCAGTATTTTTACATGTGCTTTCTAGATATATATTATTAAACTTTAACCAGAGTAGGAATCTTTCTCTGCACTTACCTCATGCAACAGCATACTAAAATGTAAGCAAGCACATTGTTTACAGGCTAAGGTGCTTTATTATCCTTTCTAATAAAGAGGGAATATGCTAATTGACCCTCATGCCATTGCAAAGATGGCGGCGCCCACAGCCAATAAAGAGGGAATATGCTAATTGACTGTCCCACCCGCAAAGATGGCAGTGCCCACAGCCAATAAGGAGGGAATATGCTAATTGACTGCCATGCCTTCAAAGATGGCAGCACCCACAGCCAATAAGGAGGGAATATGCTAATTGACTGCCACGCCCTCAAAGATGGCGGTGCTCACAGCTACAAGATGGCAGCACCCAGCCCCCTCAGCCCTGCCAGGGTGGAAGGCACGGTAAGGCCAGGCCCATCCCCAGGCAGGCCTGGCCGCTCTGCGCACCTGCCTCTGGAGTCCCCCAGTTCCCTCAGCCCCCCAGGGCCAGCCCGAGGTGCAGGCAAGCCTTGGATGGCAGCTGCCTGGACACCTGAGGCTGAGGTAACCAGGGCTGGCCGAGGCTTGGGCTACAGGCAATGGCAGCAGCAGAGGTGTGATGGGGGCATCGCCTTCCTCTGATCGCCGGGTTGCCTCCCACCCCTGAGGGCTCTTAGACTGTGAGAGGGAGCAGGCCAGGCTGAGGGACCCCCCCACCTCCAGTGCATGAATTTTCATGCACCGGGCCTCTAGTTAGGAAATAAAGGGAGTGAAGGGACAAAAGAGTCAGAAAACAAAATTATGCTTATGTGACAGGCAGAATTTCACGCTTTAGTAAAAATATATATAAAAGATTGTAATGTGTTTGGAGAAAATATAGACACAGAAGAAATAACTGGAAAATAAAAGGAAGACAACAGATGCTGAATGCCCAAACAAGAGGCTGAAGGGGCAAGCAGAGGGAGCTGGAAGACTGGGCTTCCTTGCCTATTATTAGAGACGGGTTGGGGGCAGGAAAGGGGACACAGTTCTCCCTTTTACTCCCTAAATTCCTTAAAGGCACAAGCAGTGGTTCTTACTGTTATAGTAGGCAGCTACAAAGATATGAGCTGGGAGAGGTTGGGAGAGGCAGCTGGGACTTGGAGGAAGTATGTGTGAGACTTGACAAACTGAAAATAGACAATGGAGGTGGTAGGCCCCTACGTGAGCAGGAGAGATTCAGAGCCCTCCAGGATGTGGTCTAACTGGTGGCATAACACCTAGATGAAGGAGCCTTATAACTTAGAGATACAGAGTGTGTGTGTGAGTGTGTGTGTGTGTGTGTGTGTGTGTGTGTGTGTCTTTTGATAAATAAGGGAGGGGGAGACTTACTGAGTGGCACTCCAGTCTAGGGATATAAATATCTCAAACCCCACCCAAGCAGGGCACTTGGTTTGGTTTCAGCCAGCTGGGTTGCCCACTCAGGTCCTATCTGAGTGTATTTCTTTCCTACAAATAAATCCTGTGTGCTTTTGCTGCCATTTGTTGTCCCTTGTTTGATTTCATTCCTACAAGCAAGACGAGAACTGGGGAAGCAGAGTACTTTCTCTGGCCAGAGACCCCCTTGACCACTGATGACATTATCACTTCCCTTCTGTTTCATCATCTGTAAAATGTTTCCTAGGGTTCTTTTAAGCTGTAACACCACACCTGAGATATTATAAGAGCTAATCATAAGCACTACAAAGTACAGAACTGTAGAAATCCGAAAGGGAAGAGGCAATAGTCCCAGGGCTGACCCTTGGATGGTGCTCTGGAGAAAGAAGGCAGGCATTTTCAGGTAAATGACACCAATTTGCAAAATGTCGTAAGACAGGAGAGTAGTCATCACTACTTTCCACTGAGAAAAAGGAGTCGTCTAACATTCCAAAGGCCATGGATGGAGAAGCCAGTTTCAAACCCAGAATTATCTGACACTGAAGCCCAGGCAGGAAGCATCCATAGGCAAAGATGTGAATGAAAGTATTAACTTTGTGTTTGGACACCATAAGAATGTTGATCTAGTCAGAATGGAGTGTTTGAGTAGGGGAGAAAAGCAAGATAGGTTTTAAAGATGAGAGTGAAGCCAGGTATGGGGGAACATAAAGGGATTGTTCCCAAGGATGAGGGGTTCATCATTCACCCAATGAGCCTTAGGTACCAGGGTCTGATTTGAAGCGGGGAGGTGGGACACATTCTAGAAAGATGTGGTGGTGGACTTGGCACTGACCATTTTCTTGAAACTCCTTTTATCCTGTATTTCTCTGGTTCTGATCCACCAACCCCTGACATGACAGTGCCTCCCCAAATGCCATCCTTGCCATTTACCTTCCTTTCTTGTTCTCTTCTTGGGTGATGCTATCCACCTCTGGCTTCAACCTAAGTTCTGACATCTCCAAAATCTGCAACCAACCCTACTACTCCTCAATATACTCCTAACTCCAGCCTCTTGTAGTCAGCAGCTGTGGCTCCCTTTCACCTGCAATTCCACACCATGTAAATTTCCCCTCCTTTGAAATCAAACTGGTTACCTTGCACCACAAACTTGTTCCTTTTTCTTAATCTCTTAATGGCAACACTGTGGCATGAACATGGAGGGGCCAGGAATGGGATGGAGTTGGGCCTCTGGCATTTGCTAATTGTGGTCTTGGGCAAATCAATGTTTCTAAGCTTCAGTTTACTCATCGGTGAAAACTAGATGACAATATCTGTATCTACCTATAGAAAATTGCTGTAAGATCCTAAATACTAAAAATCTGTCATTTTTGACAGCCTTTCTTTAGCACTTTCAACCTATCAAATCTCATGTGTTTGGCACCATTGGCAAGCAAGAAAAGGTCATTTTCTCCCTTCACACAGAACTTACATTGGCCTCTTAACTAGAGTCAGGGTCTCAGTACTTTCCTCCTTATGAATCACATTAAACTGTGTGTGTGAGTGAGTGAGTGTGTGAGTGTGTGTGTGTGTGTGTGTGTGTGTGTGTGTGTGTGTGTGTGTGTATTCTCCTAGTAAGTCAACTAGTAAGTCAAACTATCACACCCGACCTCAAACGGGATTCTGGTTACATGTACTGCACTTTCTCCTGCCCACCCCTTGCACAACCCCATCTTTAGGATAAAAATATCTTGGAGTAATGAGAAATATTACCAATGGATGCCTATTACCCACGAAAATCATGTGAAACAGTCAAACAGGTTAGAATCCATCTTTCACATTCCCACCAGAATTTTGCATCATTTACCTGATTATAAAAAATAACCATCACCTATCTTGATATTAAAGGCCCTTCTTGGTGAGAACTAAGATGGTGGCATAGGTGAATACCAGTACTCGTTGTCTCCCGCAATCACATCAAAATTACAACTAAAATACAGAACAACCATCACTCAAAACCACCTGAAATCTGGCTGAATGGAGGTCCTACAACTAGAGAAGTAAAAAAAGTACATTGAGACTGGTGGGAGGGGCAGAGGCATGGAACGGGCTGGTCTGATGCCCACATACAGCGTTTTTTTAATCAGGAGGGATATCTAGGCTGCAGAGGTTACCCATGAGGAGCAAGGGACCCCAGCCCAACACAAACCCCCAGCCCAGGGTTCCAGAGCTTGGAAGAGAAGTCCCGTAACTTCGGGTTCTAAAAACTAGCAGGGATTGTGGCTGAGTGAGGCTGTGAAAGTCCCAGCAGTTCCTCCTAAAGGGCTGGCACATGGACTTACTCAGACTCATTTCTCTGGGCTCCAGTGCTGGAGAGGTAGCTTGAAAGGAACCTGGGACATTTGGGGAAGAATTGGATTATCAGGCATCAAGGCAAGAACTCCCAGACAGGAGTGCTCACAGGGGTTAGGTTCCTATGCTTAGACTTCCCCCATTGCAGAGCTAACTGGCAGCCATATCTGAGTTTCCAACAGCATGGCTCACACTGTTTGCTCTGCCCTGGTGATTCCCTGAGACCACACCAATCCAATTTGCAGCATCACCCAAGCTATTTACAATGGCTTTTTCAAATGAATGGCCTGTCCTGGCTCAGGCTTTAGACTTTCCTAAAATCTCTTAAATAAGCAGCAGCTGATGTCAGCATGCCCCATACCTATCAATAAGGGGCCTAAAACCAGGCATTAGCTTGCTTTGCTTCACAGCTTGACCTCATCTGGGTACCTCCAAACCCAATACAAGTAGCAGCCATCTGCAGATGGCTCTTTAGCTCCTGATGGGTGGCCCCAAGCAGTGGCTGACTTTGTTTCTCCTGGGAGGCCCTAGAGCCAATGCACCTGGTGGTCAGCTTCAGACCATACCAGATTACAACTCTACACATCCACAAGTGACACATTCAAGGGGCAGACTCAGTGAGCACTAAAAATCCACTGAAGCAAGTCCTGCTCCATAGGGGTGTCTCCTGCACAGCCAATTGGTCTGAAGGTCAATTCCTCCCAGTAATGCCAACAGGAATCAAAGCTCAACTACAGGAGAAACCAAGATGGCGGCATAGGTAAGCACCTAAACTGCTGCCTTGCACAACAATTTCAAAACTACAACTAAAAGACAGAATGGCCACCATCCAGAACCACAGGAAAGCTGGCTGGGTGGAAATTCTACAACTAGAAGGAAAGAGAAAAAAGCTCACAGAGAATTGGAGGTACAGCAAAGGGTCTTTGTGAGCGCAGAGAAGAAGGGCGGCTGAGAGCCTGGCTGACTTTCTCTGGTGGAAGGGGGAAGGAAGCACCCGACCGCACTGAACCCCAGTTCTGACTGCACTGAACCCCAGTCCCGGGAGAAACCCCGTGGACCCAGGTTCATACAGGGGGAGTCTGGACTGTCAGGTAGAGAGAAAGGAACCTGGAGACTCGGAGACCCGGGGGAGACCCGGGGGAGCCCCGGTGGGCAGGGGTCTGGAGGCACACGCGCCAGTGTGCACAAAGGCTGAGGAGGTTGCCACAGGCTTTCCCTAGCAGAAGGGAGTCGGAAGCTCCTGACTGCACTGAACCCCAGTTCTGACTGGGCTGAACCCCAGTTCCAGGCGAGCCCCTGGGGACCCACACTCTTACGGGGGGGAATCTGGACTCTCGGGTGGAGACTCGGGAGCCGGGGAAGGCAGAGGTCTGGAGGCGTGCGCGTGCCAGTGTGCACAAAGGCTGCGGAGGTTGCCACAGGCTTTCCCTAGTGGAAGGGAGTCAGAAGCTCCTGACTGCACTGAGCCTCAGTTCTGACTGCACTGAACCCCAGTTCCAGGTGAGCCCCTGGGGATCCACGCTCTTGTGGGGGGAGTCTGGACTCTCGGGCGGAGACTCGGGAGCCGGGGAAGGCAGAGGTCTGGGGGCGCGTGTGCACAAGGGCAAGGCTGACTGGAAGCCAAGACTGTCTGCTCTGCCCTGAGACTCCACCCCATCCAAGCTGAGCACAGAGGCTACTGCAATTTGGCAAGTCTAATCCTATAAGGCTGTCTCCAGCACCGAACTTCTCCCAGCATAGACACAGCTGATCCTTACAGCCAACTGGCCTGGAGGTCAATTCCTCCCAGTGATACCAACAACAATCAAGACTTAACTACAACAAGGCTGTACACACAGTCCACAAAGGGGTGCACCAAGAGTGTCCACCTCAGGTTAACTGGGGAGGCCGACCCACTGGGCCATATAGGAAACCTAGCACACAAATCTACCCTATCAACTCAGGGAAGCAGTGAAAATGTGGCGTTAAAGAAACAGATCACAAATGAAAGAAATGGAGGAAAACAAACGACTGGATATAGAATTCAAAACCACGGTTATAAGGCTTTTCAAGAATATCCTAGAAAAGGCCGATAAATATAACGAGACCTTCGAAGATATGAAAAAGGACCAACTAGAAATTAAACATACACTGACTGAAATAAAAAATATTATACAGAGACCCAACAACAGACTAGAGGAACACAAGAATCAAGTCAAAGAATTGAAATACAAAGTAGCAAAAAACACTCAACCGAAAAAGCAAAAAGAAAAAAAATCCAAAAAGTTGAAGATAGTGTAAGAAGCCTCTGGGACAACTTCAAGCGTACCAACATCAGAATTATGGGGGTGCCAGAAGAAGAGAGAGAGCAAGATACTGAAAACCTATTTGAAGAAATAATGACTGAAAACTTCCCCCACCTGGTGAAAGACATAGACTTACAAGTCCAGGAAGCGCACAGAACCCCAAACAAAAGGAATCCAAAGAGGACCACACCAAGACACATCATAATTAAAATGCCAAGAGCAAAAGACAAAGAGAGAATCTTAAAAGCAGCAAGAGAAAAACAGTTAATTACCTACAAGGGAGCACCCATGCGATTGTCAGCTGATTTCTCAACAGAAACTATGCAGGCCAGATGGGAGTGGCAAGAAATTTTCAATGTGATGAATAGCAAGAACCCACAACCAAGATTACTCTACCCAGCAAAGCTATCATTCAGAATTGAAGGGCAGATAAAGAGCTTCACAGATAAGAAAAAGCTAAAGGAGTTCATCACCACCAAACCGGTATTATATGAAATGCTGAAAGGTATTCTTAAAGAAGAGGAAGAAGAAAAAAGAGAAAAATTATGAACAACAAATACATATCTATCAACAAGTGAACCTAAAAATCAAGTGAATTAAAAACCTGAGGAACAGAATAATCTGGTGAATATAATAGAATCAGGGGCATAGAAAGGGAGTGGACTGATAATTCTCAGGGGGAAAGGGGTATGGGGGGGCGGTTCAGGAAGAGACTAGACAAAAATCATACACCTATGGATGAGGACAGTGGCGGGGAGGTAAGGGCAGAAGATGGGGTGGGAACCGGGTGGAGGGGAGCTATGGGGGGAAAAAAGGAGAGACAATTGTAATAATCTGAATAAAGATTTATTTAAAAAATAAATAAATAAAAATAAAAAATAAATAAATAAAATAAAAAATTTAGCTCTCAAAAGAAGAAAAAAAAAAAAGCTCAACTACAAGATGATGCACACAGACCACACAGGGGTACACCTAGAGTGCCCCACTCAGGTGACTGGGGCGGCTGAGCCACTGGGCCCTACAGGACACCTACTATACAAGGCCACTCTACCAATTCCAGAAGACACAGAAGCTCTACCTAATACACAGAAACAAACACAGGAAGCAGCCAAAATGCAGAGACAAAGAAAGATGTCACAAATAAAGAACTGAAGAAATCTCCAGAAAAAGATCTAAATGAAATGGAAGCAAGAATACTACTAGAAAGAGTTCAAAAACAATGGTTATAAGGTTGCTCAAGGATCTTAATGAGAGCTTCAAGGGACTTAGTGAGACTTTCATGGATCTTAGTGAAAATTTCAAAAACATGAAAAAGGACCAGTTGGAAAGAAAGCATACACTAACTGAAATAAAGAATAATTTACAGGGATTCAACAGTAGAATAGAGGATGCCGAGAATAAAATCAACGATTTAGAATATAAGGAAGCAAAAAACACCCAATCAGAAGAGTAAAAAGAAAGAAGAATTCAAAAATATGAAGATAGTGTAAGGAGCCTTTCGGACAACTTCAAGCATACCAACATTTACATTGTGGGGTGCTAGAAGGAGAAGAGAGAAAGCAAGATATTGAAAACCTATTTGAAGAAGTAATGACAGAAAACTTCTCCTACCTGGTGAAAGAAATAGACTTATAAGTCCAGGAAGCCCAAAGAGTCCCAAACAAGAGGAACCCAAAGAGGCCCACACCAAGACACATCAGAATTAAAATGTCAATTATTAAAGACAAAGAGAGAATCTTAAAAGCAGCAAGAGAAAAGCATTTAGTTACCTGCAAGGGAGCGCCATATGTCAACTGATTTCTCAACAGAAACTTTGCAGGCCAGAAGTGAGTGGCAATAAATAGTCAAAGTGATGAATAGCAAGGACCTACAAACAAGATTACTCTACCCACCAAAGCTATCATTTAGAATTGAAGGTCAGATAAAGAGCCTCACAGACAAGAAAAAGCTGAAGGAGTTCATCACCACCAAACCAGTATTACATGGAATGTTGAAGGGTATTCTTTAAGAAGAGGAAGAAGAAAACAAAGAAAGATAAAAAAAAAATGAACAATAAAATGGCAATAAATACATGTCTATTAACAATTGAATCTAAAAATCAAAATGAACAAAATAAACTGATGAATAAAATAGAACCAGAGGCATGGAGACATGTAACAGAATGACAAATCTCAGGAGGAACAGGGGTGGAGGGGAAGAGATTAACCAAAGATCTTATATGCATAACCTATGGACACAGACAACAGGGTGGTGAAGGCCTGGGGCAGGGTGGGAACCGAGTGGAGGGGGGCAATGTGGGGAAAAATGGGGGACATCTGTAATACTCTCAACAATAAAGATTTTATAAATAAATAAATAAATAAATAAATAAATAAATAAATAAATAAAGGCCCTTCTTGGCATCATTTCTTGACATTTCTCTACCATAAGGTCCTTGCCCTAATATTTTTTATCATATTTTGTTTCCTTCTTCCTCTTCTTAAAGAATACCCTTCAACTTGATGTTCCCAAACTATGTACTTCTTCACATTTGGTTCTCTCTGCCTAGGTGAATTTATTCCTCCACTTTCATATGGAGAAATCACACTTCTTCTCCAGGGCCTATCCCGTGCAAGTCAGTACGATGGCCACAAGTGTGTCATGATGCATAGCCTTCTGTAGTTTACTTTTTTCACAAGATATTGATAAACGAAACTCTTTCTAAATTTACTTTAACTGCTATATAATATTTCATTGCTTTGTTTATGTATTTTCCTGTTTCCAACCAAGAGAAAAAAACATATTGAATTTTTGCTACCATAAATAATGCTTTAACTAGGGAAAAAAAAAAAAAAGGTGTTCCATTCCACATGTTCTTTTTTATAAAGTGACACTGACACTCTTCCCATCAACATTTGTTCTGTCCCCTCCCCTTAAAACCAGTTGCAGCTAACAACCACAATCAAGCTTTAAGATGATCCCAGTCCCAGCCATCATACAACTGAAACTGCACAACCCCAAGTGAGAATTGCCTGGATGAGCCCAGTCAAATCTCAGAATCATAAGAGATAATAAAATGACATGACCATGTTTTAAGCTACAAAGTTTTGGGGTGATTTGTGATATAGCAATAGCAAATGGAACATCCCTTCTCAGATGGAGCTTTTCTTCTTGAAACCTCATCCTAGGAAGAATGAGTAATCCTTCTTTGGGACACAAGCTACCTTGTTTTTACTACTAGTCCAGCAAAGCACTTCTCATAATTGTTATAGACAGCACTGTCACTCTTCCCTCACCCCCTGCCCCTCAATTCATATTGAAGCCCTAACCACAAATGTGACTGTATTTGCAGATAGACACTATTTAAAGAAGCCATTAAGGTTAAATGAGGCCATAATCCAACAGGACTAGTGTCCATGTACTAGTAGTAAGAGGAGGAGGAGACATCAGGAAAGCCCATGCACAGAGGAAAGGCCATGTAAGTACACACAGCAAGAAGGTGGCCATCTGCACTTTAGGTAGAGCAACCTTGCAAGCACCTTGACCTTGTCCTATCAGCCTCTAGACTCGTGAGAAAATACATTTCTGTTTTTAAAGCACCCAGTTTGTGGTCTTCTGTTACAGGAGCCCAAGCTAACATAATGAATATATATTTCCAACAAATGAGATAAGGACCTTGCTTCATCCATCTCTGTATCCTCAGAACCCTACTGTGGACCTGATACACATGTAGTTGATGAATTAATGTGCATAAAGCCAGAGAGGCCAATGAAGCTGGTAAGGAAGTGGGTAAAAGGGCCCAACTTTGAAAAAAAGAGATAAAAATTGATACATCTAAATAAACAATGAATATGTGATATAAAAAATACTAGCTAACGTTTGAAAGTTCTTTAAAGTAGACACCATGCTAGATTACATAGATTATTTATTTGTCAGGATAACTTTGCTCTCTACCTTAGCCTTCCTGGCCCCAACAATCACAAAAACAAATAGTATAAGGCTGTTTTTCTATGGTGCCTTTGAGGTGATATCAAGAGAATTGAAGTTGAACTGAGACAGGAACTTAAGTTACTGAAAGGAAATAATTACATTCTCAGAGAGGAATACAAAGAAAGGAGGCACTGTGACTTGGGAGAATCCTAAATATGCAATATTTAGGATTGGTAAGAATATTTAGATTGGTAAGAAATGGGTTTCAGAGAAGGACAAGAGAGGCTGCAGAGAGAGTCCATAATGGAGACTAAAAAATGGCAGCTGAATTTGAAAATCACCAAGTCACCAGTGAGCTTTAAGAGGAGTTTCTGTGGCGTGCTGGTCTCCAAACTACAGTGTTAAGGAAGGGGAAGCAAGGCATCTATACTAATAAAAGGGTAATATGCTAATTAGACTGACCATCTTCCAGGCGACCTTCTGGACAAAGCCATGTTGGAGGGGCCAAGGCAGAGGAGGTTAGAGGCGACCAGGCAGGCAAGGGAGAGCAGTTATGGGGATCAGGCCAGCAGGGGAGAGCAGTTAGGGCGAACAGACTGACAGGGGAGAGCAGTTAGGGGGATCAGGCCAGCAGGCAGGTGAGCAGTTAGGAGCCAGAGGTCCTGAGAGGTCCCAGATTGGAGAGAGTGCAGGCGGAGCTGAGGGGACCCTCTTCCCATGCATGAATTTCGTGCGCTGGGCCTCTAGTAAAGAAATAAAGTCAGTAGTTAAAAGTATTATTGCACTCCTTCCTTCAAGAAGTTAGAAGCAAGAGAAAGAAGAGTGCTGTCACAGTGAGTAGAGTAGGAGGAGCATTTGGACTGCAAAAGAGCAGTCGCTAGAGGAGCAAGAAGAGCCGAAAGTGGAATGAAAGAGGCTCGGATATAAAGGTTTCTGGCTGAGCGGGATTTCCAAGAGGCTATGAAGACGGAACTATGCACTCAAGGGAGGGGCGCAGGTCAGCCAAGAGAAAAAAGCAGTCTGGTGAGTCCCTGCAGCAATGGCTCAGGGGCTGGCTGGACACATCCGACGCGTCTCGCCAAGAAGGCAGCAAGGACCAGCGCCCAGGGGCCTCCCGCGGACCTCAGGGAACCCGTTTCGCGCGGGCTCTAACTTCCCAGCTCCCGAGCCGCCCGACCTCCGCCAAGGTGGCCCTCGGAAGCGAACAGCAGCACCTCCAGGAGAGGCCGAGATGCACACCCCGAAGGCACTCACCCCACGGCCACGCGGCGCCAGCGCTGGGCCGGCCGCACGATGAGTGCGTCCCAGGCGGCCGCCAACCGGCCCTCAGGGGATCCCGGTCGGGGGGACGTGGGCCCAGGCTGCAGCGAGCTCCAAAGGGAGCGCAGCGCCGAGTGCGGCAGCTGCGGCTCCAACAGGAAGACACAGCCCACTGCCAACGCCAGGAAACCCGCGTACGCAGAGCCGCGCCACAGCGCCATGGGGACCCTGCAGGCCCAGCGTAGCCGCCTTGTGCCTTTCCGGGCCGCGCCTCTTCCGGGCTCGGCGCGCCCAGGTCCACGCGAGCGACACGTCACGCCGCGCGCCACTGGACCCTGAGGGGGCGGGGTACGGGGACTGCAGGGGACAAGGAGCCATTCTCCTTCCATCCGATCCTGGCACTTGCCGGCGCTGTTTCCGGCCCTGAAGTACATTGGACAAAGGCGGTCGTCCTGGTTAGGGCGCTGCATCCCTTCCCGGAACTCCAATCATTTCCAAAAATAGAGGGGTGAGGATACCTTTGTTTTCCCAGTAAAACGAAAAGGAGGGATTATAAAGAAGCGGGCAAACTTCCATCTGAGCCATTCAGTGTCCCCATTTGGATTGTGCCTGTAGTTCCGAGGGTACGAATCACACCCCGCTTTTAATCCGTTCCCTCTGCCCTTGTGTGCATATGTAATAGGCAGTTAGGTAGATATGAACAAAGCAAGGACGATGGGCCAGGCACAGAAGGTCACCAGGGTGGAAAGCCCCAGGTGCCTAGCAAAGGATAACTGTAGGGTGGAACCTCACCCCAGGGTGACCTTTCCTCCCCTAGCAGATCACTGGTCATGGGGTTTGGACCCCCTGAGTCTTTCCTACCTAGAGATAACATCTAGGCCTCAGATGTACCCAGATAAGCAACAAAACCAGCCAGTCTGGACCAGCTGCATGGAGTAATGATCCCCTAAACTAGTGTTGGCCAATGAATCAGTGGAGACCACAACCCTGAAAGGACACACCTGGAAAGGTGCTAAATATTCTATTAAGATCTTCCCCGGGACCGCCCCTAAAATCTCCACCCTTAAAACCCTTAGGATGGAGGACCCAGTGCGCTCTTCCTCCTGGGAGCATGCCCGGTGCCTTTCCCTTTCCCTTTTCCCTCCTCCTCTCCCTACCTCTCCCTGCCCCAGGCTGTTACCTTTCGTGTCCTCACTCCAAAGCTCCAAGGGCCCTTCCTTTACCTCTATCTCTTGTTTCCTAAGTCCATTTCTTCTAGAAATTACTTCTCCTACCACTGTGATTTACCAAATGTTCTCTTACAGTTTGGGTCTTGGCTCTGAATTCTTTCCTAGCCAGAACCAAGTACAGAGGTTGCTGAACCCAGATTTTGTCTGACCCCAACGGTCCCACACCTGGTGTGGTTATTCCTGCCGTCTACAACACATCCCCATAGTTTACTAAATTCCTCGTCTTTCACACCCTGGGCTCAGCGCTCCCCGCAGGAATCTGCTCTAATGACTGCAGCGCTGCAGCGAGCTCCTGGGGCCCACATGGCAGGGGCATTCTGTCCCTTTGGAGGGAGGATGACCATAGCATTCTAAGACCTTCAGCCACTAGGGGCATATGCCAACACTAAGGAGCTTGCAGGGATCATCCTGGCTGAATGACCAGATTAAAACCGAAAATAATCCTTTTGGGGGCGCTGTTCCCTGGAACAATCTCAGAAAAATGTACAAATCCATAATACATCTTGTGTACAACACAGGGAGGTTATGAACCTCAGTTAAGAAACCCTGGCTTCTCCTCTTCTCTCTTGTGATATGGCTTAAACCCTGCAGACCCTGTTGTCTTTGTTGTAACCCTTGTGTGTGAGCCTAGGTTGGGACACAGTGAAGCTAGGCTCAGTTACAGCAGCCACCATGCCAGGCCTTGTCTTGTTCCCTGGCCTGTTTGCATTTTTCCAGTCCTTCTGGCTCCTGACTTGGCTCTGTGTGGGATTTTCCACTCTGTGTCTGACCTTTGGACTTGGTAGTGAAACTTTATTTCCCTAACTTTGATCTTGAGCATTAGGCTTCATCCCCTTCCCACCCCCCAGCACCACTGTATCAGCACTTACCCATCCTATCCTATCATCCACCCTTTCCTGTCTCACCAACCTGACCACAACCCTTCTGACTGACCATAGCATTCTTTTTTTTTAAATTATAAATCTTTATTGTTCAGATTATTACAGTTGTTCCTCTTCCCCCCTGCATAGCTCCCCTCCACCCGGTTCCCACCACACCCCATGCCCTCATCGCCACGCCCCCACTGTCCTCGTCCATATGTGTAAGATCTTTGTCCAATCTCTTCCTGCACCCCCCAAACCCCCTTCCCCCCGAGATTTGTCAGTCCACTCCCTTTCTATGCCCCTGATTCTATTATATTCACCAGTTTATTCTGTTCTTCAGATTTTTTATTCACTTGATTTTTAGATTCACTTGTTGATAGATATGTATTTGTTGTCACTTTGTACATAATTTTTATCTTTACCTTTTTCTTTCTCTTCTTAGAGAATACCCTTCAGCATTTCATGTAATATTGGTTTGGTGGGGATGAACTCCTTCAGCTTTTTCTTGTCTGTGAGGCTCTTTATCTGACCTTCAATTCTGAATGATAACTTTGCTGGGTAGAGTAATCTTGGTTGTAGGTCCTTGCTATTCATCACTTTGTATATTTCTTGCCACTCCCTTCTGGCCTGCATAGTTTCTGTTGAGAAATCAGCTGACAGTCGTATGGGTACTCCCTTGTAGTTTTTCTCTTGGTGCTTTTAAGATTCTCTCTTTGTCTTTTGCCCTTGGCATTTTAATTCTGATGTGTCTTGGTGTGGTCCTCTTTAGATTCCTCTTGTTTGGGGTTCTCTGTGCTTCCTGGACTTGTAAGTCTATTTCTTTCACCAAGTAGGGGAGATTTTCTGTCATTATTTCTTCAAATATGTTTTCAATATCTTGCTCTCTCTCTTTTGCTGGCACCCCCATAATTCGGATGTTGGTATGCTTGAAGTTGTCCCAGAGGCTTCTTACACTATCTTCATACTTTTGGATTCTTTTTTCTTTTTTTTTTCCAGTTGGGTGTTTTTTGCTTCTTTGTATTTCAAATCTTTGACTTGATTCTTGGGATCCTCTAGTCTGCTGTTGGATCTCTGTATATTATTCTTTATTTCAGTCAGTGTATGCTTAATTTTTGATTGGTCCTTTTTCATATTCTTGAGGGTCTCACTAAATTTCTCGGAGGTTTCTGGAAGATTCTTGAGTAACCTTATAACCATGGTTTTGAACTCTATATCCAGTCTTTTGCTTTCATCCATTTCTTTCATTTGTGACATGTTTCTTTGTCTCTGCATTTTGGCTGCTTTCCTGTGTTTGTTTCTATGTACTGGGTAGCTGCTAATTCTCCTTGAGTTGATAGACTGGCCTTGTGTAGTAGGTGTCCTATAGGGCCCAGTGGCTCAGCCTCCCCAGTCACCTGAGGTGGACACTCTCGGTGCACCCCTTTGTGAGCTGTTTGCACAGTCTTGTTGTAGTTAACCCTTGATTGCTGTTGGTATCCCTGGGAGTAATTGACCTCCAGGCCAGTTGGCTGTGATGACCAGCTGTGTCTACACTGGAAGATCTGTTGCAAAGGAGACACCCTTATGGGGCAGGACTTGCTTCAGTAGGGCTTTGGTGCTCACTGAGTCTGCCCCTTGAGTGTGTCTCTTATGAATGTGAAGATTTGTAATCCGATATGATCTCACTCTGACCACTGGGTACACTGGCTCTTGGATCGCCAAGATTCCTGCTCTTTGTATGGGGTTTGGAAGTGTCCAGAAGAGGCCCAGCTGTGAAGCAAGGCAGCTGCTGCTGCTGCCACCAGGCAGTGGGTCTTCTTTTTCAATCTCTGGGGTTTTCTGACCCAGCTGCAGTTTATTTTAGGGGAAAGAACAGGCCATTCATATGAAAAGCTGATTCCCACAGCTTGGGTGGGGTTATAAATTGGGTGGGGTGGGGTCTCTGGGAATCACCAGGGCAGAGCAAACAGCGATGGCTGCCCTGAACCAGAGAAGTCCCCGGTTCTCCGTGTCCTGCGCTCCCTTGCAGGAACAATGATCGCTGTGAGCACCTCTAAGTGTAAGCCGCCCTCGCGTTCCTGTCCCGATGCCAGACAATCCAGTTTCTCCTGTATGTGTCTGGGTCCTCCAGAGTCTCTCCCGGAACTGGAGTTCAGAGCAAGCGGGAGCTTGTATCTCCCTCCCGGTTTAAAAAGCAGCACATCCAGGTGCAGCACTTTCCAAGCCTCTGCACCTCTTATGGGTCTCAATGTGCTTTCTTCACCTCTCTAGTTGTGGAATTTCCACTCAGCCAGCTTCCCCGCGGTTCTGGGTGGTAGTTGTCCTGCCTTTTTGATATGGTTGTGAGAGGCAGCAAGCCAACTTGGTTTCTCCCCATAGCAGTTTTTTTAAAGGAGATATTCACATAGGAAGAGATTTAGGCTATCATGGAGAAAAAAGAAGCCAAGGAGCCAATGAGATATCTGTGGTGCCATGAAGCTGTCTTCCCTAGAGTTGCCTGTTCCTTCTCTCTCTTTGAGAAACTGCTTCCTCTCTTGGCCCAAACTGGGCAGATTTCCTTATCCCACCCCAGAAGTGACTGAACTAGAACCTGACTCAAAAGCAGTGAATACACTGACTGGCCAGAGACCATTTCTTTCTACTGAGAATATAAACCAAGAGTGAAGAGTCTGTAATGTAAACCAAAATTAATTTGTAATTTTGCAACAAAGAATAAAAAACATTTATTTGAGCCCAGCTGGTGTGGCTCAGTGGTTGAGCGTCGACCCATGCACCAGGAGGTGGCCAGTTCAATGGTTCAATTCCCAGTCAGAGCACATGCCCAGGTTGGGGACTTGAAACCCACTGGGGGCCATGCAGGAGGCAGCAGATCAATGTTTCTATTTCTCTCCCTCTCTCTCTAAAAATCAATAAAAACATTTTTAAATAAAGGATTTATTTGAGCTAACGTAACTGCATCCCAGGAGATACAGATTCAGGTAGCAACCTAAACTATGTCCCACCAGGCAAAGGGGAGGTTGCCTTTTATAGCAAAAATTTCTACCATGTTCCCAATTGGGTCCGTTTCATGTAAATGAGGTATCCAAATTTGTATACTTCATATTGGTCTAAACTCATAGTCCTGATTGGTTGGCATTACACATCCTTATTGGTTGTTATGGAGCAGTTCTAATTGGATGGGGTAGATCTTTGTCCATTGGTGGAAAGACCAAACTAGGAACTGACTCTCTTATAATAGTTGACTCAGATAGCTAAATGAGCAGGGTACAGTGCAGGAAGCCAAGAGTTCAGTCTGAGGCCCTGGCCAGTTGCTTAGAGCCTCCTCCAGATATGCCAAGGTTGTGGGTTCCATATCTGGTCAGGGCACATACAAGATTCAACCATTGAATGCATAAATAAATGAAACAACAAATTTATGTTTCTCTCTCAAAATCAATCGATCAATCTATTTTAAAAAAAGAGTTCAGTCTGAGTTCTTTTATACAGAGTACCTGAGAAGCCCCTGTCAGCAAATGGCTGCTGGGCTCTTACTATTTATAAAATTTAGGTTCTCGGTTGAGTATAGGGAGTCCATCTCAGCAGATAAATTTATTTTCAAGGTTCACATTAAATTGATCTATCTTGTCAGGGTCCACAGTAGCTAGTTGGTTTTGATTGTGGACCTGCAATTTTACATAGGTTTGACGGGCAGATAGAACCAGTTAAATATATTTTCAAGGTGAAGCTTTGGAGAGAGCAGAGGAAGCTGAACTGTGGGAAGGCCATGTAGCAGACAGGCCTAAAGGATCAGGGAAGTGCTCAACACCAAACTGATGTGGAGAAAAACCACCTGGGGCCTACCCTTCTGGCCCCCAGGAGAGCTGCTAGTGTTTTGTATCTATTTCTTCTGCTTCTTTCTAGGCTTACATGACCCCCACCCCACCCCTCGGTTTTATTGAGATATAATTGACATAGAACACTGTATAAGTTTGAGGTGGTTTGATATACATATATGTTGCATAATGATCACCACAATAAGTTTAGTTAATATCCATCACCTCACATAATTACAATTTTTTTCTTTTTTAAAAAAACCTTTATTGTTGAGAATATTACAGATGTCCCTCTTTTTCCCCCTCCACCCAGTTCCCACCCTCCCCAGGCCTTCACCGCCCTATTATTTGTGTCCACTGGTAATGTTAGAGGAAGAAATAGAATATTGGAGACTAGCTATGGTTATGAGAAATATTAATCATGCTCAGTTAACCATGATTGACTTGTGTTGGTTAAAGAAAGGACAACCTTGGAATGTGGTCCATTCTCATTCAATAACTGCCTATTATCATGAAAAGAGTAACAACCTTGTTGCCCAAACAATGGAGTCCTGTCCCACCCCAGCCTGAAGTGCCTACTTCCCCATTCCTGTACTCCCTACTTCCCCATGTAATCTTTGTCCTATATAAGCAGCTGGCTTATTGGGGGGCGGGGGACGCTGCAGAGCAGATTTTTGTGGATGATCTGCTGCTCTCCCATACTGCTGGCAGTATTGGAATAAACACTCATATATGATTCAACCCTATCTCTGCTTAATTGGCTCAAGTAGTAACAGGCAGCACGGACCCATTGAAAGTCCAGTTACAGTAATGCATATACAGTATGCATTTAAGATCTTTGGTTCATCTCTTTCCACTCCCCCTTTCCCTTTGAAATTCATTAGTCTGTT
Organism: Plecotus auritus; assembly: GCF_963455305.1. Classification (NCBI taxonomy): domain Eukaryota; kingdom Metazoa; phylum Chordata; class Mammalia; order Chiroptera; family Vespertilionidae; genus Plecotus; species Plecotus auritus. The sequence goes on along the minus strand of NC_137770.1, from coordinate 121,197,939 downwards.
CCATGTTTTGATGCCTCTGATTCTGTTTTATGCACCAATTTATTTTATTAGATTTCTTGTTCATTTAATTTGATTTTTAGATTTAATTATTGATAGACAGGTATTTATTGCCATTTTATTGTTCATATTTTTAATCTTTTTTCTTCTTCCTCTTGTTAAAGAATACCCTTCAACATTCCATGTAATACAGGTGTGGGGGTGATGAACTCCTTTAGCTTTTTCTTGTCTGTGAAGCTCTTTATCTGACCTTCAACTCTGAATGATAGCTTTGCTGGGTAGAGTAATCTTGGTTGTAGGTCCTTTCTATTCACCACTTTGAATATTTTTTGCCAGTCCCTTCTGGCCTGCAAAGAGAAATCAGCTGACAATCCTATGGGAGCTCCCTTGTAGGTAACTAAATGCTTTTCTCTTGCTGCTTTTAAAATTCTCTTTTTATCTTTAATCCTCAGCATTTTAATTCTGATGTGTCTTGGTGTGGGCCTCTTTGGGTTCCTCTTGTTTGGGACTCTCTGGGCTTCCTGGACTTATAAGTCTATTTCTTTCACCAGGTAGGAGTTTTCTGTCATTATTTCTTCAAATAGGTTTTCAATATCTTGCAGTCTCTCTTCTCCTTCCGGCATCCCCACAATGTAAATGTTGGTATGCTTGAAATTGTCCCAGAGGCTCCTTACACTATCTTCATATACTAGTATTTGAATTCTTTTTTCCTTTTGCTCTTCTGATTGGGTGTTTTTTAATTCCTCATATTCCAAATAGCTGATTTGATTCTTGGCATCCTCTACTCTACTGATGAATCCCTGTAAATTATTCTTTATTTCAGTTAGTGTATGCTTACTTTCCAACTGGTCCTTTTTCATGTCTTTGACATTCTCACTGAGATCCTTGAAAGTCTCACTAAGTCCCTTGAAGCTCTCATTAAGATCCTTGAGCAACCTTATAATCATGGATTTGAACTCTTTATCCAGTAGTTTGCTTTCTTCCATTTCTTTAATTTGTGACATGTTTCTTTGTCTCTATATTTTGTTTCCTTCCTGTGTTTATTTCTATGTATTAAGTAGAGCTGCTATGTCTCCTGGAGTTGGTAGAATGGCCTTGTATAATAGGTGTCCTGTAGGGCCCAGTGGCTCAGCCTCCACGGTCACCTGAGCTGGGCACTCTAGGTACGCCCCTGTGTGGTCTGAATGCCCAGTCTTGTTGTAATTGAGCCTTGATTGCTATTGGCATCACTGGGAGGAATTGTCCTCCAGGCCAATTATCTGTGAGGACCAGGTGTGATTACAGTGGAAGAACTGCTGTGCAGGAGACACCCCTATGGAGCAGGATTTGCTTCAAAAGGGTTTGGTGCTCACTGAGTCTGCCCCTTGAGAGTGTCACTTTTGGATGTGTGGAGCTGTAATTTGCTATGGTCTGATGCTGTCCACCAGGTGCATTGGCTCTAGGGTCTCCAGGGAGGTGCAAAGTCAGCCACTGCCTGGGGCCACCAGGCAGGAGCTACAGAGGGATATGCAGATACCTGCTATGTGTATTGGGTTTGTAAGTGCCCAGGTTGTGAAGTAAGGCAGGCTGGTGCTAGTGCTGGGTCTTGAGCCTTTTATTGGTAGGTTTACAGCATGCTGACACCAGCTGCTGCTTACATGGGAGATTTTAGGGAAGTCTGAAGCCTGAGCCAGGACACCCCATTCATATGGAAAAGCTGCTGCAAACAGCTTGCGTGGGGCTGCAAAATGGATGGGGTGGGGTGTCATTAAAAAATGTATTGTGGACATATTTCCATATCACAACATAGAGGTCCACCTCATCATTTTATTATATTTTTTCAAGCTTCTATTTTTTTTGTTTAAAGTAGTACATATATCTCCTTTTTTCCCCCATTGACCTTCCTCCAGCCTCCGCTACCCCCTGTCACATGCCCTCATCCCACACCCTCAGTGTCTTGTATCCATTGGTTGTGCTTATATGCATGCATACAAGTCCTTTGGTTGATCTCTTTCCCGCCCTCCCCAATACTCCCCACGCTGTAATTTGACAGTCTGTTCAATGCTTTACTGCCTCTGTATCTATCTTTTTGTTCATCAGGTTATAATGTTCTTTATTTTCCATAAATGAGTGAGATCATGCAGTATTCTTCATTCATTGCCAGGCTTATTTCCCTTAGCTTAATGCTCTCCAGTTCGATCCATGCTGCTGCAAATGGTAAGAATTCCTTCTTTTTTTATAGCAGCATAGTATTCAATTATGTAGATGTACCATAGTTTTCTAATCCACTCATCTGCTGATGGGCATTTAGGCTGTTTCCAAATCTTAGCTATGTTGAATTGTGCTGCTATGAACATTGGGGTGCATATATCCTTTCTGATTGGTGTTTCTAGTTTCTTGGGATATATTCCTAGAAGTGGGATTACTGGGGCAAATGGGAGTTCCATTTTTTTTAAAAATATGTTTTTATTTCTTTTTTTTAAAGTAAATCTTTATTCAGATTATTACAATTGTTTCTCCTTTTCCCCCCCATAGCTCTCCTCCACCGGGTTCCCACCCCACCTTCTGCCCTTACCTCCCCCACACTGTCCTCATCCATAGGTGTATGATTTTTGTCTAGTCTCTTCCTGAACCGCCCCCCCCATACCCCCTTCCCCCTGAGAATTATCAGTCCACTCCCTTTCGATGCCCCTGATTCTATTATATTCACCAGATTATTCTGTTCCTCAGGTTTTTAATTCACTTGGTTTTTAGGTTCACTTGTTGATAGATATGTATTTGTTGTTCATAATTTTTCTCTTTTTTCTTCTTCCTCTTCTTTAAGAATACCTTTCAGCATTTCATATAATACTGGTTTGGTGGTGATGAACTCCTTTAGCTTTTTCTTATCTGTAAAGCTCTTTATCTGCCCTTCAATTCTGAATGATAGCTTTGCTGGGTAGAGTAATCTTGGTTGTAGGTTCTTGCTATTCATCACTTTGAAAATTTCTTGCCACTCCCGTCTGGCCTGCATAGTTTCTGTTGAGAAATCAGCTGACAATCATATGGGTGCTCCCTTGTAGGTAATTAACTGTTTTTCTCTTGCTGCTTTTAAGATTCTCTCTTTGTCTTTTGCTCTTGGCATTTTAATTATGATGTGTCTTGGTGTGGTCCTCTTTGGATTCCTTTTGTTTGGGGTTCTGTACACTTCCTGGATTTGTAAGTCTGTGTCTTTCACCAGGTGGGGGAAGTTTTCAGTCATTATTTCTTCAAATAGGTTTTCAGTATCTTGCTCTCTCTCTTCTTCTGGCACCCCCCTAATTCTGATGTTGGTACGCTTGAAGTTGTCCCAGAGGCTTCTTACACTATCTTCAACTTTTTGGATTTTTTTTTCTTTTTGCTCTTTTTGGTTGAGTGTTTTTTGCTACTTCGTATTTCAATTCTTTGACTTGATTCTTGTGTTCCTCTAGTCTGTTGTTGGGTCTCTGTATAATATTTTTTATTTCAGTCAGTGTATGTTTAATTTCTAGTTGGTCCTTTTTCATATCTTCGAGGGTCTTGTTATATTTATCGGCCTTTTCTAGGTTATTCTTGAAAAGCCTTATAACCGTGGTTTTGAATTCTATATCCAGTCGTTTGTTTTCCTCCATTTCTTTTGTTTGTGATCTGTTTCTTTGATGCCACATTTCCACTCTTTTCTGAGTTGGTAGGGTAGATTTGTGTGCTAGGTGTCCTATATGGCCCAGTGGGTCGGCCTCCCCAGTTAACCTGAGGTGGACACTCTTGGTCCACCCTTTTGTGGACTGTGTGTACAGCCTTGTTGTAGTTAAGTCTTGATTGTTGTTGGTATCACTGGGAGGAATTGACCTCCAGGCCAGTTGGCTGTAAGGATCAGCTGTGTCTATGCTGGGAGAAGTTCGGTGCTAGAGACAGCCTTATAGGATTAGACTTGCCAAATTGCAATAGCTTCTGTGCTCAGCTTGGATGGGGTGGAGTCTCAGGGCAGAGCAGACAGTCTTGGCTTCCAGTCAGCCTTGCCCTTGTGCACGCACGCCCCCAGACCTCTGCCTTCCCCGGCTCCCGAGTCTCCACCTGAGAGTCCAGATTCCCCACACAAGAGTGTGGGTCCCCAGGGGCTCGCCTGGAACTGGGGTTCAGTGCAGTCAGAACTGGGGCTTAGTGCAGTCAGGAGCTTCTGACTCCCTTCCACTAGGGAAAGCCTGTGGCAACCTCCGCAGCCTTGTGCACACTGGCACGCACGCACCTCCAGACCTCCGCCTTCCCCGGCTCCCGAGTCTCTACCCGAGAGTCCAGATTCCCCCCCGTAAGAGTGTGGGTCCCCAGGGGCTCGCCTGGAACTGGGGTTCAGCCCAGTCACAACTGGGGTTCAGTGCAGTCAAGTGCTTCCGACTCCCTTCTGCTAGGGAAAGCCTGTGGCTACCTCTGCAGCCTTTGTGCACACTGGCGCGCGCGCCTTCAGACCCCTGCCTGCCGGGGCTCCCCTGGGTCTCCCCTGGGTCTCCAAGTCTCCGGGTGCCTTTCTCTCTACCTGATAGTCCAGACTCCCCATGTATGAGCATGGTTCCACGGGGTTTCGCCCTGGACTGGGGTTCAGTGCAGTCAGAACGGGGGTTCAGTGTGGTCGGGGGCTTCCTTCCCCCTTCCAACAGAGAAAGTCAGCCAGACTCTAAGCCACCCTTCCTCTCTGCGCACACAAAGACCCTTTTCCATACCTCCAATTCTCTGTGAGCTTTTCTCTTTCCTTCTAGTTGTAGAATTTCCACTCAGCCAGCTTTCCTGTGGTTCTGGATGGTGTCCGTTCTGTCTTTTAGTTGTAGTTTTGAAATTGTTGTGCAAGGCAGCAGTTTAAGTGCTTACCTATGCCGCCATCTTGGTTTCTCTCTCTGTTTTTATTTCTTTATTGGGAGTTCCATTTTTAGTTTCTTGAGGAAACCCCATACTGTTCTCCACAGTGGCTGCACCAGTCTGCATCTCACCAGCAGTGCACGAGGGTTCCTTTTTCTCCGCATCTTTGCCAGCATTTGTCGTTTGTTGATTTGTTGATGATAGCAATTCTGACAGGTGTGAGATGGTACTGCATTGTCGTTTTGATTTGCATCTCTTTAATTATCTTTGATGGATAATTAATAACTTTGAGCATGTTTTCATATGTCTCTTGGCCTTCCTTCTGTCTTCTTTTGAAAAGTATCTATTTAGGTCCATTGCCCATTTTTAAATTGGATTGTATATCTTCCTTTTATTAAGTTGTATGAGTTCGTTGTAGATGTTGGAGATTAAACCTTTACCAGTGATAACATTTACAAATATGTTCTCTCATAGAGTGGGCTTTCTTGTTGTTTTGTTGATGGTTTCTTTTGCTGTGCAAAAGGTTTTTATTTTGATGTAGTCCCATTTGTTTATTTTCTCTTTAGTTTCTATTGCCCTAGGAGCAGTATCAGTGAAGAAATTGCTTCAGCATATGTCTGAGATTTCGCTGACTGTGGATTCCTCTAGTATTTTTCTGGTTTCCCATGTTATGTTTTAGTCCTTTATCTGTTTTGAGTTTATTTTTGTGTATGGTGTAAGTTGGTGGTCTAGTTTCATTTTTTTGCATGTATCTGTCCAATTTTCCCAACACCATTTGTTGAAGAGACTGTCTTGACTCCATTGTATATTCATGCCTCCTTTGTCAAATATTAATTGAGCATAGTGGTTTGGGTTGATATCTGGGTTTTCTATTCTATTCCATTGGTGTATATGTCTGTTATTGTGCCAGTACCAGGCTGTTTTGAGAACAGTGGCTTTATAATACAGCTTGAAATCTGGTATTGAGATCCCACCTACTTTGTTCTTCTTTCTCAGGATTGCTGCGGCTATTCGGGGTCTTTTTTTATTCCAGATGAATTTTTCGAGAGTTCTTTCTAGGTCTGTGAAATATGTTGTTGGTATTTTAATGGGAGTGCATGGAATGTATAGATTGCTTTGGTTAGTATGGACATTTTAATGATGTTGATTTTACCAATCCATGAACATGGTATGTTCTTTCATCTGTTTATGTCTTCCTCAATCTCTTTTTTCAGTGTCCTGTAGTTTTCCGCGTATAGGTCTTTTACCTCCTTAGTTAAGTTTATTCCTAGGTATCTTAATGTTTTTGATACGATGGTAAATGGGATTGCTTCTTTAGTCTCTCTTACTGTAAGTTCACTATTGGTGTATAGAAATGCCATAGATTTCTTGGCATTAATTTTGTATCTTGCTACATTGCTGAATTCATTTATTAAGTCTAATAGTTTTTTGATGGAGTGTTTCAATTTTTTTATGTACAATATCATGTCATCTGCAAATAAGGACAGCTTTACTTCTTCTTTTCCAATTTGGATGCCTTTTATTTCTTCTTCTTGTCTAATTGCAATGGCTAATACTTCCAGTACTCTGTCAAACAGGAGTGGTGAGAATAAGCATCCCTGCCTTGTTCCTGTTCTAGGGGAAATGGTTTTAGTTTTTGCCCATTGACTATGATGTTGGCTGTGGGTTGGTAATATATGGCTTTTATTATGTTGAGGTATGATCCTTCTATTCCCACCTTGTTGAGAGTTTTTATCAAGAAAGGGTGTTCGATTTTGTGAAATGCTTTTTCTGCATCAATTGATATGACTATGTGATTTTTATCTCTCAGTTTGTTTATGTGATGTATCACGTTTATTGATTTGTGGATATTGTACCATCCTTGCATCCCTGCTATAAATCCTACTTGATCATGGTGTGTGATCTTTCTGATGTACTGCTGGATCCGATTTGCTAGAATTTTGTTGAGGATTTTGGCATCTATGTTCATGAGGGATATTGGCCTGTAATTCTCTTTCATTGTGTTGTCTTTATCTGGTTTTGGTATTAGGGTGATGCTGGCTTCATAGAATGAGCTTGGAAGTGTTCCTTCCTCTTGAATTCTTTGGAATAGTCTGAGGAGGATAGGTTTTAGTTCTTCCTTGAATGTTTGGTAGAACTCTCCTGTGAAGCCGTCTGGCCCCGGGCTTTTGTTTGCCGGAAGCTCTTTGATGACTGCTTCAATTTCTTCCATAGTTACTGGCATGTTGAGCTGTTTAGATTCTTCCTGATTGAGTTTTGGAAGGTTGTATTTTTCTAGAAATATGTCCATTTCCTCCAGGTTGTCCAGTTTGTTGGAATAGAGTTGTTCATAGTATTTTTTTTAACAATCATTTGTATTTCTGTGGGTCTGTTGTTATTTCTCCTCTTTCATTTCTGATTTTGTTTATTTGGGTCCTCTCTCTTTGCTTCTTGGTGAGCCTGGCTAGAGATTCATCAATGTTGTTTATCTTGGTTTTGTTGATCTTTTGTGTGTTTTTTTGGTCTCCATGTCCTTTATCTCCACTCTGATCTTTATTATTTCCTTCCTTCTGCTTACACTGGGCTTTTCTTGTTGCTCTCTTTCTAACTCTTTGCGTTCTAGGGTTAGGTAATTTATTTCCATTGTTTCTTGTTTTTTTGCAGTAGTCTTGTAGAGCTATGAACTTCCCTCTCATGACTGCTTTTGCTGGGTCCCACAGATTTTGGATTGTTGTGTTTTCATTGTCATTTGTTGCCATGTTATTTTTTATTTCATCTTTGATCTCTCTTGTAACCCAGTCATTGTTTAATAGCATGCTATTTAGTCACCAGGTGTTTGATTTTTTTGGATTGTTTTTGTTGTAGTTGATTTCCAGTTTTATGCCATTGTGATCTGAGAAGATGCTTGATATGATTTCTATCTTCTTGGATTTGAAGAGACTGTCTGTGACCCAATTTATGGTCTATCTTTGAAAATGACCCAAGTGCACTTGCATAGAATGTATATTCTGTGGATTTGGGGTGAAATGTTCTGAAGATGTCAATTAATTCCATATGATATAGTGATTCATTTAGGATTGATGTTTCTTTGCTGATTTTTTGTTTAGAGGATTTGTCCAATGGTGATAGTGGGGTATTAAAGTCCCCCACTAAGATTGTATTGCTGTCAATCTCTTCCTTGATAACCTCCAGAAGTTTTTTTTTATGTATTTGGGTGCTCCTGTTTTGGATGCATATATGATTACCAAAGATATTTCTTCTTGTTGGATTGTTCCCTTTAGTATTATGAAATGGCCTTCTTTATCTCTTTTTATGTCCTTCACTTTGAGATCTAATTTGTCAGATATAAGTATTGCTACCCCAGCTTTTTTTTCCATTTCCATTCGCCTGAAAAATGTTTTTCCATCCTGTCACCTCAGTCTGTGTGCGTCTTTTTTTCTGAGGTGTGTTTCTTGTAGACAGCAATTATATGGGCCATGTTTTCTTATCCACTCAGTTACCCTATGTCTTTTGATTGGGGCTTTTAATCCATTTACCTTTAAAGTTATTATTGATAGGTACGTATTTGTCACCATTTTTATTCTTTACCCCTGTGTTCCTTCTTCGCTTCCCATTTCTTCTTTTCACAGCAGACCCTTTAGCATTTCTTGCATTGCTGGTTTGGTGGTAATAAATTCCCTTAGTCCTTTTTTGTCTGTGAAGCTCCTGATTTCTCCCTCAATTTTTATTGATAGCCTTGCTGGGTACAGTATTCTTGGATTCAGACCCTTCCTTTGCATGACTTTGTATATTTCATTCCATTCCCTTCTGGCCTGATGTGTTTCTGTTGAGAAATCTGTCGCTAGTCTCATGGGGGATCCTTTGTAGGTACCTTTCTGTCTCTCTCTGGCTGCTCTTAAGATTCTTACTTTGTCGTTGGTGTTTGCCAATTTAATTATGATGTGCCTTGGCGTCGGTCTTTTGGGGTTCATTTTGTTTGGGACTCTGTGCTTCTTGGATTTGTGTGGGTTTTTTCTTCCTTATATCAGGAAGTTTTCTGTCATTTCTTCAAAAAGGTTTTCTATTCCTTGCTCAATTTCCTCTCCTTCTGGCACCTCTATTATGCAGATGTTATTTCATTTCATGCTGTCCCAAAGTTCCCTTAGGCTCTCCTCCTGCTTTTTAATTTTTTTTTCTAGAAGCTGCTCTGCTTGTGTATTTTTTCCTCCCTTGTCTTCTAGCTCACTGATGTGGTCCTCTGCTTCTTCTAGTCTACTGTTGATGCTTACTATTGAGTTCTTTATAGCAGCGATGCCATTTTTCATTTCTTCTTGGTTCTTCATCATTTCCTCTTGGTTCTTACACATATTGTTGAATTTGTCTTCCATTCTTTTCATCCACCATATGACCATTTTTCTGAATTCTTTCTCTGACAGGTTGCTTGCCTCCATTTAGTTTACTTCCTTTTCTGGTGATGCCTGCTTTTCTTTCATATGGGGGCTATTTCTTTGTCTCCCCATGATCTCTCTTCTTCGGGTGTCTGGTTATGTAGTTCTCTCTCTCCTGTGTTGATTTAAAGGCACAAAATACAACACCACAAGGCACAAGGCACTGAACACAAATGTATTCAGGATACTAATAACCCCAAATAAAGGTGACCACCAGAGAAAAGTGAATTAGAGGATAAGAAAGAAAGAAAGGAAGGAAGGAGGAGGAGGAGAAAAGGAGTACAAAAATGTAATTGAGAAAAGGAAAAAAAAATAAGAGAGAAAAGAAAGAGAATAAAAAAGAAGAGGGGAAAAAACTATTTATATGGGGAGAAAACTCCAATAGAACAGCCACTAATCCCAACAAATGCTAGCAACAAATACTTAGAGATGAATGCAAACTACAAGCAACAATTAATATCAAGCGAGGTGAGGAAAAACAGAAGCAAAACACAAACAAAAATAAAACAAAAAACGAAAAAGAAAAAGTGAAACAATCTCACAAACAAGCATAAAAAACCCCAATATAATCCTCAATCAAGCAAACAACAACAAAAGGCCAGAGAAAACTATTTAGGAGCAGGGGATTGGAAATTAGATATATAGGTAGGGTGAAATTTTAACAGGGGGTAAAAGGAAGGAATAGGGGAAAATCTAAAGCAGGAATAGGGTAAGAGAAACAGGACAACAAAAGGGGAAAAGTGAGGAAGAGAGTGTTGGCATAAAGGTAAAGTTGACGTAGAGTAAAATGCTGCTAAAGGAAAGATGAAAATAGAATGTAAATCACTAATCCCAAAGTAAAATAAAGAGAAAATAAAATGACACTTAAAAAAAGGTAAAATAGTAGTAGTAATAATACTGATTAAAAATAAAAATGTAATAATTAAAAAGGTAAAATCAAGTGAGGAAAAAAGGAAAAAAAATTAGTTTTTAAGTAAAAGATGAAAAAAATAAAAATGTGCAGTAGTGAAGGTCATTCACTTCCTCTGTTGTTCTGTTTGGCACGCCTGTTTCCTAGTCAGGACAGTATTGAAGTTCCCTGCATTCCACTGCTTCTCAGTGTTGTAAGCCAGAGTACTGATTTTCAAGCAGGCAGTACTTCTTTGTTTCTTATATTCCTTTATTTGTGTTTACACAAGAGTCAATTTGTGATTCAACCCTTGGTGGCAGTTTTTCTGGGTTGACCTTCGGGTCTATAAGTCCTCTCTAGCCAGTGCTTAGATTTTGTTTTTTCTGTCGCGCTTAATACTGGTTTGGGGGAGTGGGTTGCCCCAGAGCTGGTTCTCTGATCATTATACCCCACTCTGATCCCCAGGTTCCACAAAAGCAACTTTCCCCTGCTGTCTCTTAGAGTGTCCCCAATTGGGTGATCCTATGTTCTGGGCTTAGTAATCAAAAGCAAGGATTTAAAAAGAAAAAAGAAAAAAGAGCCAGATTAAGTGCACGACTTTTACCCTCCAGCACTGTGCGCAAGTCTGTGCAGTCTTTATTCCCCCTGGCTGAAAGCAGCCGGCATACTGTTAAAATTTTAGGCTGCCCTTTAGCGCCCAGTTCAACTATGGGTTGCTTTTTAGAGTTCCCTCCTGTTAGCAGCCCTGTAGATCCCCTTCCACATTCTTGGATCATGCTAGCCCCAATGGCCGTGGATTTTTTGGGGGGCACAGACTTCCCCAGATCCTCTAGCTCCCATTATGCGCATTTCTCTCTCCTGCCTGGATCACAGACCTCACTTTTTCCTAGGCGAAATCTGACCTTTCCGTGAGAAGGTGCAGAGCTCCTCCAAGTCCGCATATTCACGTTGCTTGGGGTCCGGTGTTCCTGTGTTCGCAGCTGTTCCCTGGGTGTTGGTGTTGTAGATTCCCGGGATTTTTAGACTTCCGATAACAGCCACTCTCCCCTACAAGATGGCGCAGTCTCCACATCAGAGCCGGTTGCTCTGCGAGGAATTTCAGCAGCAGTGGAGTCTGCCTGGTCAGGGGAACCCTGTCTGGCTATCCCCAACAGTCCCTTGGAGTATAGCTGTCCCTCAACTCACAAATAAACACTCCCCGTGCGACCACACACTCTCCTTTCGTTCTCTCACTCACGCACTATCTTGCAGTCTGCCTTCCTGTCGGCAGCCATCTTCCCAGTCTCGAGGTTAATTTTTTAAAAAAAATTCTCACCTGAAGACATGCTTAGAGAGAGGAAGGGGTGGAGGGATGGAGGGTAGGAAAGAGGGAGAGGGGGAGAGGGGTAGAGAGGAGAAAAAGAGAAAGAAAGAGGTGAGAGAAACATTGATTGATTGCCCTTGTACATGCCCAACCGAGCCTGCAACCCAGGTATGTGTCCTGACTGGGAATCAAACCGGCAACCCTTTGGTGTACAGAACGACACTCAATCAACTGAGCCAGAGGATAGTGACTGGCAATGGACATCAAGGAGCTTCTAGGGTGCTGGGAATGTTTTGCTTCTTGATCTGGATCTTGGTTACTTGAGTGTGTTCACTTGTGAACATTCATGGATCCATAAAAATATGTGCACTGTATAAAAGCTTTCAATAAAAACTTTGGCAAGGAGGCCTTATATAAATAAGAGATTAGAAGACCTTTTCAACCAAGGTTGGAAACCTATGAAATAAAAAAGATAGATATTTTTACTTTATAAGTATATAAATATATATTTAAATCATTTTTATGGCAAAAGATACTGCAAGCAATGTCAAAAGACAAGCATTAGAGTAGAAATAATATTTGTAATGCAGCTGATAAACAAACGTTGATAGCTATTTTATGCAAAGAGCTCTTATCAGTTGCTAAGACAAACAACTCAATGGAGAAATAGACAAAATGATATGAATAGGCAATGTAAAGAAGAAAAATATCCAACTGTATGGAAAGGTACTCAAATTCATTAGAATTCAGAGGAATTACAATAATTAAACTAATAAGGTACTTTCTTGGACCCTTCAGGCTGGAAAAATTAAAAAGCGCATCCACATCTATTTCATGTGGAGGAAAAGCATGCTCTTAATCATTGTTGGTAGAGATGAAAATTATTATGACCTTTTTAGAAATCAATCTGGAAAAATCCATTAAAATTAAAAATACATATGCCCTTTGACCTAGCAATCTCACACCTTGGAATCTATTCCAGAGATGAAAGCATTCACCTTAGGGCCCTTGTACAAGGGTGTTAATTCCAGCATTGATCTAGAGGTGCACACCTGGAAACAAAGCAAATGCCTCTAGCAGAGAAATAGTGTATATAACAAAGCTTCCCTTAGGGCTCAGAGGTCAGAGGCCCTGGGGAAAACCGGTCTTCTCAGTCAGTAGGAGGTCTCCACCAACAGCATGGGGCAGAGTGGACAATGTGGATGACTGGGAGCTGTCTGCCTCCTGCCCTTGGCCAGCAGCAGTGATCCCAGAGCAGGATTTGGAGGAGAGACCATCTTGGACAGAGGCATTGCCTCTCAGCAGGGCTCAGATTCTGTCCCTCCAGGATCAAAGAAGGGGCACCAGTAAAGGAGGCCACTGACAGAGGTGGCTCTTACAGACATCCATTATAGGCCCACATACAGTGGCTTAAGCCAAATCCAGGCAAAAATCTCTGCTAATGGAGGAACAAATGGGACATGGGATCAATTGCAAATAAAAAACATGTCTAATTTCTAAAAAGCATGTTTCCCTTTTGATATTTGTGTTCAAGCCATGTCTCTATCCACCTGATGCTCTCTTTCTCTGAGTGAATTAACTGTGGAGTAAACTCATTAATGTTTAGTCAGCTGGTGGGCAGGTAGCTCTAAGCAGGCGCCTATACTAAATGAAGGCCCACACTTTCATATAAAAACCATATACACTTAAAAAAAACTTTGTATATGGTTTTTATATGAATGGAAAATGGCAATACAGTAAAGATAACAGAATTGAATTATTTTTACACATATTTGGATATTCTGTTGATTGACTAGTGATGTTTAGACAAGTAATAAAATCAATATACACATAAATCAGAAACTATTACATACTTTTTATTGAATTTGTTTGCCTTCCCTATTGTAAAGTTACTTAATTAGGTTTCATAATTTAAATTTTTGCACAATTTATGTTCTATTGATGAAGACAAGTTAGACTATTTTTTTGAGTCAATGTAATGCTCAGATAATTTTAAAAATTAATTTCAACTTGGAGAAAGTTTAAGTAATAAGTGGGATTGTCATCAAATTCTTAAAAACAATATTTAAATTTGGAAGGTAACCATGAATTGTGAATATCCTGTTCAAATATTATAATGGAGTTTCATGAGACAAATGATCATTATTGAAGAAAATATTACAAAATATTTCAATTTCACAGTATAAATTTCTACCTCTTACATTGTAAATGTCACTATCTCTTAAAGTCATTCTAGATTCATGCAGTAATGTGAAGGATTAGCGTCACATAATGTTACTTCTATACTTACATATATGCAGACTAAAAGGTAAAATAAAGTGTTAATATTGCATAATGAAACTTAGCTACCATGTGCAATTGTCAAGACTGCAAACAAAGAGGAGCAGGAGAATAAATGTGTGGTCCTCCTGAGAGTGAAGACTCTGTAGGAAACAATTGCATTGTTCTGGCCCATGTGGCTCAGTTGATTGAGCTTTGTCTATTCCTGGTCAGGGCACATGCTTGGGTTGCAGGCTCAAGAGTAGGGGTGTGCAGGAGGCAGCTGATTGATGTTTCTCTCTTTTATCTCTCTCTCCCCTTCTTTGTTCCTTTCTCTCTAAAAATCAATAAAAACATATTTAAAAGATTGAAACTACTGCATTCATGCTACCCGAGAAAAAGGATTTGACAAGTTAATTTGCCTTTTTTTTTTTTTTTTTTTTAGCCTAAGTGCTTCTGCCACTCAAATCTTTACTCTGAAGCAGTGTCTGTTTCTGATGCTGGCAGAAGCACAATGCAGAAGGCTTTGAAACATTCAGATATAGTTGCCTTTTGTGTTGAGGACATTGGGCAAAAGCTGAGGAGTGGCATTTTGGGGGGCCTGATGGTGTTGTTACCTATAGGCTGCACTCTGCCAGTGTGAGCACCCAGTCCCATGAGCTCTGTAATCATTTATTTTCTGTTTATTTGTTATATGTGGGACTTTCTAAAATAGGGCTTCATAAATTTTCTGGGGTGGAGGATTGTTTTTTAATTACCCAATTCTAAAACAAACAAATTCTTTTGTAAAAATCCAACAAAAATAAATAAATAGAAAAATGAAATAAAAAATCCATCTGAAATACAAGGCTAGATTTGAAAAGTTTCAACAGGTCTTTGTGTAAGTTATGAAGAACCAGTAGCAGGCCATTGTGGACTGGCACTGATCAGAGCAGGGCGTTAAGTCTGGGACCCTGGGGATGCTCCTGCGCCTCTGCCTAAGGGACACCAGAAACCACCCGGCTGAATCCTACCTGATCGTCTTTTCAACCTCTGAGTACTTTCCTTATGTCATGTGGCTCTCACTCTGGTCACCAAGTCCTCTGTTCCCTCACCATCCTGACACAGGTGCAGATCTCTAAGGTGCTGCTCTCTTTATAAGGCTCTGCAGTCCCTGCTTCTCCCTGAGGCACGCCCATCGGTGTATGATGAAGGGCCTTGAGTGTCTCATGCCAGGAGAGGCGGCTTCTGAGCCAAGGGTCACACTGAGAGCGATGTTGCCTTTGACACAGCCAGGACCACTCTGCCTGGCAGTCAGCTCCAGAGATGTTGGGAGAGGGGGTCAGGCTCAAGATGATTCTTTTGCCCCTTGAACTTGGGGAATGTGCCTATTTCTCTAGCAGGGCCACCTGGAGAGGGCAGGTGCATTTCTGGAGCTAAGACTAAACCTCTCACCTGTTCTTCCTTTAGGGATTGATGCTGGAACCTGGGTCTGAATTGTTTCGGTTGTTGCTCTGCTGGAGGAGTCAGGATCCTATATTCAGGGCAAATGGTCATGCCATGCCACAGGAAGCAGGAATCTGAGGTATTTATGAAGACCAGACCAGAAAGCCGGTAGTCAGGTCCCAAACAGACAGATGGTGAAAGAAAGTCATGTAGAGGTAGTCAGAGCTGATGTCCCCCTATGGTGATAGAGCAAACAAAAGGGGGGAAAAGAATGCTTTGGGCTTTCTTAGAGGAGGCAGGAATCCCACCCTGCAACAATTCCAGAACTCACAGTGTGCTTCCAGAACTCCTGCATGGAGCAGAGACATACCTCTAAGATCATGCACATATGGTTTTTTATCATCCACATTATTTTTTATGACCCAGTTCAAATTTTCAATCCTTGTCATTTCTCCTTCTCATAGCTATTTTGTTGTGGACTTAGCTTTATTCATTACTAACTACTGGAAATTCATTTAAGCTTTCTCCTTTAATGTTTTAAAATTACAGAAGGGATTCAGAAGTATACAAAGTGAAAGTTTGTCTTCATCCTACCAATGTCTTGTGCTCTTCAATCCCATGCCCAAGAGTTAAGGATTTTTACCAGCTGTGAGCAGTATGATCTTCCCAGTTCCTGTCTACACATTGGCGAACACCTGTCTCTCTCATCACTCACTCTAGGAGAAGCAATGTCATGAGTAACCTTATGGAGTGGCCCAAGTGGCGAGGAATTGAAGCTTCTGGCCAGCAGATATGTGAGTGAGTTTGAAATCAGGTCCTCTAGCCCCACTCAAGCCTGAGACTGTAACCCTGGCTGACATCTTGACTGCAACCTTATGAGAGACTCTGAGGCAGGATCACCCTGAAGAATTCCTGACTACCAGAAACTGCATCCTATCTAATAAAAGAGTAATAGGCAAATTAACCATCACTCCGCTACACCCACAAGCCACGCCCACCAGCCAATCAGGAGTGAATATGCAAATAAAACAACCAAGATGGCTACGGCCACAGAGAGCAGGAGGGAGGTTTGGGTTTCCCCAGCAATGGAGGAAGCCAAGCTTTCCGCCTGCCCTTGCCAGCCTAGGCCTCCACTCAAGGCTACAAAGTTTCAATGACAGAAGATACATAAACCCAAACAGAAATGGCGGCAGCCACAGAGCTGGAAAGAGCAGGAGGCCAGGGTTGCCCCCGGCGATGGAGGAAGCCAAGCTTTCTGCACACCCTGGCCGGCCCAGGCCTCGCTTAAGGCTACAAAGTTTCAATTATAGAAGATACAAAAATCCCAATAGGAATGACTGCCGCCACGGAGCAAGCAGAAGGCTTGGCTCTGCTCCAGGCTACAAAGCTTCAATTGTAGAAGATAAATAAACCCCAGATACCAGGGCCTCCGCTTGGGTCGCCAGGGGGCGTGGCTGGCCTGCAAACGACCACAGGCTCCTCGCCCAGGCCACCTCACACCCCAAGGGAACCCCCACCCTGATCTGGGACACCCTTCAAGGCAAACCAGCTGGCCCCCACCCGTGCACCAGGCCTCTATCCTATCTAATAAAAGAGTAATATGCAGATTGACCATCACTCTAACACACAAGATGGCTGCCCCCATGTGGTCAAAGATCCTGCCCCCATGTGGACACAAGATGGCCACCACAAGATGGCCAGCAGGGGAGGGCAGTTGGGAGGGACCAGGCCTGCAAGGGAGGGCAGTTGGGGCGATCAAGCCTGCAGGGGAGGGCAGTTAGGGGTTACCAGGCCTGCAGGGGAAGGCAGTTGGGGGGACCCAGGCCTGCAGGGGAGGGCAGTTAGGGGTGACCAGGCCTGCAGGGGAGAGCAGTTAGGGGCAAACAGGCTGGCAGGGGAGTGGTTAGGGGGTGATCAGGCTGGCAGGCAGAAGCGGTTAGGGGCAATCAGGAAGGCAGGCAGGTGAGCAGTTGGGAGCCAGCAGTCCTGGATTGTGAGATGGATGTCCGACAGCCCGTTTAGGCCCGATCCTAACGGGCAGTCAGACATTCCTCGAGGGGTCCCAGATTGGAGAGGATGCAGGCTGGGCTGAGGGACACCCCCCCTCCCCTGTGCACGAATTTCGTGCACCGGGCCTCTAGTGATATAATAAATGTTTATTGTTTTAAGCTAAGTTTTGGAGTAATAGGTTATACAGCAAAATAATTAGCACTTTCATTTCTCTTCAGGTACTGGTATCATTTTTTAGTTTCTCTCTATTGCAAAGCTCTTCAAAAGCGTTGTCTTCCTTTTCCTCCCCCCCACTTCTCCCCACTCAATCCTATATGTTCTAGTGTGTTAGCCAATGTCTGCCTGTGTGACTAGGATGTGATAGGGCAATGCTAAGTTTGATTAGGTGAAATGTTCCTATGTTACCTGACTTATGTACAACTGTAGACCCTGAGATGATGGTTCTCGTGCAAGAGATTGATTAAGGAAGATTCCTAAGAGAAATTGGAAAAGGGCTGGGGAAAGCAGGACAGGAAGGATTAAGGATGAAATTTCAGGCAGAGTCCAAGTTTCAAACAGATCTGGACAGCACTGGAGAAAATTACTTTAAAGTTTGTTCCACTTTGAGGCAATAGAGCTTAGCTTTCATACTGCTATACTAGTCAACCAATGTGCAGGCTTCCCCAGGGGACATTAACTCCTAGACACTCTGGCTGTCTGCATGTATAGGCAAAGCAGCTCCAGGAACCCAAGGCACAATGCACAAGGCACTGAACACAAATGTATTCACGATACTAATAACCCCAAATAAAGGTGACCACCAGAGAAAGGCGAATTAGAGGATAAGAAAGAAAGAAGAAGAGAAAAAAAAAAAAAAGGAGTGCAAAAATGAAACTGGGAAAAGGAAAAAAAACGTAAGAGAGAAAATAAAGAGAATAAGATAGAAGAGGGGAAAAAACTATTTATATGGGGAGAAAACTCCAGTAGAACAGCCACTAATCCCAACAAATGCCAGCAAGAAATACCTAGAGATGAATGCAAACTACAAACAACAACTAATATCAAGCGAGGCAAGGGAAAACAGAAGCAAAAAACAAGCAAAAACAAAAAGAAAAAGTGAAAGAATCTCACAAACAAGCATAAAAAAACTTATATAATCAACAATCAAGCAAACAACAACAAAAGGACAGAGAGAAAAAAATTTTTGGATAGTGAAGAAAGAGAAGAGAGGTGTGTATGGACTTGGAGCAGGGGATTGGTAGGGTGAAATTTTAACAGGTGGTAAAAAGAAGGAATGGGGGAAATCTAAAGCAGGAATAGGATAAGGGAAACAGGACAACAAAAGGGGAAAAGTGAGGAAGAGAGTGATGGCATAAAGGTAAAGTTGAGATATAGTAAAATGATGCTAAAGGAAAGATGAAAATAGAATGTAAAGCACTAATCCCAAAGTAAAATAAAGAGAAAATAAAACGACCTTTTTTAAAAAAAGGTAAAATAGTAGTAGTAATAATACTGATTGAAAATAAAAATGTAATAATTAAAAGGGTAAAATCAAGTGAGGAAAAAAGAAAAAAAATTAGTCTCTTAAGTAAAAGATGAAAACAAAAATAAAAATGTGCAATAGTGAAGGTCATTCACTTACTCTACTGTTCTGTTTGGCACGCCTGTTTCCTAGTCAGGACAGTATTCAAGTTCCCTGCGTTCTGCTGCTCCTCAGTGTTGTAGGCCACAGTCCTGATTTTCAAGCAGGCAGTACGTCTTTATTTCTTATACTCCTTTATTTGTGTTTACACAAGAATCAATTTGTGATTCAACCCTTGGGTGGCAGTGTTTCTGGATTGACCTCTGGGTCTATAGGTCCTTTCTAGCTAGTGTTTAGATTTTGTTTTTCCTGTGGCACTTAATACAGGTTTGGGTTAGTGGGTTGCCCCAGAGCTGGTTCTCTGATCGTTATTCCCCGCTCTGATCCCCAGGTTCCACAAAAACAACTTCCCCCTGCAGTCTCTTAGAGTGTCCTCAATTGGGTGATCGTATGTATTGGGCTTAGTAATCAAAAGCAAGGATTTAAACAGAAAAAAAAATAGAGTAAAAAGAGCTGGAGTAAGTGCACGAACTCCGGCGCTGTGCGCATGTCTGTGCAGTCTTTTTTCCCCTTGGGTCTAAGCAGCTGACACACTGTTAAAAATTTTAGGCTGTCCTTTTGTGCCCAGTTCAGCTATGGGTTGCTTTTTTAGAATTCCCTTCTGTTAGCATCCCTGCAAATCCCCTTCCACATTCGCGGATCCCGCTAGCCCCAATGGTCTCGGATTTTTTTGGGGGGGGTCGCAGACTTCTACAGGTCCTCCAGCTCCCTCAGTATGCATTTCCCTCTCCTGCCTGGACCACAGCCCTCACCTTATCCCAGGCGAAATCTGACCTTTCCATGAGGGGGTGCAGAGCTCTTCTGAATCCGCGTGCTCGTGCCACTGGGGAACCGGTGTTCTTGGTTTCATAGCTGTTTGCTGGGTTCCGTAGTTGTAGATTTTCAGGCTTCCGATAACATCCACTTTCCCCTTCAAGATGGCGCAGTCTCTGTGTCAAAGCTGGTCTCTCTGGGAGGTAACCCAGCAGCAGTGGGGGCTGCCCGGTCAGGAGAACCTGGCCGGTTGTCCCCCACCGTCTCCTGGAATATAGCTGTCCCTCAACTTACCAACAAACACTCCCCATGCGACTACACACTCTCCCTTTGTTCTCTCACTGACACACTATCTTGCAGTCTGCCTTCCCATTGGCAGCCATCTTCCCTTCCAAAAACACAATTTATTATTCAGCAGTTCTCACTGGGGGTCTCCAATACAGTTGCACTCAGAAGTTGGCTGGAGCTGTGGTCTTCTGTGTGGAATGTCCAAGAGGGCTCACTGCCATGGCTGGCAGCAGACCCAGGCTATTGTCAGGAGCTCAGGCGGGGCTACTGACTGTCATATCTTCACGTTGCCTTTCACAGCATGGTAGCTGTACCATGATTTGTTTGAATCAGGTATGGTAACACATGCAGATATGGAAATGATTATCAGGGAGGAAGATGTTTATATTCACTCTAGATTCCTAGAAATGTCATGCAGGGCCATCCAAGAAAGTACTGGGGTCACTCAGGAGGCAGAAGGGGTGGGGAGGAGAACATGCTTTTACTGGGATATTTTGCAGGAAGGAGTGGGTGAGGCAGGGTAGGTAGGCTGAGTAAGTTTAAGATTGGATAATTTGAATAATTTTGGTAGGTTCTGGCTATAGGGGTGGTCCCTTTGTGGTCTGGTATCTGGGGTGATTAGGTCAGGGGAAATATTGGTTTGGTGTGTGAGAATTTGATAAAGGAGATAGTTGGATTGATTGATTTGTTGTAAAGTATGTGAGAACATTGGCCCTTTCCCATGCTCCAACTCCCCCTCCCACCTGTGGGAAGATGATGAAGGCCATCAGGAAGCAACTGTGAGACCTTGGGAGCCTGGCCAGCTCCTCAGTCAAGGAAATGGCATTTCTATCTCACACAGCTTGCTCACAAACACATCCTCCTCCCCCCCGCATGCCCTGTTCTGCTTTGCTTTCTGTACTTTATATAACCTTGTGCTGGAAGAAGTCAGGGTGGAGGAAAAACTTCACCAGCTGGCTGCCCCCAGTGTGCACATAAGTCCTAATAAACCCATGTCTTTCACAGCTAGTCCTTTGGGTTATTTCTGTGGAATTGGCAAGCATTATGCTGCTCTTTGCATAATATTTGTGCATCAAAGACATGCTCATAAGAGAGGTTGTACAAATTAACTAACCCTTGAAGGATCAAGGCCCCAAATCCAAGAGCATCAATAAAACAGAAAATAAGAAAATGTAATCAGTACAGTAGCTGGGCTGTGAAAGGGATATCCCAAGGGTGAGCATTTCAAGAGTTGGGAAGCAGAAGATGCCAGTTGAAAGCTATGCCCAGAAATGGCACAATATCACTTCTTCTGTATTCTTCGGGTTAAAGCAGACATTGGATAACTCAGATACAAGGAGCAAATAAACTCCACTTCTGATGGGGTGTGGCAGGGTTACATCACAGAGACATGTGGGGTGGGTGATTGCTATAGCCATCTTGGGAAAGTAAAATCTGCCAGATTCATATGTTTTTTAAAAAAATATATTTTAATTCCATTTCAGAGAAGAATAGAGAGGGACAGAGAGATAGAAACATCAATATGAGAGAGAATCATTGATTGGCTGCCTCCTGCATGCTCTCTACTGGGAATTGAGCCCAAAACATGGACATGTACCCTGACCAGGAATCAAACTGTGATCTCCTGGTTCATAGGTCAATGCTGAATCATTGAGCAACACCAGCCAGGCAGATGCATATCTTAATCAGTGTAAATACCTGTGTAAATATCTGACAACATTCAACTTGGTGGATTCGAGGTAATAAATACTCCAAACAAAAATATCTCAATGTATAAAGTCTCTGCACCTCCACCAATCTGCATGGGAGGAAGTCCAATACTTTCAAGGGTTTTCCTCTTCAGTGTTTCCCAAGTTTCCAGTACAGCATCCGCCTAATCTGTGGCTTCACTTTATTTCTTTATTATTATTTTTAATAAATCTTTATTCAGATTATTACAATTGTTTCTCCTTTTTCCCCCCATAGCTCCCCTCCACCCGGATCCCACCCCACCTTCTGCCTTTACCTCCTCCTCACTGTCCTCATCCATAGGTGTATGATTTTTGTCCAGTCTCTTCATGAACCCCCCATACCCCTTTCCCCCTGAGAATTATCAGTCCACTCCCTTTCTATGCCCGATTCTATTATATTCACCAGATTATTCTGTTCCTCAGGTTTTTAATTCACTTGGTTTTTAGGTTCACTTGTTGATAGATATGTATTTGTTGTTCATAATTTTTATCTTTACTTTTTTCTTCTTCCTCTTCTTTAAGAATACCTTTCAGCATTTCATATGATACTGGTTTGGTGGTGATGAACTCCTTTAGCTTTTTCTTATCTGTGAAGCTCTTTATCTGCCCTTCAATTCTATATGATAGCTTTGCTGGGTAGAGTAATCTTGGTTGTAGGTTTTTGTAATTCATCACTTTGAAAATTTCTTGCCACTCCCGTCTGGCCTGCATAGTTTCTGTTGAGAAATCAGCTGACAATCGTATGGGTGCTCCCTTGTAGGTAATTAACCGTTTTTCTCATGCTGCTTTTAATATTCTCTCTTTGTCTTTTGCTCTTGGCATTTTAATTATGATGTGTCTTGGTGTGGTCCTCTTTGGATTCCTTTTATTAGGGGTTCTGTACACTTCCTGGACTTGTAAGTCTATTTCTTTCACCATGTGGGGGAAGTTTTCAGTCATTATTTCTTCAAATAGGTTTTCAGTATCTTGCTCTCTCTCTTCTTCTGGCACCCCCATAATTCTGATGTTGGTACACTTGAAGTTGTCCCAGAGGCTTCTTACACTATCTTCAACTTTTTGGATTTTTTTTTCTTTTTGCTTTTTCGGTTGAGTGTTTTTTGCTTCTTTGTATTTCAATTCTTTGGCTTGATTCTTGTGTTCCTCTAGTCTGTTGTTGGGTCTCTGTATAATATTTTTTATTTCAGTCAGTGTACGTTTAATTTCTAGTTGGTCCTTTTTCATATCTTCGAGGGTCTCGTTATATTTATCGGCCTTTTCTAGGATATTCTTGAAAAGCCTTATAACCGTGGTTTTGAATTCTATATCCAGTCATTTGTTTTCCTCCATTTCTTTTGTTTGTGATCTGTTTCTTTCTCGCCGCATTTTCACTGTGTCCCTGAGTTGGTAGGGTAGCTTTGTGTGCTAGGTGTCCTATAGGGCCCAGTGGGTCGGCCTCCCCAGTTAACCTGAGGTGGATACTCTTGGTGCACCCCTTTGTGGACTGTGTGTACAGCCTTGTTGTAGTTAAGTCTTGATTGTTGTTGGTATCACTGGGAGGAATTGACCTCCAGGCCAGTTGGCTGTGAGGATCAGCTGTGTCTACACTGGGAGAAGTTTGGTGCTGAAGACAGCCTTATAGGATTAGCCTTGTCAAATTGCAAAAGCCTCTGTGCTCAGCTTGGATGGGGTGGAGTCTCAGGGTGGAGCAGACAGTCTTGGGTTCCCATCAGCCTTGCCCTTGCGCGCGCGCACCTCCAGACCTCTGCCTTCCCCGGCTCCCGAGTCTCCGCCTGAGAGTCCAGATCCCCCCCCCCCCGGCAAGAGCGTGGGTCCCCAGGAGCTCGCCTGGAACTGGGGATCAGTGCAGTCAGAACTGGGGCTCAGTGCAGTCAGGAGCTTCCGACTCCCTTCCACTAGGGAAAGCCTGTGGCAACCTCCGCAGCCTTTGTGCGCACTGGCATGCGCGCCTCCAGACCCCTGCCTGCCGGGGCTCCCCCAGGTCTCCGAGTCTCCGGGTGTGTGGCTTCACTTTCTGAGGTTTCAGTTACCTGCAGTCAACTATGATCTAAAAATATTAAATGAAAAATTCTAGCAATAAACAATTCATAAGTTTTTTAAAAAATTTATCTTTGTTGAAAGTATTACAGATGTCCCCCCCACTTACCCCCTCCACTCTGACCCCTCCTCAGGCCTTCACCACACTATTGTCTGTGTCCATGGGTTGCACATATGTGCATATAAGGTCTTTGGTTAATCTCTCCCACCCACCCCTGTCTTCCCTCAGAGATTCGTCAGTCTGTTCCATGATTCTGTGTCTCTGGATCTACTTTATTCATCAGTTTATTTTGTTCATTAGATTTCACATATGAGTGAGATCATGTGATACTTGTCTTTCTCTGACTGGCTTATTACACTTAGCATAATACTGGGACCTGACTTGTCCCTTTGTCCAGTGTATCCACACTCTATATGCTCCCTGGCCATTAGTCACTTAGTAGCCATCTGGGTTATCAGATAAACTGTCATAGTATCACAATGCTTATGTTCAAGTCACCATTATTTTACTTACTAAGAGCCTCAAAGTGCAAGAGTAGTGATGCTGGCAATTTGGATATGCCAAAGAGAAACCGTAAAGTGCTTCCTTTAGGTGAAAAGGTATGTATGTATGTATACGGAAAAACAGTATATACATGGTCAGCCAAAATTAGGTTTACAGTTGTGAGTACGTGGGAAACAATTTATTCTTGTATTATTATTTGTTAACTAGAGGCCTGGTGCACGGATTTGTGCACGGGTGTGCACCAGTGGGGTCCCTTGGCCTGGTCTACAGGGATCAGGTGAAACTGGCTCTCCAACATCCCCCAAGGGGTTCCAGATTGTGAGAGGGCACAGGCCAGGCTGAGGGACCCCACTGGTGTACGATCAGGGCCAGGGAGGGACCGCGGGACGGTTACAGGGCGTGTCCGGCCTGTCTCATCCAGTCCCCATCAGCTGGACCCCAGCAGCAAGCTGACCTACTGGTGCAAGTGTCTGCCCCCTGGTGGTCAGTGTGCGTCATAGCGACTGGTCGAACATTCGAACAAATGTTGGACACTTAGCATATTAGGCTTTTATTATATAGGATTATTGTATTATTTTCCATACGAACAACTGTAAACCTACTTTTGCCCCACCATATATAGAGTTCAGTACTATCCATGGTTTCAGGCATTCACTGGGGGTCTTGGAACTTATTTTCCGTGGGTAAACAGGGACTACTGTAATGCAGAAGTCCCTCTACAGACTACTCTGGTTTTTGTTCTTTGCTGCCCCCCTGCTGGCATATCAAGTTCAGACATTTCCCATAGGACTCCAAACCTCTGCTCCGCACCTTCATCCTAGCCCCTGGTAACTCTAAGTCACAGGCTTAGAGTGGAGTGCCTTAAATGAGCCCCTGTGAAGGGTTCTGAAATGAGACATCTGACTGGGGCTGCCCCAGTCTCTTAGATACATTTTTCTCTCCTCTTTAATGGAGTGAGGGTGATAATTATTTTTCACCCTCGGGGTAATGTGTGGGTACAAACAGATATTGAAGACTCAGCTTAATTCTACTACCAGCAGCTTTTAGGCCTGCCCCTGTGGAAGGAGCTATACTGAGAGGAGAGTGTTACCTGGCTTGGGTCAGCATGGCAACCCCGGATCTCCCAGGTGGAAATAGGTGGTGAGGATTCAAGAAGAGAGAAAGGATGTGGTTGTCTCCTTTTTGCAAGGCACATGGGAACCCAGTGACCACCCAATAATAATGTACTGTGACTTTAGATTTTATAGTTTACAGAAACTGCCCTTGCTCAATTGAGACATGGACATCTACCATGTTTCCCTGAAAATAAAACATCCTCTGAAAATAAGACCTACCTACAGGTTTCCTTCTGAGTGAAATATAAGGCATCCCCCGAAAATAAGGCCACCAGGCTCTGTCTCAGAATGAAAATTAATTTACCATAAACTGGTCGCTAGGGCCGCCCTGACTGGCGTCTAGCAACCAGTGATGTTACGCGGAGTCCTGACGTCACTGCTGTGTGGAGGTGGAGTGGAGGTCGGAGTGAGTGGTGAGCGCGGGGCGGGAGAGAGGAGGAGACTTTCGCAGATGCGTGTAGAAAAACAGGAGGATTAGAGCGGACAGGACGCGGCGAAGGTGGTGAGTGCTGGTCTGTCTCTGGTGACACTACCTGATGCTCATGGCTGCCTTCATGATGACTGAAGGTTCTCAGTCAGTGGCAGACCCTGCTCCAGCCCAGATCCAGGCCCCAGCAAGCTCAGTGACAGTCCCCAGGCAGGCCCCAGGGGGTAAATGTCTGATAAAGGGGTACGGGAGATGTCTGGTGAGGGTGTTCAGTGGCACAGGGGTGGGGGGAGGGGGATCACTTAAAATGACACAGGAGGATCAGAGGGGGCAATCAAAATGACACAGGAGGATCAGAGGGGACAATCAAAATGACACAGGAGGATCAAAAGGGGTTACTAAAATGGTAATCCCCCCTCTGATTCTCCTGTGCCATTTTGATTCCCCCCTCTGATCCCCCCGTGTCATTTTGAGTGATCCCCCTCCCCCCACCTTGATATCCCAATTCCTTTTTTTTTTTTTTTACCCCTATGGTAGAAATGAGCGCAAAAAGAAAAAGCTACTCCATGGAGTACAAGAAAGGAATCGTGGAAGACTCTTGGGGCCAAAATCTTACTGCTTTTTGCAAAGAGAAGATATTGAGTATCTGATTGGTCCGAAAATGGCGAGCAGAGTATGGTAACCTCATTGAACAAGTGGACAAGAGAAATGCTAAAAAGCGCAAGTGTGGATCAGGTCGGCAACCATTATTTTCCGAGCTGGAAGACCTATCTGTGAATGGGTTGTTGACAGGAGAGCAAAGGCTTTGGTTGTGAATAGGGCTCAGATTCAAGAATTTGCCCTTGCAATGGCACCACAGTTTGACATAGCCCCTGAAGACTTCAAAGCATCACAACACTGGCTGGATAATTTCCTTCAGCGAAGTGAACTGTCTTTAAGAAGATCTACAACATTGTTTAGGTTGGAAGATACTCAAGTTATTAAGTGAGCACTTGCATTCAAGTCCTTTATTGATGATGCTGACTTCTCTAAATACAATCTTTCCAACATGATTGCTATGGATGAAACTGCAGTGTTTATGGGCCAATCATCTCAAACAACAATTGAACAGCGGGGTGCCTCCTTAGCGTACATTCCCTCCACTGCTTATGAAAGTGCACGTGTTTCCTGTATTTTGGCAATTCGTCTGGATGGCACTAAAATCCCACCTTTAATCATTTCTAAGGGCAAGAAGGAAAAGATTGAACGTGTTTTCGGCGTTTTTATTCTTGAAACTGAAAAAGCCTGGGCCACACAAGCAGTTATAAGGAAGTGGATCGATTTAATGCTGCTGCTTGTTATGCGAGGGAGCCAAAGAGGTCTGCTAGTCTGGGATGCAGCCAGCACTCACCGCGCTAAAGACATGAAGACATTTCTTCACGAAAGAAAAATAGATCAAATAATGATTCCCGCAGGAATGACGGGCTATCTCCAGACTCTTTTTTTTTTTAAAATATATTTCTTTATTGATTTTAGAGAGGAAGGGAGAAGGAGAGAGAGATAGAAACATCAATGATGGGAGAGAATCATTGATCAGCTGCCTCCTGCACGACCCCCACTGGGGATTGAGCCCGCAACCCAGGCACGTGCCCTTGGCCGGAATCGAACCCGGGACCCTTCGGTCCGCAGACTGACGCTCTATCCACTGAGCCAAGCCGGCTAGGGCCAGACTCTTGATATTGCAATAAACAAGCCATTCAAAGACAATTTGCGCATGGAAATTAATGACTACATTGAAAATAGAATGGAGAGAAATCAGCGTGGAAACTTTGTGAAACCTAAACTGCAAGAAGTTGTGACTTGGGTGAAGAATTCATGGGAGAAAATCACTGACAGTTGCATTGCAAATGCACTGCGAGCAGGCTACCTTGACAAGAAGTACTCATTTAAAGACAGTGCTATTGAGAGAAACCAAGATGGCGGCATAGGTAAACACCTAAACTGCTGCCTCGCACAACAATTTCAAAACTACAACTAAAAGACAGAACGGACACCATCCAGAACCACAGGAAAGCTGGCTGAGTGAAAATTCTACAACTAGAAGGAAAGAGAAAAGCTCACAGAGAATTGGAGGTACGGCAAAAGGGCTTTGTGCGCGCAGAGAGGAAGGGCGGCTGAGAGCCTGGCTGACTTTCTCTGGCGGAAGGGGGAAGGAAGCCTCCGACCGCACTGAACCCCAGTTCTGACTGCACTGAACCCCAGTTACGGGCGAACCCCTGGGGACCCATGCTCTTACGGGGGGAGTCTGGACTCTCGGGCGGAGACTCGAGCTGGGAAAGGCAGAAGTCTGAAGGCGCACGTGGGCCAGTGCGCACAAAGGCTGCGGAGGTTACCACAGGCTTTCCCTAGTGGAAGGGAGTCAGAGGATCCTGACTGCACTGAGCCCCAGTTCTGACTGCACTGAACCCCAGTTCCAGGCGAGCCCCTGGGGACCCACGCTCTTGTGGGGGGAGTCTGGACTCTCGGGCGGAGACTCGGGAGCCGGGGAAGGCGGAGGACTGAAAGTGTGCACGCGCGCGCGTGCGAGTATGCACAAAGGCTGCGGAGGTTGCCACAGGCTTTCCCTAGTGGAAGGGAGTCAGAGGCTCCTGACGGCACTGAGCCCCAGTTCTGACTGCACTGATCCCCAGTTCCAGGCGAGCCCCTGGGGACCCACGCTCTTGGGGGGGGAGTCTGGACTCTCAGGCGGAGACTCGAGCTGGGGAAGGCGGAGGACTGAAAGCGCACATGCACGCAAGGGCAAGGCTGACAGGAAGCCAAGACTGAGACTCCACCCCATCCAAGCTGAGCACAGAGGCTATTGCAATTTGGCAAGTCTAATCCTATAAGGCTGTCTCCAGCACCGAACTTCTCCCAGCATAGACACAGCTGATCCTTACAGCCAACTGGCCCGGAGGTCAATTCTTCCCAGTGATACCAACAACAATAAAGACTTAATTACAACAAGGCTGTACACACAGTCCACAAAGGGGTGCACCAAGAATGTCCACCTCAGGTTAACTGGGGAAGCAGACCCACTAGGCCATATTGGAAACCTAGCACAAATATCTACCTTACCAACTCAGGGAATCAGTGAAAATGCGGGGTCAAAGAATCAGATCACAAACGAAAGAAATGGAGGAAAACAAACGACTGGATATAGAATTCAAAACAACGGTTATAAGACTTTTTAAGAATATCCTAGAAAAGGCCGATAAATATAACGAGACCCTCGAAGATATGAAAAAGGACCAACTAGAAATTAAACATACACTGACTGAAATAAAAAATATTATACAGAGACCCAACAACAGAATAGAGGAACACAAGAATCAAGTCAAAGAATTGAAATACAAAGAAGCAAAAAACACTCAACCGAAAAAGCAAAAAGAAAAAAAAAAAAATCCAAAAAGTTGAAGATAATGTAAGAAGACTCTGGGACAACTTTGAGCGTACCAACATCAGAATTATGGGGGTGCCAGAAGAAGAGAGAGAGCAAGATACTGAAAACCTATTTGAAGAAATAATGACTGAAAACTTCCCCCACATGGTGAAAGAAATAGACTTACAAGTCCAGGAAGCCCACAGAACCCCAAACAAAAGGAATCCAAAGAGGACCACACCAAGACACATCATAATTAAAATGCCAAGAGCAAAAGACAAAGAGAGAATCTTAAAAGCAGCAAGAGAAAAACAGTTAATTACCTACAAGGGAGCACCCATACGACTGTCAGCTGACTTCTCAACAGAAACTATGCAGGCCAGACGGGAGTGGCAAGAAATTTTCAATGTGATGAATAGCAAGAACCTACAACCAAGATTACTCTACCCAGCAAAGCTATCATTCAGAATTGAAGGGCAGATAAAGAGCTTCACAGATAAGAAAAAGCTGAAGGAGTTCATCACCACCAAACCAGTATTATATGAAATGCTGAAAGGTATTCTTAAAGAAGAGGAAGAAAAAAAAAGTAAAGATAAAAATTATGAACAACAAATACATATCTATCAACAAGCGAACCTAAAAATCAAGTGAATTAAAAACCTGAGGAACAGAATAATCTGGTGAATATAATAGAATCAGGGGCATAGAAAGGGAGTGGACTGATAATTCTCAGGGGGAAAGGGGTAAGGGGGGGTTTCAGGAAGAGAATGGACAAAAATCATACACCTATGGATGAGGACAGTGGGGGGGAGGTAAGGGCAGAAAGTGGGGTGGGAAATGGGTGGAGGGGAGCTATGGGGGGAAAAGGAGAAATAATTGTAATAATCTGAATAAAGATTTATTAAAAAAAAAATAAAGACAGTGCTATTGCTAAACATGAGAGATTTGGTCCACTGATTCAGAAAAAAATGGAGTCACAAGAAATTCACCAGGAAATTCAGGTATTGGATTGTTATGATGATGTTCCAGAAGATGATGACATGAATGTCATTGAATAAATGAGTAAATTCTTGATACTGTAGGATTCACAGTTTGTCTGGTTTGTGTTGACAACTACTGTACTACCATACCATATACAGGTAATAAATTTCCTTTATTTTCATTTAACAATAAATGTGTACCATATTCTTCTTCATGGAAAAATAAGACATTCCCTGAAAATAAGACCTAGCGTGTCTTTGGGGGCAAAAATTAATATAAGACACTGTCTTATTTTCGGGGAAACACGGTAGTAATATGTCCATTTCCTACAGGTTGTCCAGTTTGTTGGAATAGAATTGTTAATAGTATTTTTTAACAATCATTTGTATTTCTATGGGTCTGTTGTTATTTCTCCTCTTTCATTTCTGATTTTGTTTATTTGGGTCCTCTCTCTTTGCTTCTTGGTGAGCCTGGCTAGAGGTTCAGAAATCTTGTTTATCCTTTCAAAGAACCAGCTCTTGGTTTTGTTGATCTTTTGTATTGTTTTTTATTTTTATTTATTTTTTGTCTCTATGTCGTTTATCTCTGCTCTTATTTCCTTCCTTCTGCTTACACTGGGCTTTCCTTGTTGCTCTCTAACTCTTTGAGTTGTAGGGTTAGGTGATTTATTACCATAGTTTGTTTTTTGCAGTAGGCTTGTAGAGCTATGTACTTTCCTCTCAAGACTGCTTTTGCTGTGTCCCATAGATTTTGGATTGTTGTGTTTTCATTATCGTTTGTTGCCATGATATTTTTTATTTCTTCTTTGATCTCTCTGGTAACCCTGTCATTGTTTAATAGCATGCTATTTAGTCTCCATGTGTTTGATTTTTTTTGGATTGTTTTTATTGTAGTTGATTTCCAGTTTTATTCCATTGTGATCTGAGAAGATGCTTGATATGATTTCTATCTTCTTGAATTTGAAGTGACTTTGCCTGTGTCCCAATATATGGTCTATCTTTGAAAATGACCCATGTGCACTTGCGTAGAATGTATATTCTGTGGCTTTGGGGTGAAATGTTCTGAAGATGTCAATTAATTCCATATGATATAGTGATTCATTTAGGATTGATGTTTCTTTACTAGTTTTTTGTTTAGAGGATTTGTCCAATGGTGATAGTGGGGTATTAAAGTCCCCCACTAAGATTGTATTGCTGTCAATCTCTCCCTTCATATCCTCCAGAAGTTTTTTATGTATTTGGGTGCTCCTGTATTGGGTGCATATATGATTACCAGAGTTATTTATTCTTGTTGGATTTCTCCCTTTAGTATTATGAAGTGGCCTTCCTTATCTCTTTTTATGTCCTTCACTTTGAGATCTAATTTGTCAGATATAAGTATTGCTACCCCAGCTCTTTTTTTCATTTCCATTCGCCTGAAAAACGTTGTTCCATCCCTTCACCATCAGTTTGTGTGCGTCTTTTTTTCTGAGGTGGGTTTCCTGTAGAGAGCCGATATATGGGTCATGTTTTCTTATCCACTCAGTTACCCTATGTCTTTTGATTGGGGCTTTTAATCCATTTACATTTAAAGTTATTATTGATAGGTACATGTTTGTCGCCATTTTTATTCTTTACCCCTGTGTTCCTTCTTTGCTTCCCATTTCTTCTTTTCACAGCGGACCCTTTAGCATTTCTTGCATTGCTAGTTTGGTGGTAATAAATTCCCTTAGTCCTTTTTTGTCTGTGAAGCTCCTGATTTCACCTTCAATTTTGATTGATAGCCTTGCTCGGTACAGTATTCTTGGATTCAGATCCTTCCTTTGCATGACTTTGTATGTTTCATTCCATTCCCTTCTGGCCTGATGTGTTTCTGTTAAGAAATCTGTCGCTAGTCTCATGGGGGATCCTTTGTTGGTACCTTTCTGTCTCTCTCTGGCTACTCTTAAGATTCTTTGTCGTTGGTGTTTGCCAATTTAATTACGATGTGCCTTGGCGTCGGTCTTTTGGGGTTCATTTTGTTTGGGACTCTGTGAGTTTCTTGGATTTGAGTGAGTTTTATTCTTTCCTATATCAGGGAAGTTTTCTGTCATTATTTCTTCAAAGAGGTTTTCTATTCCTTGCTCAGTTTCCTCTCCTTCTGGCACCCCTATTATGCGGATGTTGTTTCGTTTCGTGTTGTCCCAAAGTTCCCTTAGACTCTGCTCCTGTTGTTTAATTTTTTTTCTAGAAGCTGCTCTGCTTGTGTATTTTTTCCTCCCTTGTCTTCTAGCTCACTGATGCGGTCCTCTGCTTCTTCTAATCTACTGTTAATGCTTTCTATTGAGTTCTTTATAGCAGTGATGCCATTTTTTCATTTCTACTTGGTTCTTCATTTTCTCTTGGTTCTTACACATATTGTTGAATTTGTCTTCCATTCTTTTCATCCACTTTATGACCATTTTTCTGAATTCTTTTTCTGACAGGTTGCTTGCCTCCATTTCGTTTACTTCCTTTTCTGGTGATGACTGCTTTTCTTTCATATGTGTGCTGTTTCTTTGTCTCCCCGTGATCTCTCTTCTCCGTGTGTTTGGTTATGTAGTTCTCTGTCTCCCTATCCCAGGGAAAATCTAACCTTCCAGTGAGGAGGTGCAGAGTTCCTCCGAATCCGCGTGCTCACATCTCTTGGGCACCAGTGTTTGCCGCTGTTCACTGGGTGCCAGTGTTATAGATTCTCAGATTTTCAGGCTTCCGACAACTTCCACTTTCCCCTGCAAGATGGCACGGTTTATGCATCAGAGCTGGTCACTCTGGGAGGGATTCCAGCAGCAGGGGATAGCAGGGGAACCCCGTCCTGCTATTCTCACAGTCCCCTGGAGTATAGCTGTCCTTCAACTCACAAACAAACACTTCCCATGCAACTACACACCCTTTCTTTGTTCTCTCACTCACTCACTATATTGCAGTCTGCCTTCCCGTCGGCAGCCATATTCCTTCCTTTGTACATTTTTCTACACTCTTTCTTTGCGTTGAGAAATTATTTGAACATGTTTCTATTTTGTCCAGTTACTGCTGATATTCAGAGAATTCCTAGATGTTTCTATCACTACTATAGTGTGTTTACTGCTCTATGTAAGGGATTTACCCCATAGTACAAACACCTTTCTTCCCCCTTTGCTCACATTGAGAAGTGATGGACACTTGTTTTCCAACTGTTTTGTACAGTTCACTGCTGGGTTTCAATAAATTCACAGTCGACTCTAACACTGGACAATAGTGTACTGAGTCCTCTATTTGAATTATTTACCTTCATTTTCAAACATGTGTCTTCACTCTTTCCTCATATTCAAAAGTGAATTTCACTTGTTTTCTAACTATTTGGTATATGTTACTGCTTTTTTTCAGTGAACTCTCAGTGGTTACTGACACTGTGCTTCCTGCTCTTTTTCAGGGATTTCCTCGATTGGACTAACTCTTTTCTACATTTTTTGTTCACATTAAGAAGTGACTTACACTTGTTTTCCAAGTATTTGGTAAGTTTACTACTGCTGTCAATGAATTCTCAGTTGTGTCCAACACTGTGGTACAGTTTGCTTACTGCTGTATGTTAGGATTTCCCCACAGGGTACAAACAATTTTCTACACTCTTTCTTCACGTTGAGAAGTTATTTGAACATGTTTCTAACTATTTTGTCCAGTTACGGCCACTAGTCAGCGAATACCTGGTGATTTCAAACATTGCTATATTGTGCTTACTGCTCTATCTAAAGTAATTTCCTCGCATAGTAGAATCACCTCTCTTGCCCCTTTGCTCACATTGAGAAGTGATGGACACTTGTTTTCCAACTGTTTTGTACAGTTTACTGCTGCTTTTCAGTCAACTCACAGTTGATTCTAACACTGGCCAATAGTGTACTTAGTCCTCTATTTAAGTGACTTCCCCTCATTCTCAAACACGTGTCTACACTTTCTTCATATTCAAAAGTGATTTTCACTCGTTTTCTATTTGGTATATGTTACTGCTTTTTTTCAGTGAACTCTCAGTGGTTACTGACACTGTGCTTCCTGCTCTTTTTCAGGGATTTCCTCGCATTGGACTAACTCTTTTCTACATTTTTTGCTCACATTAAGAAGTGACTTACCCTTGTTTTCCAAGTACTTGGTAAGTTTACTACTGCTGTCAGTGAATTCTCAGTTGTGTCCAACTCTGTGCTATTGTGTGCCTCCTACTCTATTTAAGGGTTTTCACCACATTGTACACACAGTTGTTTAAACTCTTTCTTCATGATGAGAAGTTATTTGAATGTGTTTTCTGTTTTGTCCAGTTACTGCCGCTATTCAGCGAATTCCTAGTGATTTCAAACATTGCTATATTGTGTTTACTGCTCTATCTAAAGTAATTTCCTCGCATAGTACAAACACCTCTCTTCCCCCTTTGCTCACATTGAGAAGTGATGGACACCTGTTTTCCAACAGTTTTGTACAGTTTACTGCTGCTTTTCAGTCAACTCACAGTCGATTCTAACACTGGACAATAGTGTACTTAGTCCTCTAAGTGATTAACCCTCATTCTCAAACTAGTGTCTACACTCTTCATATTCAAAAGTGATTTTCACTTGTTTCTATTTGGTATAGCTTATTGCTTTTTTTTCAGTGAATTCTCAGTGGTTACTGACACTGTGCTTCCTGCTCCTTTTCAGGATTTCCTCGCATTGGACTAACTCTTCTACATTTTTTGCTCCCATTAAGAAGTGACTTTCACTTTTTTCCAAGTACTTGGTAAGTTTACTACTGCTGTCAGTGAATTCTCAGTTGTGTCCAACTCTGTGCTATTGTGTGCCTCCTACTCTATTTAAGGGTTTTCACCACATTGTACACACAGTTGTCTACGCTCTTTCTTCATGTTGAGAAGTTATTTGAACATGTTTTCTAACTGTTTTGTCCAGTTACTGCTGCTATTCAGTGAATTGCTGGTGATTTCAAACATTGCTATATTGTGCTTACTGCTCTATCTAAAGTAATTTCCTCGCATAGTACAAACACCTCTCTTTCCGCTTTGCTCACATTGAGAAGTGATGGACACTTGTTTTCCAACAGTTTTGTACAGTTTACTGCTGCTTTTCAGTGAACTCACAGTCGATTCTAACACTGGCCAATAGTGTACTTAGTCCTCTATTTAAGTGATTTCCCCTCATTCTCAAACAGGTGTCTAATCGCAGGAGTGGATGTGAGTTCTCGAGAGCTCTGAGGCCAGAGAGAGTCCAGACAGCCCAGAGCTCTTCAGCTCTGGTCAGGTGACATGCAGCGCCTGGCAGGCACCTGCAGGCAGGCACCTCGGGCCAGGCACTTGCGGGTGGGCACCTGGGGGCGGGTACCTGGGGGCGGGCACCTGCGGGCGCCCCAGGAGGAGGCGGCACACGGATGTCCCAGCATCTGTTCTGTACCAGCTGCTGTGCAGGAAACACATCAGGGCCCCAGGGAGCATGAGGCCTGGAGGGGCTCGAAGAGCTCCGTTCTTAGCACAAGGCACAGCTCCGGGTGGCAGGTGTCCTCGTGCGAGCATGCCAGGGGAGTTTCCTGAGGGCAGAGCCCACACCCACTCCTCCACACCCACGGCGGACGCTCGGCTCCTACCGAACAGCCGGCTTCAGGCCCTCGGAGGGAACAGGGCGGGCAGACTCCTAGACTAAGGGTGGAGGCTCGTGGGCTGGGCGGAATATCTTGACTGAGAAGTTCCCTCTTTGGAGAGAGGTGACCTCTGGCACACTGGGCTCCCCAGCCCAGAGCACCAGTGCGGGGAAGGGGGTCCCCACAACATTTGCCTGTTCAATTGAGCCAAGGGTTCCACTGGGGTGCCACAGAGGGCTGCGTCTACATCTCTAAGTGGTAGACATATCTCCTAGAGCAGTGGTTGGCAAACCGCGGCTCATGAGCCACATGCGGCTCTTTGGCCCCTTGAGTGTGGCTCTTCCACAAAATACCACGTGCGGGTACGCATGTACAGTGCGATTGAAACTTCGTGGCTGATGCGCAAAAGTCGGTTTTCGGCTCTCAAAAGAAATTTCAATCTTGTACTGTTGATATTTGGCTCTGTTGACTAATGAGTTTGCCGACCACTGTCCTAGAGCAGGCGTCCTCAAACTACGGCCCGCGGGCCACATGCGGCCCGCCAAGGACATTTATCCGGCCCACCGGGTGTTGCTGCCTGTCCTCCTTAGCAGCCAACTGGTCCCGGGCCCACAGTGCACATAGGAATTTGTTCATAGTTTTTTTTTTAAACTATAGTCCGGCCCTCCAACGATCTCAGGGACAGTGAACTGGCCCCCTTTTTAAAAAGTTTGAGGACCCCTGGTCCTAGAGTATCCAGGTTCCATACCAAGAACACAGTGTCACAGGCTGGGAGAGCAAAAGGGAACACGACACACCACGCCCGGTCAGGTGGCAAGCCGATCCCAAGGATGTGAACTTACAATCCCAAGGTTTCTGGGCACTGGCAGAAGGTGAATCCCCCCAAGCCAAACCACGCCTGAGGCAGGTTGTCCCTGAGACCATAATAAGGGGTGTGGTCATACAAAGCTCAACAAACTCACCCAAAAGCCAGAGAAAGGAGCTATGCTTTACATTTATTTTTCACATATATATTTTTTATTCTTACAAAGAAAAAGAGATTAACTTTACAATAGCAGCCAGAAAAAAAATCTAGAAAAGTGCCAAAGCAACACGAACTCTGAAGCACCCTTACCCCTCCCCACCTTAGAAAGTAGTTTCTAATTATTTAACCTGTCTCCTTTTCCAGTTAGGAAGAAAAGTTATTCTGGAAACAGCGTGTGGATCTCTTCCCTCTTGCGGCCATCGTAGGAGCGCCAGCGGTCAAAATGAAGTTCAATCCCTTTGTGACTTCTGACCGGAGCAAGAACCGTAAAAGGCATTTCAATGCACCTTCCCACATTTGAAGGAAGATTATGTCATCTCCTCTTTCCAAAGAGCTGAGACAGAAGTACAATGTTCGGTCCATGCCCATCCGAAAGGATGATGAAGTTCAGGCTGTTCGAGGACATTACAAAGGGCAGCAAATTGGCAAAGTAGTCCAGGTTTACAGAAGAAATATGTCATCTACATTGAACGAGTGCAATGGGAGAAAGCTAATGGTACAACTGTTCATGTGGGCATTCACCCCAGCCAAGGTGGTTATCACTAGACTAAAGCTGGACAAAGACCGTAAAAAGATCCTTGAACGTAAAGCTAAATCTTGCCAAGTAGGAAAGGAAAAGGGAAAAATACAAGGAAGAAACAATTGAGAAGATGCAGGGATAAAGTAATCTTATACACAACTTTCATTAAAAACTTAAAATGAAAAAAAAAAGAAGAAAAGTTATTCTGCTACAAGGCAGAAAGAACTTTTTGCTAAAGCAGTTGTTAAAAACAAGACAACAGGCCCCACATGGAAGTCATATAGCAACTTATGCTCAGCCCCATGTCACCAAAAGGAGACCATCACACGTGCAGCCTGTCCCAGAAATGGGAGGTAAACTAGTCCGGGCGGAACTGCCGGGCCAGCACTGTGATCCCCGAGGAAAGTGTCCGGGTCACAGCCAATCCATGCGTTGCTATTATGACTTCCTTATTCCCGCCTCCTTCTACCTAGAACAGTCTCTCATTGGCACAGCTCCTCGGAGCTTCTTTCTATTGGCTGGATGGGATGCTGCCAGAGCCATGAATATTGAATAAAGCCAATATCTTTAAAATGTACTCAGTCCAATTCTGTTTTTTAACACTTGAATTTCTTTGGTTCTTAAAAGTTTTCTGGAATGAAACTTTTTTTTCCTCAGTGGCTGAACTGAAACTTGTACCTTATTTTGCAGTTTGAGGAGTCTTATCAGATTAAACAAATATATGACAAATGAAGTCTACAGGCAGATCTATGAGTATGACTATTTGGTGCAATAATCTAGCCGGTATTTGATCAAAAACATAGATTCGACATAGAGGACGTGAACTCTATTATAGGAAGTTAGTTAAACCCAAACTCCTCCTCTTAACAAACTGTCAAATATTTTGTGTTAAAAGGGTGGCTTGATAAAGTTGAAACATTAATTGATAAGTAGTTAAACATATTCTCTAGACCATAATATTTAGATAACAGTGAGATATTAATATCAAATGTGCCCATTGAAGGAAGTTCTCCACTTGGCATCCTCTGGCAGAGTTTAATGCTGACCCAGAGCAGGACCGTGTGCTTTCTCGGGTGAGTTTCTGTTTGATTTTGTACCTTATTTCTCACTCATTGATCACATTGAACTTCTTTTCACAGCTAAACTTCTTTTCACTTTCCTGCTTCTTGCTAAGTGTGGATTAAGATCTCAGTAGCTACTTTTCAAGCTATCATGTGTGTAACGGAGCACGTCCCCCGGAGATAGACCACCGAGACCAATTGGATCAAACAGGGAAAATGTTTATTGCAGATTCGAATCTGGGCCCCGCCGTAGCTGACGCAGCAGCAGCAGGCAAGTGCCGTGGCGAGAGCACCGTTGAAAGGGGCAGTCCCTTCCTTTATACCCCTTCCCTCTATAACCGTTGGCCTGGCATTCCCTGATTGGCCCTTTTGAATGACCCGCGAATGTGGGACCCCTTTGTCCTGGACTTTTCCTAATATGGTTCACTCGCGCAGTGAGGAAGTTCTACACCGGACCTTTCCCTATATGGGTTGTTTGTTACAGAGACAGCTCTGTAATGCCTCTGGCAGGTAGGGGAGTGGTGGTCAGGCAGAAACTATTTCTTTTATTTATGGAACTGGGAGTTCTATAGTGCCTGCGGGGGGTGACCTTTCCAAGTGGTTGTTTTAAATTTTTCTACTCTGACTCTAGACCCCGAGGTCTAGTCCCTTCCTGCCCTCCACATTCCCTACTGGTCTTATCGGGGAATCAAATCCTTGATTCCTCTGCCTCTTCCTCTTCTATTGTTAGATTTTGATAGTGGGACCGGAGGACCATAATTTTAAGGTCCTGGGTCCTAGCCTGTATCATGTCGACTAAAGACCTGAAGAGGCATGGACTGATTGATAGTACTAACAGTAACCCGGATAAGGGGCCCAGGAAAGGAAGGAGGTAGGGGAGGAAGCCATTAAGTCCGCTCCAGAGGGGATTTTCTTGGAGTTCTTTTTTCCTCCTGAGTAGGTCTTCTTGAAGGGTCTTGATCTTATCTCGAACGATCCCCGACTTGTTGGCGTAGAAACAGCATCGTTCCTGTAGGGCAAGGCCCCTAGTACCACGGTCCTCATCAGTACTGTCATCACTGAAGTTCAGTTCCCCTCCTGCAGGCGTCGAGTCTCCTTCTGGCCTGCGTGGAGCCCAGGCTAGGGATTTCACTGGTGAGGCCGCTGGTTGCCAGGATCCAGGCCATTTCCTGGTGCAGGAGCTGGGAGTGGTGTAGCCAGGGCTGGACGCCGTCTACTTTAACAGCCGTGGGCATGCTCAGGATAACAATGTAGCGTCCCTTTCAGGTTGGGGTGAGTCCTTGGGCAGTGCACTTCTTTACCCACACCGAGTCCCCGGGATGGAAGGGATGTACAGGGTCCGTGGTAGGTACTGGCAGTGCGTTTCAAACAAGCTTATGGGGGGCTCTCTGGGTATACTGCAGAGCCTGTAAGGACTTGAGCAAGGAATGGTTATGAATTCCAGCTTTCAGTTTCTCCCTGACCCTGGGAAGCATGGGGGGAGGTCTACTATACATAATCTCAAAAAAAAGGGGGGAACCCCTCCCGGGAGAGGGTACACCTGGCCCATAAGAGGGCGAAGGGCAGGAGGTTGGTCCAATTTTCACCGGTTTCTAGGACAAATTTAGTTAAAGTCCTTTTTTAAGAGTCCTGCTCATGCCTATCCTGAACTTTGTGGCCAGTATGCACAATGGAGTTTCTATTTTATGCCTAAGGCTTGAGCTATGCTTTGAGATACCTTGGCTACAAAGGCAGGGCCATTATCTGATCCTATGACTACTGGCAGCCCAAATCTAGGTATATTCTCCTGGAATAATTCCTTGACTACTATAGAGGCAGTTTCTGTCCTAGTGGGGTATGCTTCAACCCAACCCGAGAAGGTGTCTATAAGAACTAGTAGGTACTTGTACCCTGATGCTGGTGGCTTAATCTCTGTGAAATCCACCTCCCAATGCTC
Organism: Plecotus auritus; assembly: GCF_963455305.1. Lineage (NCBI taxonomy): Eukaryota > Metazoa > Chordata > Mammalia > Chiroptera > Vespertilionidae > Plecotus > Plecotus auritus. Next base: position 121,157,846 of record NC_137770.1, on the reverse strand, counting down.
TCCTAGGGAATTTCCCCGGGGCCCGAATTCCCAGGGGGCCCCTCTTACCTTGCTTAGCATTTACCTGTGCACAGACAGTACTTCTAGTGACTATGCTTTTAATTATCTTATCTAAGCTTGGTATACAGTACCTGCCTTGCAGAAGTTCAGAAGTCTTGGTGACGCCTAGGTGGGTAGCCTGGTGTAACTGGGCAACTATCGTCCGACCTAGAGCCTCTGGGACCAACAGTCTGTCATCTGGTAGGGTCCACCAACCATGTGGTCCTTTGATGACTTGCTTCTGTTCTGTCAATTCCTCCTCTTGTTTGGTGTAGGAGGGGGTCTGTGGTAGGTCAGGGTCCGGCAGGGTTACTAAGACTTGTAAAGGCCCCACTGGTTTTTGGGTGGCTTCCTTGGCAGTTTGGTCTGCGGCTCTATTTTCTCTGGCTTCAGTTGTCTCCCCTTTCTGATGTCCTGTGCAGTGCACTATTGCAACTGCCCTTGGGAGCCAGATGGCCTCTAACAAGGCTAAAATCTCTTCCCTATTTTTAATGTCCTTTCCAGCTGAAGTTGGTAACCCTCTTTCCCGGTGGATTGCACTGTGTCCCCATCGAAGGGCCTGGATTAAGGCCAAAAGTTTAGCTTTTTGTACTGATGTCCCCTATTCAGGGACTGCACCCAAATGGTGTGGTCCAGGGTGACTACCGCTGCCCCTGCATATCGGATCCCATCCTGAACATAACTGCTCCCATCCGTGAACAGTACCTTGTCTGGTGATGATAGCGGGACATCTGTCAGGTCTGGGCGAGCCGTTTGTACTGCGTCTGTTACCTCTATGCAGTCATGAATGGGTTCCTCCGGATCATCATCTGGAAGCAGGCTGGCAGGGCTGATGGACAGTGTCTTATGGAACCGGATACGGGGCTGGTCCAGGAGAAGAGCTTGGCACTGGGTGATCCTGGTGTTTGACATCCATCTCTCCGGAGCACCTCGAAGGAGGGCCTCCACAGCATGGGGTGTTGTCAGGGCTAGTTCCTGGCCCAGAGTCAGCTTATCTGCCTCCTTTACCAGCAATGCTGTGGTGGCCACTGCCCGGAGGCACGCTGGCCACCCTGCTGCCACGGGGTCTAGTCTCTTAGATAGGCAACAGGTCTCTTCCAGGGACCTAGAGTCTGAGTGAGAACCCCTTTGGCAATGCCCCTTACCTCACTCACGTAGAGGTGGAAGGGCTTCGTGATGTCTGGCAAGGCTAGGGCAGGTGCTGAGACGAGAGCCTACTTTAGCTCCTCAAAGGCCCGTTGTTCCACTTCGGTCCAGTTCAGCGGCTGTGTTCCCCCAGTACCCGGGCTGGAGTGGCGGTGGCTTGCAATTGGACTACTACAGGGGCTTGATGACTTGCCAACCCCAGGGGGTTGTTTTCTGCCCAGACCATGGGATAGAGACCTTGTAACTCCTCCAGGTAGGTAGTGGGCTTATGCTTTTCCCCTGGTGTCGCTTTTTCCGTTTCCTGCAAGATATATTCCTCTGAGAGAGGACAGGTTAAAAGAATACAGGCGGGGGAGGATGTAACCAGACCTGGGTTCCTTGGATCCACGGTGAGGTGTGCTCTGTCCCCCTCAAAGGATATGGTGGCTTGTAGCTTCTGTAGGAGGTCACATCCAAGCAGGGGGTATGGGCATTCTGGCATGACCAGAAATGAATGCATTACCGTGTTCCTTCCGAGGTCCACAGTCCTTTTTGATGTCCAAGGAAAACAGGCAGGCTCCCTGGACTGATGTCTTCTTAGAGGTAACGGGTCCCATCGGCTCTGTCAAGACTGAATAGACTGCCCCAGTGTCCACCAGGAAACTAACAGGTTTGCCCCCCCACTTGTAAGGTTACCCTGGGCTCCTGGGGGTTTAATGGAAAGGAGCCCCGGCCCCGACAGTCCTCTTCCTCTAAGTTAAAGATCCTTGGATTCTGAGTCTCCCCTTTTGCTTCCCTGGCTAACCTGCCAAGACATTCTCTCTTTCAGTGCCCCTGCTTCCTGCAATAGGCATACTAATTTCTTCCTGTTTGCTACTGGCCTTTTCTTTCTACATTCTCTTTTCCTTCTCCTCACATACACAAACCTTCACAGATGTCACAATTTCAAATTAGCCTTCAAACCTTCTTTCTATGTCCTTCAAAAATGTATAACCATGCCTCAAGCCTTCTATTATTTTAAAATATTTAGAAAAGGTAGAGGGAGGAGGGAACAGGCCCAGCATGCGGTTCCCAGGCCTCCAGCCGCTTGAAATTCAAACTGCCACATTCTTCCTAAAGATAAAAGATCTCAGTTTCTGATAAGCCTGAAAAGGGGAATGGGGGAATTTCTAGCTGCCCTCTTTAAGCCCCCTAACAGAACACGGTGAAAAGTGTCCAAGGAGTCGCGGGGGTTTCTTGGGTCTCATTGGGGCCCAGGGGGTCACAAGGGAATTTCCCTTTTCGCCACCACCTCCAGCTACTCAAAACAACCCCTGCAGGGGACGGGCGCCGGGTGGGCGGAGGCAGGGAGCACGGCTCGGGTCCCAGGTGGCCATTGGAGGTGCTCCCACCGAGGCGTTTTCATCTGCAGTCCACTGGGAAAAGCGCTTGCCTCCTGCCCGCGAAGGTGGCGTGTGGGGAAGCGGTGACCCTTATACTGCAATCAGACTTTCTGACCTCTCTGAAAAGCCCCTCTGCTTGAGTGTGTTTCCATTAAAAAGTACTGATTTTAGAACCAATAACTTGAGAGTTGCCACACACAAAAGGACCAAGTGGCCCACAAAATATTTTCCTTTTCTTCTAAGGGTTTTACAATGCATTGTAATCATTAACCATATTAAACTTAAATGGCCAATTGAGACAAACAGTTCTGAGACCATTCCTCCACCACTGATTAAGACTGGGTGGCGGCAGGTGTCAGAAATAAGATTCATTTAGTTTTTGAGCTTTCTGGGCAGACTTGGTGACTTTGCCAGTTCTGGCTTCCTTCCTTCTGTCTTTATCCTCTCTCTCTCTTCCGACGTGAAGAGGGTATTTAAAAGCTGTTGGCAATCGTCCCATGTGGGCTGGTGGGTATAGAAAACAGACTCCAGAAGAGTTATCAGCCCTTGTGGGTTCTGGGAAAAAGGGGGGTTCTGATTCTTCCAATTATAAAGGTCAGAGGTGGTGAACGGAACATAAGTCCTTAGGCGGACGCCGCGAGAGTCTGTCTCTCCTACCTCTCTCAGGGGGAGTTGTGCCACTGGTCGGTTGTCACCAAAAAGGGCTCCTGACCTAGTATGGGGAGGGCTCAGGGGGAAGTCATTGGGGTGGGACTCCCCCTGCAAGGTGGAAGAATCGGGCGCCATTGGGAGGTCCGGTCCAGCCGCACCTCCCTGTGGCAAAGGTGGATACTCTCTCTTGGTTTGGGGCTCCTCCCGAGACCCAGCGGTGGTGGCTGAGTCGGCTGCGGCCACGTAGGGAGGCGGACGGGGAGCTCTTGGTCCCAGGATCGGGTCCTCCTCCGGGGCGTCCAAAATCGGGGGAGCCGAGGGGGCCCGCAGTGGTTTCCCGCTGCGCTCCCCGGGTGACTTCACCACTAGGATAGACCTAGTGGGTCTCTTTCCCAATTTTTCTCTAGACTGGGGGCAACCACAATCCTTCAGCCATTTGGGGTTATCAAACAGGACATCAATCCAGATGTCGATGTAAGGAATTTGGTTCGGGTGTCCGATATTGCCATAAACTACGTGCTGGACTCCCGTACAGGGTCCCATGTCTAGGGTCCCTGTTGAAGGCCAATCAACCCCAAACGTTGGCCATTCTAATTCACAGAATCTCCGAAGGGTGAAAGCATCTAGCGACACCCCGTAGCTCTCCCCTCTCTTCCTGAAGACAGTAACGTTCTTTATCATACACTCAAGGGGACTCAAAGGGCCAGTTTTACTGCCTCCTTGACCCATCTTAGCCCTCGACCCGATTCTCCACACACTGTAAAGAGACAAAGAAGCAAAACAAAACAAAAAAAGCCGACAAACAACACTTCCCTCACTATCAGCCGCGGCTGCACAGACACTTCATCAACCATTCATACAACCAGACCAGGTTCCTCAATAAACCTGTAACCGGGCCTCAGTGGTCGTCACCACTTTGGTTGTCAACAGGGAGTTTTGCGGCGTCCCACCTCCCTTAGTTCACTACTAAGGTACGTACCATACCAAACCAGACCAGACCAGAAATACGAAAATGAAACAGGCCTGACTTACCGGTGCCGCGCAGGCAGGGACAGGAACTTTGCGGAGCTCCGGGGAATGGGGTGAGATTTGAAGGGGCTTAACGAGAAGCCCCCTTAGTGCTATCTCGCTGGGGCCTCCAAATGTAACGGAGAGCGTCCCCCGGAGATAGACCACCGAGACCAATTGGATCAAACAGGGAAAATGTTTATTGCAGATTCGAATCTGGGCCCCGCCGTAGCTGACGCAGCAGCAGCAGGCAAGTGCCGTGGCGAGAGCACCGTTGAAAGGGGCAGTCCCTTCCTTTATACCCCTTCCCTCTATAACCGTTGGCCTGGCATTCCCTGATTGGCCCTTTTGAATGACCCGCGAATGTGGGACCCCTTTGTCCTGGACTTTTCCTAATATGGTTCACTTGCGCAGTGAGGAAGTTCTACACCGGACCTTTCCCTATATGGGTTGTTTGTTACAGAGACAGCCCTGTAATGCCTCTGGCAGGTAGGGGAGTGGTGATCAGGCAGAAACTATTTCTTTTATTTATGGAACGCGGAGTTCTATAGTGCCTGCGGGGGGTGACCTTTCCAAGTGGTTGTTTTAAATTTTTCTACTCTGACTCTAGACCCCGAGGTCTAGTCCCTTCCTGCCCTCCACAATGTGTTAAGTAAAAACGTTTAAATACTATGCAAGTTTAACCTGCTCCACAGCCGCTCCAAGTCCAGCTGGGACTTGGAAAACGTGTGTACAAGAAACACGATCTGCCCAGATTGTCAAAAACATTGACATGTACCTCCTAGGGTTTTTAAACCTCTCACATTCATCTGGAAAAGATAGATGCACTTAAGCTACATTTGCAAGAGCTGTTTTTGACCAATCTCACTACTCTTAAGTGTTTTTTTAAGTATTGCCTTCCATTTTCTATACTCCTGACCCCACCTTATTTTACCCACACAAGTGAACTAAAAGGCTTACAACACAGATCTTTGAATAAATTTAATAATTTGGTAAATAGATCCTTCTTTCTCCAGTTCCCAAAAAGCTATCAATTCTTTTTGGATTCTATCTAGAGAAGAAAAATGGACAGACATATACACAGTATTAACTTGGGTTACTTATTAAAGTTCACTTCAATCTCACCTAGATATACATCAAAAACACCCCATCTTCCGTCTCTCCCTCCTCATTCACAAGCAGCAGTAACAAGGAGAGGCAGGAATCCCGGGCCTAACAGGAAAATTAACTCTGTCCCATTGTTAACGCAATTCCCCGGACTGACCCGAGTATTGGTCGGCGAACCTAGCAGACGCACATTTTTCAAATTAAGCTTTTCAAGGACAAAAGCCAAGGTGAGCAGCGCGCCCAGGCTCCTCCGCAGCTGAAAGGGCTTGTGCCGGACCCGGAGCGGCCCCGCCTCCCCACGGCCCGAGTCCGTTCTGAATCCGCGAGGCCGGCTCCCCGATGCCCGTGGCGCCCCGCAACCAGGTCAGAGGGGTGGCACGCGCGCACACTCTCAAACCGGAAAGCCTGCAGCCGCAGGCAGTCGGTGCTCCCTCCCCTCTCCCTACGCCCCCCCCCCCCACATCGCGCCTTCCCCCCTCCCCCCACAACGCTCCTCTCTCCCTGGGGACAGCGCTCCTCTCCCCCACCCCGGACAGCGCCCCTCTTCCCCCGCTCCGTTCCCTTCCCCCACAATGCTCCTCTCCCCCTGGGGACAGCACCCCTCTCCCGCTGGGCCAGCGGGTGGGAAGGGCAATGCGGGTCTCAAATCGCGGGCTGCTTTCCGGTAAGCGCGGCGGGGCGGTGGGGGTGACGTGTCCCGAGTGGGGGGAGGACAGCAGAGGCGAGCGCTCATCCGCCCCATCTGCAGCCACGGCTGCGGCGCCCAAGGAGGTGCCTGCTGCGCTGCTGGGCGGGAGGCGGACAGGCACCTGGCGCTGGGAGGAAGGGAGGGACGCGGGAGGAGGGGATCCGGGAGGAGGGGCCGGGAGCAGTGACCGACTGGGAGGGGTGAGGGGGGGAAGGGGCTGCAGCCCTCCTCCCCGAGTTACGGCTCCTGTAGAGCGACCTGGGGGTCGGAGGAGAGCCTCAGGCTGGACCACAGGAGGCGGAGCTCAGGGGTCAGCTCAGCCCTCCTGGGAGGGGTCTTTGCTGTCACTTTCGCAGCTTATTCCTCGGGCGATCGGTTTTTTTCTTGGGGCCGCTTCTTTTGTTAGAAAATCATTTTCCAGTCATTTTCAATGATGATCTGTCATCTAAAAGGAAATAAGTTTTTGATAATGTTTTGTTAATTGTTTAATATCTGTTTGGCACTCTAGTAACAATGGCTTATTGAAACAATGCAAATTGGTTTAGGTTTCATTTCACAAAATAGGTTAATAATTTAGTTTTGTACTAAATTGTGCCTGACACATAGGCAATAATGAAGTTTATGAATAAGAAAGGAAAAACTATTTTCTTGAGATAATGCTTTACAATATCTTTCACATATAAAAGAGTAAAAAAAACCAAAATACAAAAAACAGCTGGGCACTATGCTTGTCCTGCTTTCTGTCTTTATTTTTTTTTTAATTTTCTGTTTTGGTAGTTTGCTAAAGTGGTTTAAGAATCAAAGATTTGGCCAGGCCAGTGTTGTTCAGTGTTTGAGCATCAACTCATGAACCAGGAGGGTCACAGTTCAATTCTATAGTCAGGGGACTCTCTCATCATTGATATTTTTCTCTCTCTCTCCCTCTCCCTTCCTCTCTCTCAAATCAATAAAAATACATTTTGAAAAAAATCAAAGCTTTGAACATGCCCAGATTAAAATAAAAACACACAAAAAAAACTTATTACAATAGTAATGATCTTGAATGGTCATTTTTCTTCAGTGAATCATTCAGCAAACATGTATTATGTGCTCACAGGGTCTACAAAGGTGAATAAGGCAGGTCGAAGTCCCAGCCATAGATCTAAAGCTGTGTGAGGAAAAGCAGACTGTAAACAATTGAAATTACTTCTGTGTTGTTAAGAAGCATCTTCAGCCCTAGCTGGTTTGGCTCAGTGGATAAAGTGTTGGTCTGAGGACTGAAAGGTCCTGTGTTCGATTCCAGACAAGGGCACATGCCCAGGTTGTGGGTTCGGTCCCCAGAAGGGGACGTGCAGAAGGCAGCCATCAAGGATTCTCTCTCATTATTAATGTTTCTATCTCTCTCCCTCTTCCTTCTTCTCTGAAATCAATAAAAATATATTTTTAAAAAAGAAGGGTCTTCATGTTGCTCTCTGAAGATACTCTTTCTTTCAAAAAGTGCACTTAGGCATCAGCTTGAAGCCTTAAAGGAAAGGCAACGTATGGTGTTTCTCATGTGTTCTCTTTTGTGGGTCAGCAGCGTCAGGACACAGTATAACAACAGGGTCCTCCTCTGATATGGTGCAAGGCCAATGGCACAGGGAGTGAGGCCGAGCAGGTCCAGCAAAAGTGAACTATTTAGAACAAGCATGTCACACTCAAAGGCTAACAGGGGCCAAATAAACAAGGTGTAAGTTTATGCGGGCCACAAACAAACAAAAGCTTTGCTTTCCATGGAAACATAGGTTTATTCTGATAGAGACAAAGGGCTGAAATAAATGAGTCATCATTCACATAAAATAAAAATTAATATTTTTCTTGAACATTAACTTACCAGACACTGAATAACTGCACATATTAATAAGTGTAACACAAACCTATTTTTCTTGTTCTCCGAAAGCAAAATATTTCCTTTTGCGCACACCAAACAAGTCAATCCAAGACTAATGACATGGCCATCGGCTGCTAAAATATTCACTGCTAGTATTAGTGTGTAGTTTGTTGATTTGTTGATGATAGCCATTCTGACAGGTGTGAGATGGTATCGCATTGTCGTTTTGATTTGCATCTCTCGGAAAATTAGTGACTTTGAGCATTTTTTCATGTGTCTCTTGGCCTTCCTTCTGTCTTCTTTTGAAAAGATTCTATTTAGGTCCTTTGCCCATTTTTTTATTGGATCATTTATCTTCCTTTTATTAAGTTGTATAAGCTGCCTGTAGATGTTGGAAATTAAACCTTTATCAGTGATACCATTTGCAAATATGTTCTCCCATACAGTGGGGTTTCTTGTTGTTTTGTTGATGGTTTCTTTTGCTGTGCAAAAGCTTTTTATTTTGATGTAGTCCCATTTGTTTATTTTCTCTTTGGCTTCCATTGCCCTAGGGGCAGTATCACTGAAAAAGTTCTTTTGGCATATGTCTGAGATTTTGCTGCCTGAGGATTCCTCTAGTATTTTTATGGTTTCCCGTCTTATATTTAAGTCCTGTATCCATTTTGAGTTTATTTTTGTGTATGGTGTAAGTTGGTGATCTAGTTTCATTTTTTTGCATGTATCTGTCCAATTTTCCCAACACCATTTATTGAAGACTGTCTTGACTCCATTGTATGCTCATGCCTCCTTTGTGAAATATTAATTGTGCATATTGGTTTGGGTCGATATCTGGATTCTCTATTCTATTCCATTGATCTATATGTCTGTTCTTGTGCCAGTACCAGGCTGTTTTGAGGACAGTGGCTTTGTAATACAGCTTGAAATCTGGTATTGAGATCCCTCCTACTTTATTCTTCTTTCTCAGGATTGCTGTGGCTATTCGGGGTCTTTTTTTATTCCAGATGAATTTTTGGAGAGTACTTTCTAGGTCTGTGAAATATGCTGTTGGTATTTTAATGGGGAGTGCATTAAATCTATAGATTGCTTTGGGTAGTATGGACATTTTGATGATGTTGATTCTACCAATCCATGAACATGGTATGTTTTTCCATCTGTTTACATCTTCCTCTATCTCTTTTTTCAGTGTCCTGTAGTTTTCCGCATATAGGTCTTTTACCTCCTTGGTTAGGTTTATTCCTAAGTATCTTAATTTTTTTGGTGCGATGGAAAATGGGATTGCTTTTTTAGTCTCTCTTTCTGTAAGTTCACTGTTGGTGTATAGAAATGCCATAGATTTCTTGGCGTTAATTTTGTATCCTGCTACATTGCCGAATTCATTTATTAAGTCTGTTAGTTTTTTGATGGAGTCTTTTGGGTTTTTTATGTACAATATCATGTCATCTGCAAATAAGGACAGCTTTACTTCTTCTTTTCCAATTTGGATGCCTTTTATTTCTTCTTCTTGTCTAATTGCAATGGCTAATACTTCCAGTACTATGTCAAACAGGAGTGCTGAGAGTAGGCATCCCTGTCTTGTTCCTGTTCTTAGGGGAAATGGTTTTAGTTTTTGCCCATTGAGTATGATGTTAGCTGTGGGTTTATCATATATAGCTTTTATTATGTTGAGGTATGATCCTTCTATTCCCACCTTGTTGAGAGTTTTTATGAAGAAAGGGTGTTGGATTTTGTCAAATGCTTTTTCTGCATCAATTGATATGACTATGTGATTTTTATCTTTCAATTTGTTTATGTGATGTATCACATTTATTGATTTTCGGATATTGTACCATACTTGCATTCCTGGGATAAACCCTACTTGGTCATTGTGTATGATCTTTCTGATGTACTGCTGGATCCGATTTGCTAGAATTTTGTTGAGGATTTTGGCATCTACATTCATGAGGGATATTGGCCTGTAATTCTCTTTCATTGTGTTGTCTTTATCTGGTTTTGGTGTTAGGGTGATGCTGGCTTCATAGAATGAGCTTGGAAGTGTTCCTTCCTCTTGAATTTTTTGGAATAGTCTGAGGAGGATAGGTTTTAGTTCTTCCTTGAATGTTTGGTAAAAGTCTCCTGTGAAGCCGTCTGGCCCCGGGCTTTTGTTTGCCGGAAGCTCTTTGATGACTGCTTCAATTTCTTCCATAGTTACTGGCATATTGAGCTGTTTAGATTCTTCCTGATTGAGTTTTGGAAGGTTATATTTTTCTAGGAATATGTCCATTTCCTCCAGGTTGTCCAGTTTGTTGGAATAGAGTTGTTCGTAGTATTTTTTAACAATCCTCTGTATTTCGGCGGGATCTGTTGTTATTTCACCTCTTTCATTTCTGATTTTGTTTATTTGGGTCCTCTCTCTTTGCTTCTTGGTGAGCCTGGCTAGAGGTTCATCAATCTTGTTTATCCTTTCAAAGAACCAGCTCTTGGTTTTGTTGATCTTTTGTATTGTTTCTTTGGTCTCTATGTCGTTTATCTGTGCTCTGATCTTTATTATTTCCTTCCTTCTGCTTACACTGGGCTTTTCTTGTTGCTCTTTTTCTAACTCTTTGAGTTGTTGGGTTAGGTAATTTATTACCATTGTTTTTGTTTTTTGCAGTAGGCTTGTAGAGCTATGAACTTCCCTCTCAAGACTGCTTTCGCTGTGTCCCATAGATTTTGGATTGTAGTGTTTTCATTGTCATTTGTTGCCATGATGTTTTTTATTTCTTCTTTGATCTCTCTGGTAACCCAGACATGGTTTAATAGCATGCTGTTTAGCCTCCATGAGTTTGATTTCTTTGGGTTGTTTTTATTGTAGTTGATTTCCAGTTTTATGCCACTGTGGTCTGAGAAGATGCTTGATATGATTTCTATCTTCTTGAATTTGAAGAGACTTTGCCTATGTCCCAACATATGGTCTGTCTTTGAAAATGACCCATGTGCACTTGAGAAGAATGTATATTCTGTGGCTTTGGGGTGAAATGTTCTGAAGATGTCAATTAATTCCATCTGGTCTAGTGAGTCATTTAGGATTGATGTTTCTTTGCTGATTTTTTGTTTAGAGGATTTGTCCAATGGTGATATTGGGGTATTAAAGTCTCCTACTATGATTGTATTGCTGTCAATCTCTCCCTTGATATCCTCCAGGAGTTTTTTTATGTATTTGGGTGCTCCTGTATTGGGTGCATATATGTTTACCAGAGTTATTTCTTCTTGTTGGATTGTTCCCTTTAGTATTATGAAGTGGCCTTCCTTATCTCTTGTTATGTCCTTCAGTTTGAGATCTAATTTGTCAGATATAAGTATTGCTACCCCAGCTTTTTTTTTTCAGTTCCATTTGCCTGGAAAACCTTTTTCCATCCCTTTACCCTCAGTCTGTGTGCGTCTTTTTTTCTGAGTGGGTTTCTTGTAGACAGCAGATATATGGGTCATGTTTTCTTATCCAATCCATTACCCTATGTCTTTTGATTGGGGCATTTAATCCGTTTACATTTAAAGTTATTATTGATAGGTACTTATTTGTCGCCATTCCTATTCTTTACACCTGTGTTCCTTCTTCGCTTCCTATCTCTTTTTTTTTTACAGCAGACCCTTTAGCATTTCTTGCATTGCTAGTTTGGTGGTAATAAATTTCCTTAGTCCTTTTTTGTCTGTGAAGCTCCTGATTTCACCTTCAATTTTGATTGACAGCCTTGCTGGGTATAGTATTCTTGGATTCAGACCCTTCCTTTGCATGACTTTGTATATTTCATTCCATTCCCTTCTGGCCTGATGAGTTTCTGTTGAGAAATCAGTTGCTAGTCTGATGGGGGTTCCTTTGTATGTAACTTTCTGTCTCTCTCTGGCCGCTTTTAAGATTCTTACTTTGTTGTTGGTGTTTGCCAATTTAATAATAATGTGCCTTGGCGTCAGTCTTTTGGGGTTCATTTTGCTTGGGACTCTGTGAGCTTCTTGGATTTGTGTGGGTTTTTTCTTCTCTATATCAGGGAAATTTTCTGTCATTATTTCTTCAAAGAGGTTTTCTATTCCTTGCTCAGCTTCCTTTCCTTCTGGAACCCCTATTATGTGGATGTTGTTTTGTTTCGTGTTGTCCCAAAGTTCCCTTAGGCTCTCCTCCTGCCTTTTAATTTTTTTTCTAGAAGTTGCTCTACTTGGGTATTTTTTCCCATCTTGTCTTCTAGCTCACTGATGCGGTCCTCTGCTTCTTCTAGTCTACTCTTGATGCTTTCTATTGAGTTCTTTACAGCAGCGATGTCATTTTTCATTTCTTCTTGGTTCTTCTTCATTTCCTCTTGGTTCTTGCTCATATTGTCGAATTTGTCTTCCATTCTTTTCAGCCACCTTATGACCATTTCTCTGAATTCTTTTTCTGGAAGGTTGCTTGCTTCCATTTCGTTTACTTCCTTTTCTGGTGATGCCTGCTTTTCTTTCATATGCGGGCTGTGTCTTTGTCTCCCCATGGTCTCTCTTCTCTGGGTGTCTGGTTATGTAGTTCTCTCTCTCCTGCGTCGATATAAAGGCACAAAATACAGCACTACCAGGTACAACACACAAGGCACTGAACAGAAATGTATTCATGATATTAATAACCTCCAATAAAGGTGACCACCAGAGAAAAGCAAATTAGGGGATAGTAGAGAAAGAAGAAGAGGAAAAAGAAAGAAAGAAGAAGAAAAAAAAGGAGTGTCAAAATGAAATTGGGAAAAGGGAAAAAAAGAAGAAAAAAAAGTAAGAGAGACAAGAAAGAGACTAAGAGAGAAAGGGAAACAGACTATATATATTGGGGATAAAACTCCAATAGAACAATCACTTATCCTAGCAAATGCCAGCAACAAGTACCTGGGGATTAATACAAACTACAACACCAACTAATATTGAGTGAGGCAAGGGAAAACAGAAGCACTAAACAAACAAAAAAATAAACAAAAGAAGAATAAGCAAAACAATCTCACAAAAAAGCATAAAAATTCGATATAATCTACATTCAAGCGAACAACTACAAAAGGACAGAGAGAAAAACAATTTTTTGGATAGTTAAGACAGCGAAGAGACAGGTGTGTATGGACTTGGAGCAGGGGATTGGAGATTAGATATGTAAGTAGGGTGAAATTTTAACAAGGGGTAAACAGAAAGAATAGGGAAAATCTAAAGCAGGAAAGGGGTAAGATACACAGGACACCGAAAAGGGAAAAGTGAGGAAGAGAGTGATGGCATAAAGGTAGATTTGAGATAGAGTAAAATGATGCTAAAGGAAAGATAAAAATAGAATGTAGAACATTAATCCCAAAACAAAATGAAGAGAAAATAAAATGACACTTAAAAAAAAAAAAGATAAAATAGCAGTAGTAATAATACGGATTGAAAATAAAAATGTAATAATTAAAAAGGTAAAATCAAGTGAGGAAAAAAAATTAGTTTCTTGAGTAAAAGATGCAAAAAATGAAAATAAAAAAATAAAAAATAAAAATAAAATGTGGAGTAGTGAAGGTCATTCACTTTCTCTGTTGTTCTGTTTGGCATGCCTGTTTCTCAGTCCGGACAGTATTGCAGTTCCCTGCATTCCACTGCTCTTCAGTGATGTAAGCCAGTCCTGATTTTAGCAGGCGGTGTGTCTTAATTCGTATTCCTTTATTTTTGATTACACAAGAGTCAATTTGTGATTCAGCCCCTGGGTGGCAGTGTTTCTGGATTGACTTCCGGGTTTATCTATGGCCTCTCTAGGGAGTGTTAGAGCCTTCTTTCCCTATGGCACTCACTACCGGTTTGTGGGAGTGGGCTGCCTCAGAGCTGGCTCTCTGATGGTCACTCCCCGCTCCGATCCCCAGGTTCCAGAAAAACAACTTTCCCCTGCAGTCTCCCAGGGTGTCCCCAACTGGGTGATCCTATGAATTGGGCTTAGTAATCAGAAGCAAGAATTTCAAAAGGAAAAAGCCCAAGTGTGCGCACTCCGTGGCTGCGCGTAAGTCTAGCACACCCCTGAAATCTTTTTTTTTTTCAAATTTTTTATTAAGGTATTATATGTGTACATATCTTACCATTGCCCCCCCCACCCCACTCCCATACCTGCCCTCACCCCCCAATGTTTTGCATCCGTTGGTTACTCTTATATGCATGCATACAAGTCCTTCAGTTGATCTCTTATTTCCCCCACCTCTCCCTAACCTTACCGCTGTAATTAGACACTCTGTTTGATGCTTTACTGCCTCTGTAACTATCTTTTGGTTCATCAGTTTATAATGTTTTTCATTATCCCTAAATGAGTGAGATCATGTGGTATTTTTCTTTCATTGGCTGGCTTATTTCACTTAGCATAATGTTCTCTAATTCCATCCAGGTGTCTACAAATGGTAGTAATTCCTTCTTTTTTATGGCAGCATAGTATTCCATTGTGTAGATGTACCATAGTTTTCTGATCCAGTCATCTGCTGACGGGCACCTAGGCTGTTTCCAAATCTTAGCTATTGTAAATTGTGCTGCTATGAACATAGGGGTGCATATATCCTTTCTGATTGGTGTTTCTGGTTTCTTAGGATATATTCCTACGAGTGGGATTACTGGGTCAAATGGGAGTTCCATTTTCAGTTTTTTGAGGAAACTCCATACTGTTCTCCACAGTGGCTGCACCAGTCTGCATTCCCACCAGCAGTGCACGAGGGTTCCTTTTTCTCCGCATCCTCGCCAACACTTGTCGTTTGTTGATTTGTTGATGATAGCCATTCTGACAGGTGTGAGATGGTATCGCATTGTCGTTTTGATTTGCATATCTCGGATAATAAGTAACTTTGAGCATGTTTTCATGTGTCTCTTGGCCTTCCTTCTGTCTTCTTTTGAAAAGATTCTATTTAGGTCCGTTGCCCATTTTTTTATTGGATCATTTATCTTCCTTTTATTAAGTTGTATAAGCTGCCTGTAGATGTTGGAAATTAAACCTTTATCAGTGATACCATTTGCAAATATGTTCTCCCATACAGTGGGGTTTCTTGTTGTTTTGTTGATGGTTTCTTTTGCTGTGCAAAAGCTTTTTATTTTGATGTAGTCCCATTTGTTTATTTTCTCTTTGGCTTCCATTGCCCTAGGGGCAGTATCACTGAAAAAGTTCTTTTGGCATATGTCTGAGATTTTGCTGCCTGAGGATTCCTCTAGTATTTTTATGGTTTCCCGTCTTATATTTAAGTCCTGTATCCATTTTGAGTTTATTTTTGTGTATGGTGTAAGTTGGTGATCTAGTTTCATTTTTTTGCATGTATCTGTCCAATTTTCCCAACACCATTTATTGAAGAGACTGTCTTGACTCCATTGTATGCTCATGCCTCCTTTGTCAAATATTAAATGCGCATATTGATTTGGGTCGATATCTGGATTCTCTATTCTATTCCATTGATCTATATGTCTGTTCTTGTGCCAGTACCAGGCTGTTTTGAGGACAGTGGCTTTGTAATACAGCTTGAAATCTGGTATTGAGATCCCTCCTACTTTATTCTTCTTTCTCAGGATTGCTGTGGCTATTCGGGGTCTTTTTTTATTCCAGATGAATTTTTGGAGAGTTCTTTCTAGGTCTGTGAAATATGCTGTTGGTATTTTAATGGGGAGTGCATTGAATCTATAGATTGCTTTGGGTAGTATGGACATTTTGATGATGTTGATTCTACCAATCCATGAACATGGTATGTTCTTCCATCTGTTTACATCTTCCTCTATCTCTTTTTTCAGTGTCCTGTAGTTTTCCGCATATAGGTCTTTTACCTCCTTGGTTAGGTTTATTCCTAAGTATCTTAATTTTTTTGATGCGATGGAAAATGTGATTGCTTTTTTAGTCTCTCTTTCTATAAGTTCACTGTTGGTGTATAGAAATGCCATAGATTTCTTGGTGTTAATTTTGTATCCTGCTACCTTGCTGAATTCATTTATTAAGTCTGTTAGTTTTTTGATGGAGTCTTTTGGGTTTTTTATGTACAATATCATGTCATCTGCAAATAAGGACAGCTTTACTTCTTCTTTTCCAATTTGGATGCCTTTTATTTCTTCTTCTTGTCTAATTGCAATGGCTAATACTTCCAGTACTATGTCAAACAGGAGTGGTGAGAGTGGGCATCCTTGTCTTGTTCCTGTTCTTAGGGGAAATGGTTTTAGTTTTTGCCCATTGAGTATGATGTTAGCTGTGGGTTTATCATATATAGCTTTTATTATGTTGAGGTATGATCCTTCTATTCCCACCTTGTTGAGAGTTTTTATGAAGAAAGGATGTTGGATTTTGTCAAATGCTTTTTCTGCATCAATTGATATGACTATGTGATTTTTATCTTTCAATTTGTTTATGTGATGTATCACATTTATTGATTTTCGGATATTGAACCATCCTTGCATTCCTGGGATAAACCCTACTTGGTCATGGTGTATGATCTTTCTGATGTACTGCTGGATCCGATTTGCTAGAATTTTGTTGAGGATTTTGGCATCTACATTCATGAGGGATATTGGCCTGTAATTCTCTTTCATTGTGTTTTCTTTATCTGGTTTTGGTATTAGGGTGATGCTGGCTTCATAGAATGAGCTTGGAAGTGTTCCTTCCTCTTGAATTTTTTGGAATAGTCTGAGGAGGATAGGTTTTAGTTCTTCCTTGAATGTTTGGTAAAAGTCTCCTGTGAAGCCGTCTGGCCCCGGGCTTTTGTTTGCCGGAAGCTCTTTGATGACTGCTTCAATTTCTTCCATAGTTACTGGCATATTGAGCTGTTTAGATTCTTCCTGATTGAGTTTTGGAAGGTTATATTTTTCTAGGAATATGTCCATTTCCTCCAGGTTGTCCAGTTTGTTGGAATAGAGTTGTTCGTAGTATTTTTTAACAATCCTCTGTATTTCGGCGGGATCTGTTGTTATTTCACCTCTTTCATTTCTGATTTTGTTTATTTGGGTCCTCTCTCTTTGCTTCTTGGTGAGCCTGGCTAGAGGTTCATCAATCTTGTTTATCCTTTCAAAGAACCAGCTCTTGGTTTTGTTGATCTTTTGTATTGTTTCTTTGGTCTCTATGTCGTTTATCTGTGCTCTGATCTTTATTATTTCCTTCCTTCTGCTTACACTGGGCTTTTCTTGTTGCTCTTTTTCTAACTCTTTGAGTTGTTGGGTTAGGTAATTTATTACCATTGTTTTTGTTTTTTGCAGTAGGCTTGTAGAGCTATGAACTTCCCTCTCAAGACTGCTTTCGCTGTGTCCCATAGATTTTGGATTGTAGTGTTTTCATTGTCATTTGTTGCCATGATGTTTTTTATTTCTTCTTTGATCTCTCTGGTAACCCAGTCATGGTTTAATAGCATGCTGTTTAGCCTCCATGAGTTTGATTTCTTTGGGATGTTTTTATTATAGTTGATTTCCAGTTTTATGCCACTGTGGTCTGAGAAGATGCTTGATATGATTTCTATCTTCTTGAATTTGAAGAGACTTTGCCTATGTCCCAACATATGGTCTATCTTTGAAAATGACCCATGTGCACTTGAGAAGAATGTATATTCTGTGGCTTTGGGGTGAAATGTTCTGAAGATGTCAATTAATTCCATCTGGTCTAGTGAGTCATTTAGGATTGATGTTTCTTTGCTGATTTTTTGTTTAGAGGATTTGTCCAATGGTGATATTGGGGTATTAAAGTCTCCTACTATGATTGTATTGCTGTCAATCTCTCCCTTGATATCCTCCAGGAGTTTTTTTATGTATTTGGGTGCTCCTGTATTGGGTGCATATATGTTTACCAGAGTTATTTCTTCTTGTTGGATTGTTCCCTTTGGTATTATGAAGTGGCCTTCCTTATCTCTTGTTATGTCCTTCAGTTTGAGATCTAATTTGTCAGATATAAGTATTGCTACCCCAGCTTTTTTTTTTCAGTTCCATTTGCCTGGAAATCCTTTTTCCATCCCTTCACCCTCAGTCTGTGTGCGTCTTTTTTTCTGAGGTGGGTTTCTTGTAGACCGCAGATATATGGGTCATGTTTTCTTATCCAATCCATTACCCTATGTCTTTTGATTGGGGCATTTAATCCGTTTACATTTAAAGTTATTATTGATAGGTACTTATTTGTCGTCATTCCTATTCTTTACACCTGTGTTCCTTCTTCGCTTCCTATCTCTTTTTTTTTTTTACAGCAGACCCTTTAGCATTTCTTGCATTGCTAGTTTGGTGGTAATAAATTTCCTTAGTCCTTTTTTGTCTGTGAAGCTCCTGATTTCACCTTCAATTTTGATTGACAGCCTTGCTGGGTACAGTATTCTTGGATTCAGACCCTTCCTTTGCATGACTTTGTATATTTCATTCCATTCCCTTCTGGCCTGATGAGTTTCTGTTGAGAAATCAGTTGCTAGTCTGATGGGGGTTCCTTTGTATGTAACTTTCTGTCTCTCTCTGGCCGCTTTTAAGATTCTTACTTTGTCGTTGGTGTTTGCCAATTTAATAATAATGTGCCTTGGCGTCAGTCTTTTGGGGTTCATTTTGCTTGGGACTCTGTGAGCTTCTTGGATTTGTGTTGGTTTTTTCTTCTTTATATCAGGGAAATTTTCTGTCATTATTTCTTCAAAGAGGTTTTCTATTCCTTGCTCAGCTTCCTTTCCTTGTGGAACCCCTATTATGCGGATATTGTTTTGTTTCGTGTTGTCCCAAAGTTCCCTTAGGCTGTCCTCCTGCCTTTTAATTTTTTTTTCTAGAAGTTGCTCTACTTGGGTATTATTTCCCATCTTGTCTTCTAGCTCTGAGTGAGATCATGTGGTATTTTTCTTGTCTTCTAGCTCTGAGTGAGATCATGTGGTATTTTTCTTTCATTGACTGGCTTATTTCACTTAGCATAATGTTCTCTAATTCCATTCAGGTGCCTACAAATGGTAGTAATTCCTTCTTTTTTATGGCAGCATAGTATTCCATTGTGTAGATGTACCATGGTTTTCTGATCCAGTCATCTGCTGACAGGCACCTAGGCTGTTTCCAAATCTTAGCTATTGTAAATTGTGCTGCTATGAACATTGGGGTGCATATATCCTTTCTGACTGGTGTTTCTAGTTTCTTAGGATATATTCCTAGGAGTGGGATTACTGGGTTAAATGGGAGTTCCACTTTCAGCTTTTTGAGGAAACTCCATACTGTTCTCCACAGTGGCTGCACCAGTCTGCATTCCCACCAGCAGTGCACGAGGGTTCCTTTTTCTCTGCATCCTCGCCAACACTTGTCATTTGTTGATTTGTTGATGATAGCCATTCTGACAGGTGTGAGATGGTATCACATTGTCGTTTTGATTTGCATCTCTCGGATAATTAGTGAATTTGAGCATGTTTTCATGTGTCTCTTGGCCTTCCTTCTGTCTTCTTTTGAAAAGATTCTATTTAGGTCCGTTGCACATTTTTTTATTGGATCATTTATCTTCCTTTTATTAAGTTGTATGAGTTGCCTATAGATGTTGGAGATTAAACCTTTATCAGTGATAACATTTGCAAATATGTTCTCCCATACAGTGGGGTTTCTTGTTGTTTTGTTGATGGTTTCTTTTGCTGTGCAAAAGCTTTTTATTTTGATGTAGTCCCATTTGTTTATTTTCTCTTTGGCTTCCATTGCCCAAGGGGCAGTATCAGTGAAGAAGTTATTTCGGCATATGTCTGAGATTTTGCTGACTGAGGATTCCTCTAGTATTTTTACGGTTTCCCGTTTTATGTTTAAGTCCAGTATCCATTTTGAGTTTATTTTTGTTTATGGTGTAAGTTGGTGATCTAGTTTCATTTTTTTTTTGCATGTATCTGTCCAATTTTCCCAACACCATTTATTGAAGAGACTATCTTGACTCCATTGTATGTTCATGCCTCTTTTGTTAAATATTAATTGCGCATAGTGGTTTGGGTCGATATCTGGATTCTCTATTCTATTCCATTGGTCTATATGTCTGTTCTTGTGCCAGTACCAGGCTGTTTTGAGGACAGTGGCTTTGTAATACAGCTTGAAATCTGGTATTGAGATCCCTCCTACTTTATTCTTCTTTCTCAGGATTGCTGTGGCTATTTGGGGTCTTTTTTTTTATTCCAGATGAATTTTTAGAGAGTTCTTTCTAGGTCTGTGAAATATGCCGTTGGTATTTTAATGGGGAGTGCATTGAATCTATAGATTGCTTTGGGTAGTATGGACATTTTATTGATGTTAATTCTACCCATCCGTGAACATGGTATGTTCTTCCATCTGTTTACATCTTCCTCTATCTCTTTTTGCAGTGTCCTGTAGTTTTCTGCCTATAGGTCTTTTACCTCCTTGGTTAAGTTTATTCCTAGGTATCTTAATTTTTTTGGTGCGATGGTAAATGGGATTGCTTTTTTAGTCTCTCTTTCTGTAAGTTCACTATTGGTGTATAGAAAAGCCATAGATTTCTTGGCGTTAATTTTGTATCCTGCTACATTGCCGAATTCATTTATTAAGTCTGTTAGTTTTTTGATGGAGTCTTTCAGGTTTTTTATGTACAATATCATGTCATCTGCAAATAAGGACAGCTTTGCTTCTTCTTTTCCAATTTGGATGCCTTTTATTTCTTCTTCTTGTCTAATTGCAATGGCTAATACTTCCAGTACTATGTCAAACAGGAGTGGTGAGAGTGGGCATCCCTGTCTTGTTCCTGTTCTTAGGGGAAATGGTTTTAGTTTTTGCCCATTGAGTATGATGTTAGCTGTGGGCTTATCATATATAGCTTTTATTATGTTGAGGTATGATCCTTCTATTCCCACCTTGTTGAGAGTTTTTATTAAACATTCATTTTCATAGGGCTCAGATACCTGTATGAAAATGTTCAAACTCTCAGAGATCAAAATGACAGACCAGGGAAATGTCTAGGAATGCGTCTGAAACACTTGGAATACGTTTGTAGAACCTTAATATCTCTAGTGCATGTTGTAACACTAGAGTTTGTATTCAAAGCGCTGTGAAGGCAGGATTGTCTTTAAAATAGTAACAATTCATAGTTAAAGAGCTGGTATATATGTAAAAACGCTGTTTAAACATTTGGAATTCACAAAGAATGAGCTTGAAACACTGGAAAAAACTGAAACTCTGAAAATTCGCAGTGACTGACTGGGGAAATGTTTAGCAATGCGCTTGAAAAACTAGAAATAGATTAATAAAGAACCTTAACATCTGTAGGACAATGTTTAATTACTGGGAAATCGTGTTCAAAGAGCTGAGGACTGAGTTGAATGCTTGTTACATTTATAAGTCAGTCTAAATGAGTTGGCATTTTTGGAATAAAGTGGGTTAAACATTTAATTCATTTTCGTAGAGCAGATATAGCAGGAGGAAAGTATTCAAAACTATTAGAAATCCCAATGATAGGCTAAGGATTAAAGTAGTAACAATTTACGTTTAAAGAGCTGTTATAGTTATCCTAACTGCCCCAACAGCTGCCAAACTCCTGGGTAAGCCCCACTGGTATCATGTTTCCAGACTTAAACGGGCCCCTCCTCAACCTGACTGGCAAGTCCATACAGTTGGCCCCACCACCCTCAAATTTACAAGGCCTAAATAATTCCTCTACCTGGCCCTGTTGGACTCGACCGTGCACAACTATCCTAACCTTCTTAGGAGCCGGCGGGTTCCTCTTCTTCTCCTTCTTTGCCTTCTGCACTCTCTGCTGGCTACCTCAGCCCAAACAACGACCAGGTCCCTTCTCTGTGCTAATACTCCTCCTCCTAGCCCCAATAGGACTAGCCCTTCAGACTAATCCTTTTGTATGGAGATTCTATGCCAAAGACCCAAAGACAGGCCACATTATGGGGACAGGAGACTGCCAAGCTGGAGGCTGCCAGGCCTTGATCACCATTAAGCTTAACCAGAATCTGCCATTCACCGTTGGTCTAGCACTATGCCCAGCAATCTGTTTCCAGTATGACCAGACTGACCCAATCTGCAAGGGATATGAGGTACCGTTTTATGGAAGGTGCCCATATGCCCGATGCAGAATTCACGTGAGCAGACTAGACACAGCGGGGACCCAGTACCATAACCATAGACTGACCTCTAATGGGATGGGGACCTATACCCTGAGTATACCTGACCCCTGGGATGACCGCTGGGTTCAGGGGGTAGAAGGGAAAATATACAGCTGGTACCACGCTGCAACCCCAGTGGGAGGTATTCAAATATACCGGACATACACTTGAATCCTCCCCGATACAATCCAGGCCTTAGGGGACATGATGGACGCCATTATCAAACAGGAAACCTCCTTGCAAAAGCAGGCCCCCCCTCCATCCAAATCGGCTCACCCTTTCTCCTGGCTGGCGGTCATTAGGGCAGGAGTAACCCTCCTAAATAACACATCAATAGGAAATGCCACCAACTGCTTTCTGTGTGCTGCCCTCGGATGCCCTCCGATAACAGCGGTTCCCCTATCCACCCCCTTTAACCTCTTGAGCCCTACATCCCCGCAGCCTCAAAATCTTACAGAAGTACCCCTATACACTGGAGCGGATTTCCTGTGGGTCTGCTACTCCTCCCAGCCAAACCCGGCTTCCTGCAACATCACAGTTCGAATCCACACGACCATCCAGGCACCCCCCGGAGGGTTCTTCTGGTGCAACGGTACCCTAACAAAGGCTATATCACCTTCGACACAGGTCTGTTACCCAGCTTCCCTGGTCCCTAAGCTAGCCATGTGTGGACGGGGGAGTTCCTACAAAAACTCTTGCCAGCTCCCTCCCGCTTAAAATGCGCTGTCTTTCTCCCTGGTGGTTGGTCTCTCCCTGGCCTCCTCTCTGGCAGCGGGGGGCCTAAGTGGCGGTGCTCTAAGCCACAGCATCTCCTCCTCTCGGGACCTAGAGGGAAGACTGCAGATAGCACTAGAAGCCTCCGCTGCCTCCCTAGCCTCCCTGCAACGCCAAATAACATCAGTGGCCAGAGTCGCCCTACAAAACAGGCGGGCCCTTGACCTGCTTACGGCAGACAAAGGTGTCACTTGCCTATTCCTGCGAGAGGAATGCTGTTACTACATCAACGAAACAGGGCTAGTCGAAGAAAACACTGATGTCCTCAGTAAAATGGGGTAGGAACTAAGGCAATGCCGACTAGAGGGAGGCCCCTTCGCGGGATGGTGGGAGGGAGAAATGATCCAATGGATACTCCCCATACTCACCCCCTTACTAACCCTCAGCCTAATCCTAATGCTTGCTCCCTGCATTTTTAAATTTTTGCAGTCCTGCATGCAAGAAATCTCTCCGATAACAGTCAACCAGCTCCTCTTACACGCTTACAGCCCATTTCCCCTGGACCCACCGGATCTCGACCTCGCTTAAACTCCGCCCCTGGCCAGCCGGGAAGAAGTCAGACCGGTCATCGCCCTATATCAACAAAGAGGTCAGGATGTAAGGTCTGGGGCTGGGAAAGCAGGAACCTTCCCGATCCACCCCCGCTGAGTTGGACAAGCCACAGCCGTGCTGGCGCCCTGCTGGATAATAAATAACCACCTGAGACTTCTCAAGGATGGCCAGAGTGTAGCTGTACCAGCTTCCAGCTTCATAAATCACCCACCACAAGCTACCTCAGATAAGCTACCTCGAATAAACCTGATTGGTTCAACAGCAGCATAAAGGAACTCTGCCAGGCACAGGCAGGTGTGACTCCCCCAGCTTGTGCTCTCGGATCGCAGGACCTCACCTGAGAGCTTTCAATAAACGCGATCTTTTGCTTTTACCCTGCTTGTCTTGGTCAACTTATTGGCTTCGGTCAGATTCAAGCTTACATCTCTGATTAAACCTTACACACGTGGCCCCTCCCGCTTGATGACATCAGCACTTCCGGCCAGTCCCCTGGCCCCAAACCCATAACCAAAAGAGCACTGCAACCTCTCCATGTGGCCCCTCCCCCTTGATGACGTCAGCACTTCCATCCAGTCCTTGGGCCCCAAACCCATAACCACCTGAGTACTTCAGCCTCTACACGTGGCCCCTCCCCCGTGATGATGTCAGCATTTTCGGCAGGACCCCAGTCCCCAAGCCCTTATCCTCCAGAGCATTTCCAGCTGTTCACCTGAGCCAGACCACATCCTTGGTCACCTCAGCACTTCCGCCTCTCCACCTGACCCCTCTGCATTGATGATATGAACACTTTAAACTGGTCAAGGGGCCCCAACCCTTGTTCATGTCACTATTTCCCGCAGTTCCCCAGGACCTTGTTCGCCTCACCCATGAGCCACACTGGCTGGCTACTTAGGTCCTAAGAAGAGGAGTGACTTCCAAATCTTGTAAGTTGGCTTAATGGCCTAACACTCACAGTCCCAGGTCACCTTCTCCTCAAAGACTGCCTCTTATCCTATGGGAGGGTGGCCAACAGGGAGCCGCCAGCACTCCATTAAGACAACACTTGGCGTCCATGAGGCCAGGAATCCCTCATGCTGCCCAACATGAGGGCATCTCAACCTGGAGAAACCTGAGACTCTGACAGCCCTGCCTAAGGGCTTTGAAATCTGGGAAACAGCAGTGTTGAGGACCTGAAAACCCCTTCCATATTGGGAGCAAAGACCGGACCCCTCCATGGTCACTTAAATTTCGTAGCGAACTGAGGGCCAGCTTTTTGCTTATTTCCTGGGGAACGTCATTCTGAGAGGACTGGTACCTTCTAACTGCGGTCCAGAGTATAGAACACAGGAAGTTCGGGAGTTTCTGACCTCTTGGGATCCTCCAATACATTCACCTGGCTCTACCAGGCTTTACACTTGACCACTTCCAGCTATTGACCTGGCAGCAAGCCCTGGTCTACCTGAGGATTTCTGGCTGTTCACTGGGACAAGCCTAACCACTAGGCCTCTTAACACTTCTGGCTGTCCAGGTGGCCCTTCACCCTCAGCTGGTCCCATTCCCCAAAATCGTAACCACCTTAGCACTTTGGGCTGTTCACGTGATCCCTCCCCCTTATGACATTAGCACTTCCCGCCGACCCCAGTTCCCCAAGCACTTGTCCACCAGAGCACTTCCGGCAATTCACCTGGGACAGAACATATCCTTGTTCACCTTGAAAGGGCAGGGAGACTCCATGTTCCTTTTGTTCCATGTCTTCCACCTCGTGGAGTCAGGTTCCTGCCCTAGAACCTCTCCAAGAGTCCAACCCACACCTTTGAATTAGCCAATAGAAATGCAAGGGAAAGTAAGCCTTGCCCTGCCCCCATGTGCAACCTGACCCCGACCAATCAGCGGAGGCCACACTACCTCACCCCTCCTACGTCTCCCAGGCCCCCTATAAATCAGCGCGTTTGGGGTCTTGGGCTCTCTCTCTCTCTCTCCACCTCGCTGCTGCGCCGGTGGGTGTGTGTGTGGGACTGAGCTCGAGCTAGCTCGATTAAAAGGCTCTTTGCTTTTGCATCGGACTCGGCTCCCTCGTGGTCTTTGGGAATCACGAAATCTGGGCATAACATTTGGGGGCTCGCCCGGGATCCCCAAGAACCTCAAGGGACCCCCGATCCGGAGAGTCTGACTGGCCACGGTAGGTGTCTGTCTGTTCCTTGTCTCTTTTTTGTGTGAGCTCATTTCTGGATCTCTGGCAGTGCCCGAAGCGGTCTAGGTGGACGCACTGGAGGACCACGGGCTGGAGGAATTGGGAGACGTCCCGATCCTCCTTCAGGAGGGATGTGTATTCCCCTCAAACCTCTGGGACGAGGTGGGTCGCTCCCACCGATCGGCGTGAGGCCGTCGTCCACACTTTCGGTTTTGTCAGTTTTGTTCCAACGGACTTGCATTGGAAAGCTTGTCTCAAGGGCCCTTTGTTTGTCTGTGTCTGTGTTTTTCTGTTTTGTTTTGTGGACTCTGTTGACGGACATCATGGGACAGACTCAAACCACTCCTTTAAGCATTATGGTTGATCATTTCAAAGAGTTTAAGGGAAGAACTAGAAACCTCAGTGTAGAGGTCCGGAAGGGCCGGTGGTAAACTTTTTGTTCTAGGGAGTGGCCGACTTTTAGTGTCGGGTGGCCGCCGGAGGGGACCTTCGACCTCCCCACCATCTACCGGGTGAGGGACATTGTCTCTCAGCCCAAGAAGGGACATCGTGATCAACTCCCTTACATTATTACTTGGCAGGACCTCATGGAAGATCCACCCTCCTGGCTTAAGCCCTTTCTGTCCCCGCGCTCCATGGAGCTGAAACCCATACTTGCTTTGCAGGAAACGGAGAAGGTGAAGAAGAAGAAGGACCTCATCCCGCCTTCAGCTCCCCTCTACCCTGTCTTTCAGGGGGGAACTGAAGAGGAACTAATCTTTCCTCCCTCATATCAGCCCCCTAGAAGTTCACAGGGGGGCGATGCTCCCAAGCAAAGGGGAGCGTCTGGGGGCGGAGTTCTGGGAGCGGCTGGGGGCGGAGTTCCGGGAGCGGCTATGGTTTCGGTGGGCTCCCAGATGCAGATGGCAATCAACCCCATCACTATTGGCCTTTTGCCACTAGTGACCTTTACGACTGGAAGGCTCAGAATCCTAAGTTCTCTGAGAAGCCAGCAGGGCTTATTGATCTGTTAGATTCTGTCCTTTTCACCCACCAGCCCATGTGGGATGACTGCCAACAGCTTTTACAGGTCCTGTTCACAACTGAGGAGAGGGAAAGAATCCTCAATGAGGCCCGGAAAGTGGTTCCAGGCGTGGACGGGAACCCAACCACCAACCCGGTCCAGATAGATGTCTCTTTTCCCTTAACTAGGCCTGAATGGGATTTCAACACGGCAGAAGGTAAGGAGAGGCTCCGGGTCTACCGCCAGACTCTAATGGGGGGTCTCCGAATGGCTGCTAGAAAGCCAACTAATTTGGCCAAGGTAGGGAATGTTCAGCAGGAAAGGGATGAGTCTCCAGCTGTCTTTTTAGAACGGATCATGGAGGCATACCGCACCTACACCCCCATGAATCCAGAAGCTCCTGAAAACAAGGCAGCTGTGATCATAAGCTTTGTAAACCAATCGGCTGCGGATATTAAAAAGAAACTGCAAAAAGTAGATAGGCTGGGGGAGAAGAGTTTAAAGGACCTACTGGAGGTAGCCGAGAAGGTGTATAATAACAGGGAGCCCCCGGAAGAAAGGCAGGCTCACGCTGCGGCGGCTGCGAGCAGCAAACAAACCCGAGACCTAGCTAAGATCCTGCTCGCCACCACCGCGGACTCTTCCGAGGAACGGAACTGCCGTCTCCGCCGACTCGCCAGCAACCAGGAGGATGGTAAGGGGACCGCCCGGGGCGGGAGGCGGAAGCTGCAGAAAGATCAGTGTGCTTACTATAGGGAGATAGGGCACTGGAAACAAGAGTGTCCGAAAAGGGCCAGCAAAAAGGGAGGCGAAGCGGATCGAGTGAAGGTCCTGGAGCTAGATGAACTGAGTGATTAGGGGAGTCGGGGTTCGGACCCCCTCCCCGAGCCCAGGATAATTCTTAGAGTGGAGGGGACCTCCATTGACTTCCTTGTCGACACTGGAGCGCAACACTCGGTCCTCTGTATGCCTCAAGGAAAATTAACAAATAAGTCTTGGGTACAAGGAGCAACTGTTATGAGCCAGTATTCATGGACTACCTGAAGAACGGTGGATTTAGGGACGGGCTGGGTATCCCACTCTTTTATGGTAATTCCGGAATGCCCCTACCCACTGTTAGGATGAGACTTGCTCACTAAGATCGGAGCTCAGATAACTTTCAGACAAGGGGGGCCTCAGGTTACTGAAGGCAAGGGCCACCCCATCCAGGTCCTGACCATAAGGCTGGAGGATGAGTACCGGCTTTACCAAAAAGCCTCTCCAATAGAGGGCTACAGTGGACAACTGACGTGGACTCGGTTGCCTCGGGTTCAAGAACTCGCCCACCATCTTCGACGAGCCCTGCATGAGGACCTGGGTGAGTACCGGAGAGCACACCCCAACCTCACTCTCCTTCAGTATGTGGACGATATCCTGATTGCAGCAGACACAGCTGAGGACTGCAAGGAGGGGACAAGAGACCTGCTGGCCTCCTTGGGGGCCCTTGGATACCGGGCTTCTGCAAAGAAGGCTCAGATATGCAAAGAAAGGGTGAGTTACCTGGGATACATCCTGGAGGGTGGACAGTGGCGGCTGTCGGATGCCAGAAAAGAGACTGTTTTGAAAATCCCATCCCCCACCTCCCGAAGGGAAGTAAGGGAATTCCTAGGATCGGCTGGCTACTGCCCCCTCTGGATACCGGGTTTCGCAGAGATTGCCAGGCCCCTATACGAGGCAACCAAGGAGGGAAAGGCCTTTGAATGGACTGAAAGAGAGAAGGCAGCCTTTAAGCAGTTAAAGAAAGCCCTCCTAAGTGCTCCGGCCCTGGGCCTGCCAGACATCACGAAGCCCTTCCATCTCTTCGTAGATGAACACAAAGGAATAGCGAAAGGGGTCCTAACTCAGACCCTAGGCCCCTGGAGCCGCCCGGTGGCTTATTTGTCCAAGAAGTTAGACCCTGTAGCTGCCGGCTGGCCACCGTGCCTAAGGATTATTGCGGCAACGGCGCTTTTAGTCAAAGACGCTGACAAGCTGACCCTGGGGCAGGAAGTCTGGATCACCACCCCACACGCCATTGAGGGAGTCCTGAAGCAGCCTCCTGATAGATGGATGAGCATTGCACGTATAACCCACTATCAGAGTCTCCTTCTCAACCCTCCCAGAGTACGGTTTCAGCCCTCAACCCTGCCACCTTGCTGCCCGACCCAGACCTAGATGCTCCCCTACATGATTGTGCAGGAATCCTACAGCAAGTGCATGGGCTCCGGAAGGACCTGATCGACCAGCCCCTTCCAGATGCAGACGTCACCTGGTTCACCGATGGAAGCAGCTTCGTACGGGACGGGAGCAGGTATGCGGGTGCGGCTGTAGTCACTGAAACGGACACTGTATGGGCAGAGGCTCTGCCTCCGGGACGTCAGCCCAGAGAGCAGAGCTTGTGGCCCTCACCAAGGCCCTGACACTGGGAGCTGGAAAGCGGCTCAACATCTACACAGACAGCCGGTATGCATTCGCCACCGCTCATGTTCATGGGGCAATCTACCAAGAGAGAGGGCTACTAACAGCAGAGGGGCGGACTATAAAGAATAAACAGGAGATACTTGACTTACTCTCAGCCTTATGGCTCCCTGCCAAACTGGCCATCATACACTGCCAAGGACACCAGAAGGCTGACAACCCAGTGGCAAGAGGAAACCGCAGGGCTGACCAGGAGGCCAAGGCAGTAGCCCTTTCTCCGATCCTCACCGTGGCCTTACAGCTCCCAGACCCAGGAGACCCAGTTCTGCCAGTTCATCCAGGATATTCCCTGGAGGAGTTATAGCGCATTAGGAAGCTTCCCCAAGCAAAGGAGAAGAAGGGGTGGTGGTATACACCACAAGGGGAGCTCATACTGCCGGACCAGCTTGGAGTCTCCATGATAAAACACATGCACCGGTCCACTCACCTGGGGGCACGTAAATGAAAGGACTTAATCCGACACTCCAGAATTAAGATCCACCAGCAGGACGTTAAAATAGAGCAGGTTGTATCTGCTTGCAAGACCTGTCAACTCACAAATGCGAGAATCAGGCCGAGTGAAAAAGGAACCAGGCTTCGAGGAACCAAGCCTGGGGCACAATGGGAGGTCGACTTCACTGAGGTTAAACCAGGAAAGTATGGCTATAAATATCTTTTAGTATTTGTAGATACCTTCTCCGGATGGGTAGAAGCATATCCAACTAAGCATGAAACAGCTCAGACGGTAGCTAAGAAGCTGCTAGAAGACATCTTGCCCAGGTACGGTTTTCCCGCTGAGATAGGGTCAGACAATGGACCAGCTTTTGTCTCGCAGGTAACGCAGGCAGTGGCCAAGGCCATTGGGGCAAATTGGAAATTGTATTGTGCTTATAGGCCCCAAAGCTCAGGGCAAGTAGAGAGGATGAATAGAACTCTAAAAGAGACCCTTACCAAATTGACCATGGAGACTGGCGGGGACTGGGTGGCTCTCCTTTACCGGGTTAGGAACTCCCCCTACACCCTGGGTTTTACTCCTTATGAGATCATGTTTGTCTGGCCACCCCCTATTATCCCTAACCTTAAAGCCGAATTTCTTACAGAATTTGAAAGTCAAGAACTGTTTCTTTCCTTGAGAGGGCTCCAGAGGGCCCACGAGGACATTTGGCCGCACCTCCGCGCTATCTATGAGACCGGCCCAGCCCCGACTCCTCATCAGCATAAGCCCGGGGACTGGGTCTATGTGAAGAGACACCACCGGGAGACCCTCGAGCCACGTTGGAAGGGTCCCTATGTCGTGGTGCTGACGACCCCCACCACTCTCAAGGTAGACGGCGTCGTGACCTGGGTCCATCACACTCACGTCTGGTCAGCGGACCCATCTGTGATCCAGGAAGACTTCGTCACCAAATAGAGCATCAATCGAGATCAACGCAACCTGCTCAAACTCAAGCTACGGCGTGCTCGACCTGCCTGATGCTGGAGGGGGAAGGAAGGCTACCGGATGGGACACCGGGAAGACTTGGGGACTCCGATTTTATCAGTGCAGGGAATTTGGGATGGTGTACCCTCGTGACCCAGGAATGTTGTTCAGTAGAAATACAAACCGACCCACGATTGGGCCTGTAAGTTTCAAGACAAGGGGGGAATGAAAGGGCAGGGAGACTCCATGTTCCTTTTGTTCCATGACTTCCACCTCGTGGAGTCAGGTTCCTGCCCTAGAACCTCTCCAAGAGTCCAACCCACACCTTTGAATTAGCCAATAGAAATGCAAGGGAAAGTAAGCCTTGCCCTGCCCCCATGTGCAACCTGACCCCGACCAATCAGCGGAGGCCACACTACCTCACCCCTCCTACGTCTCCCAGGCCCCCTATAAATCAGCGCGTTTGGGGTCTTGGGCTCTCTCTCTCTCTCTCCACCTCGCTGCTGCGCCGGTGGGTGTGTGTGTGTGTGGGACTGAGCTCGAGCTAGCTCGATTAAAAGGCTCTTTGCTTTTGCATCGGACTCGGCTCCCTCGTGGTCTTTGGGAATCACGAAATCTGGGCATAACAACCTCAGCACTTCAGGCTCTCCACCTGGGCCCTCCCCACTGATGATATGAACACTTTAATCTGGTAATCCGGCCCAAACCCTAGTTCACATGACTATTTCTGGATGTACCCTAGGCCCTTGTTCGCCTGACCAATGAGCCACATTTTCAGGCTAAGATAAGGGGTAACTTTGCAATCTCTGGAAGTTGGCTTAAGGACCTAACACCAAGAGCCCCAGGTCACCTTATGCTCACAGACTGCCTAATCTCTGGTGGAGAGGATTGCAAGCAGGGGGCCGCCAGCATTACTTTAAGACAATCATGGGTGTACATGAGCATAGGGATGCCCCATACTCCCCATCATAGGAACATCTCATTCTGGACTAACCTTCGATGCAGACAGCCCTGTCTCTGGACTTTGAAATCCAGGAAAAAGCAGTGTTGAGGCCCAGAAAACCCCTTCCATACTGGGAGCAAACTCCTGACACTCCAGGGTAATTTACAGTTCCCGGTGCCCTGAGGGCCAGCTTTTTGCTTAATTCATGGGGAACGCCCTTCCCTGAGGATAGGTACCTTCTCTGTGCCTTCCAGAGTATGGAACTCAGAAATTTTGGGAATTTCCGACCTCTTGGGATCCTCCAATGCATTAACCTGGCTCTACGAGCCTTTACACTAGACAACTTCGAGCTGTTGACCAGGCAGGAAGCCCTGGTCTACCTAAGGATTTCTGGCTGTTCACTGGGACAAGACTAACCTCTGGGCCTTGTCACCACTTCTGGCTGTCCACATGGCCCCTCCCTTTGATGACATTAGCAGTCTCAGGTGGTCCCCTGTCCCCAAACCCTTACCCACATGAGCACTTCAGCCTCTCCACTAGGCCCCTCCCCCTTGATGACCTCAGCATTTTCTGCCTGTCCCCAGTTCCCAAGCCCTTGTTTTCTAGAGTACTTCCCACGGTACACCTGTGCCAGACCGCATCCTTGGTCACCTCAGCACTTCCGACTCTCCACCTGACCCCTCTCCACTGATGATATGAACACTTTAAACTGGTTAACAGGACCCAACACTTGTTCATGTGACTATTTCCCGCTGTTCCCCAGGCCCTTGTTCGCCTCACCAATGAGCCACACTGGCTGGCTACTTATCTCCTAAGAAGAGGGGTGACTTCCCAATCTCTGGAAGTTGGCTTAAGGGCCTAACACCCACAGCCCCAGGTCACCTTCTGATCACAGACTACCTCTTTTCTGGTTGGAGGGTGGCAAGGAGGGAGCCGCCAGCACTCCTTTAAGACAACTCTGGGCGTCCATGAGGCCAGGGATCCCCCATGCTCCGCAACATGGGGACATTTCACCCTGCAGTGACCTGCAAATATGACAGCCCTGCCTTTGGGCTTTGAAATCTGGGAAACAGCAGTGAAGAGTCCCTGAAAACCCTTTCCAAAGTGGTAGAAAAGACCAGCCCCCTTCAAGGTCAATTACATTTCTTAGTGAACTGAGGGCCAGCTTTTTGCTTAATTCCTGGGGAACTGTCCTTCCCTGAGGAGAGCTACCTTCTCGCTGCCTTCCAGAGGACGTTCGGCTGTTTCTGACCTCTTGGGATCCTACAATGTATTCTCCTAGCTCTACAAGCTTTTACACTTGACTACTCCCAGTTGTTGACCTGGGAGGAAGTCCTGGTCTACCTGATGATTTCTGGTTGTTCACTGGGAAAAACCCAACCAATGGGCCTCGTTACCACTTCTGGCTGTCCAAGTGGCCCCACCCCTTAATGAGGTCAGCAGTCTCATCTGGTCCTATGCCCAAAAATCTAGACCACCTGGCCAAAACCGGTTTGGCTCAGTGGATAGAGCGTCGGCCTGCGGACTGAAGGGTCCCGGGTTCGATTCCGGTCAAGGGCATGTACCTTGGTTGCGGGCACATCCCCAGTGGGGGGTGTGCAGGAGGCAGCTGATCAATGTTTCTCTCTCATCGATGTTTCTAGCTCTCTATCCCTCTCCCTTCCTCTCTGTAAAATACCAATAAAATATATTTAAAAAAAAAATCTAGACCACCAAAACACCTGGGGCTGTCCACGTGGACCCTCCCCGTTGATGACTTCAGTACTTCCGGCTGGTACCCGGGCCTCAATCCCATAACCACCTGAGCACTTCAGCCTCTCAATGTGGCCCCTCCCCTGTGAGGACATCAGCACTTCCTGCCGGTACCCGGTTACCAAGCCTTTATCCACCAGAGCACTTCAGACTATTCACCTGGTCCTGACCATTTCCTTGGTCACCTCAGCACTTCTGAAAGTCCACCTGGTGCCTCCCCATTGATGATATGAACACTTTAAACTGGTTACCGGGTCCCAACACTTGTTCATGTGACTATTTCCCGCTGTTCCCCTGTCCATTGTTCGCCTCACCAATGAACCACACTGGCTGGCGCTTAGCTCATAAGGACAGGGGTGATTTCCCAATCTCTGGAAGTTGGCTTAAGGGCGTAACAACGAAAACTTCAGGTAACCTTCTGCTTACAGACTGCCTCTTCCACGGTGGAATGGTGGTCAGCAGGGTGCCCCCAGCATTCCTTTCAGACAACCCTGTGTGTCCATAAGTCCAGCGATACCCCATGCTCCCCAACTGGGGGGCATCTCAACCTGCAGTGACCTGCAACTCTGACAACCCTGCATATGGGCTTTGAAATCCACGAAACAGCAGTGTTGAAGCCCTGAAATCCCTTTTCAAAGTGGGAGCAAAGACCTGAGCCCTCCATGGTTACTTAAATTTCTTAGCGAACTGAGGGCCAGCTTACTGCTTAATTCCTGGGGAACTGTCCTTCCGAGAGAACAGGTACCTTCTTGCTGCCTTCCAGAGTATAAACCACAGGAAGGTGGGTAGTTTCTGACCTCTTGGGAACCTCCAATGTATTCTCCTGGCTCTACAAGCCTTTACACTTGACCACTTCCAGTTGTTGACCTGGGAGGAAGCCCTGGTCTGCCTGAGGATTTCTGGTTGTTCACTGGGACATGCCCAACCAATCGGCCTTGTTACCACTTCTGGCAGTCGACGTGGACCCCCTTGATGATGTCAGCAGTCTCATCTGGTCCTGGGCCCCAAAATCTTAACCACCTGAACAACTCGGGCTGTCCACTTCGCTCCTCCCGCTTGATGACGTCAGCACTTCCGGCCAATACCAGGGCCCCAATCCCATAACCACCTGACCACTTCAGACTATCGATGTGGCCCCTCCCCCTTAATGACGTCAGGAATTCCAGCGTGTCCCCGGGCCCCAAACCCATAACCACTTGAGCACTTCAGCCTCTACACGTGGCCACATCCCCGTGAGGACGTCAGCAGTTCCTGCCTGTCCCTGATCCCCAGCCCTTTATTTACCATAGCTCTTCTGGCTGTTCACCTGGGCCTGACCATATACTTGGTCACCTCAGCTCTTCTGACTGTCCACGTGGCGCCACCCCATTGATGATATGAACACTTTAATCTGGTTACCGGGTCCCTACCCTTGTTCATGTGACTAATTTCCGCTGTTTCCCAGGCCCTTGTTTGCCTCACCAATGAGCCACACTGGCTGGCGCTTAGCCCATAAGAAGAGGGGTGATTTCCCAATCTATGGAATTTGGCTTAAGGGCCTAACACCCACAGCCTCAGGTAACCTTCTGCTCACAGACTGCCTCTTCCCAGAGTAAGGTGGCCAGAAGCATGCCCCCAGGACACCTTTTAGACAACCCTGTGTGTCCATAAGGCTAGGGATACCCCATGCTCCCCAACAGGGGGACACCTAACCCTGCAGTGACCTGCGACTCTGACAACCCTGCATATGGACATTGAAATCCGGGAAACAGCAGTGTTGAGGCCATGAAATCCCTTTCCAAATTGGAAGCAAAGACATGTACCCTCCATGGTCACCTAAATTTCATAGCGAACTGAGGGCCAGGTTTTTGCTTAATTCCTGGAGAACTGTATTTCCGTGAGGACAACTACGTTCTCCCTGCCTTCCAGGGTATCACTACAGGAAGTTGGAGAGTTTCAGACCTCTTGGGATCCTCCAATGAATTCACCTGGCTCCAAGGCTTACAATTGACCACATCCAGCTGTTTACCTGGCAGAAAGCCCTGGTCTACCTGAGGATTTCTGGCTGCTTACTGGGACAAGCCCAACCACTCGGCCTCGTTTCCACTTCTGGCTGTCCACGTGGCCCCTCTCCTTGATAACGTCAGCAGTCACATCTGGTCCTAGGCCCCAAAATCTTAACCACCAGAACACTTCAGGCTGTCCACATGGCCCCTCCCCCTAGATGATGTCAGCATTTCCAGCCGATTCCCAGGCCCCAAACACATAACCACCTGAGCACTTCAGCCTTTACACGTGGCACCTTCCCCGTGATGACGTCAGCAATTCAGTATGTCTCTGGTCCCCAATCCCTTATCCACCAGAAAACTTCTGGCTGTTCACCTGGGCCTGACCATATACTTGGTCAACTCTGTCCTACTGACTGTGCACCTGGCACCTCCCCATTGATGATATGAACACTTTAACCTGGTTACCGGGTCCCAACCCTTGTTCATGTGACTATTTACCCCTGTACCAC
Source organism: Plecotus auritus (assembly GCF_963455305.1). Taxonomy (NCBI): domain Eukaryota; kingdom Metazoa; phylum Chordata; class Mammalia; order Chiroptera; family Vespertilionidae; genus Plecotus; species Plecotus auritus. The sequence goes on along the minus strand of NC_137770.1, from coordinate 121,122,414 downwards.
AGGCCCATGTTCGCCTCACCAATGTGCCACACTGTCTGGCTCTTAACTCCTAAGAAGAGGGAGATTTCCCAATCTCTGGAGTTTTCTTAAGGGCCTACCACAAAAAGCCCCAGGTAACCTACTGCTCATAGACTCCCTCTTCCCCGGTGAGATGGTGGCCAGCAGAGCGCCCCAAGCACTCGTTTAAGACAACCTTGGGTGTCCATGAGGCCAGGGATCATTCATGCTCCCCAACACGGGAGCATGTCACCCTGCAGTGACCTGCGACACTGACAGCCCTGCATATGGCCTTTGAAATCCGGGAAACAGCAGAGTTGAGGCCCTGAAAACCATTTCCAAACTGGGAATAAACACTTGACCCCTCCATGGTAACTTAAATTTCGAAGCGAACTGAGGGCCAGCTTTATGCTTAATTCCTAGGGAACTGTCCTTCCTTGAGGACAGGTACCTTCTCGCTGCATTCCAGAGTAAAAAACACAGGAAGTTGAGAAGTTTCCGACCTCTTGGGATCCTCCAGTGCATTTACCTGGCTCCACCCGCTTTTACAATTGACCACTTCCAGCTGTTGACCTGGGAGGCTGCCCTGGTCTACCTGAGGATTTCTGGCTGTTCTCTGGGACAAGCCCAACAACTGGGCCTCATTACCACTTCTGGCTGTCCACGTGGCCCCTCCCGCTTGTTGACATCAGCACTTCCTGCTGGTAATCGGGCCCCATTCCCATAACCACAAGAGCACTTCAGCCTCTCGATGTGGACCCTCCCCCTTGATGACATCAACACTTCCAGTGGGTCCCAGGGACCCAAACACATAACCACCTGAGCACTTTTGTTTCTACACGTGGCCCCTCCACGTGATGACGTCAGCACTTCCGGCATGTCCCCGATCCCCAACCCTTTATCCACCAGAGCACTTCTGGCTGTTCACCTGGGCCTGACCATACTACCTTGGTTACCTCAGCCCTTCTGAATGTCCACCAGACACCTCCCCATTGAGGACATGAACACTTTAAACTGGTTACCAGATCCAAACCCTTGTTCATGTGACTATTTCCCATTGTTCCCCCGGGCCTGGTCCACCTCACCAATGAGCCATACTGGCTGGCGCTTAGCTCATAAGAACAGGGGTGATTTCCCAATTTCTGGAAGTTGGCTTAGGGACCTAACACCCACAGCCCCAGGTAAACTTCTGCTCACAGACTGACTCTTTCCGGTGGGATGGTGGCCAGCAGTGCGCCCCCGCACTCCTTTAAGACAACCCTGGGTGTCCATGAGGTAGGATCCCCCATGCTCCCCAACCTGGGGGCATCACAGCCCGCAGTCACCTGCGACTCTGACAGCCCTGCATATGGGTTTTTAAATCCGGGAAACAGCAGTGTTGAGGCTTTGAAAACACTTTCCAAACTGGGAGAAAAGACCAGACCCCTCCACGGTCACTTAAATTTGGTAGCGAACTGAGAGCCAGCATTTTGCTTAATTACTGGGGAACTGTTCTTCCGTGAGGAGAGCTACCTTCTCGCTGCAATCCAGAGTATGGACCACAGGACATTTTGCAGTTTCAGACCTCTTGAGATCTTCCAAGGTATTCTCCTGACTCTAAAAGCCTTTACACTAGACCACTTCCAGTTGTTGACCTGGGAGGCAGCCCTGGTCTACCGGAGGATATCTGGTTGTTCACTGGAACGAGCCCAACCAATCGGCCTCGTTACCAGTTTTGGCTATCCATGTGGCCCCACCTCCTGATGATGTCAGCAGTCTCAGCTGGTCCTAGGCCCCAAAATCTTAACCACCTGAACACCTCGAGCTGTTCACGTGGCCCCTCCCTTGATGACGTCAGCACTTCTGGCTGGTACCCGGGCTCCAAACCCATAACCACCTGAACACTTCAGCCTCTACACGTGGTCCCACCCCCATGAGGATGTCAGCACTTCCAGCCTGTCCCTGATCCCCAGCCCTTTATTTTCTAGAGCTCTTCCGGCTGTTCACCTGGGCCATACAAGATCTTTGGTCACCTCAGCCCTTCTGAATGTCCACCTAGCACGTCCCCATTGAGGATATGAACACTTTAAACTGGTTACTGGGTGCCAACCCTTGTTCATGTGACTATTTCCCGTTGGTCCCCCGACCCTGGTTAACCTCAGCAATGAGCCACACTGGCTAGCGCTTAGCTCATAAGAACAGGGGTGATTTCCCAATCTCTGGAATTTGGCTTAAGGGTCTAACACCCACAGCCCCAGGTAACCTTCTGCTCACAGTCTGCCTCTTTCCCGGTGGGATGGTGGCCAGCCGTGCGTCCTCATCACTCCTATAAGTCAACCATGGTTGTCCATGAGCCCGGGATACCCCATGATCCCCAACACGGGGGCATCTCACCCTGCAGTGACATGCGCCTCTGGCAGCCCTGCATATGGGCTTTGAAATCTGGAAAACATCAGTGTTGAGGCCCTGAAAACCCTTTCCAAACTGGGAAAAAAGACCAGCCGCCTTCATGGTCACTTAAATTTCGTAGGGAACTGAGGGCCAGCTTTTTGATTAATTCTTGAGGAACTTTCCTTCTGAGAGGAGAGGTACCTTCTCACTGCCTTCCAGAGTATGGACCACAGGACTTTCAGCAGTTTCCGACATGTTGGAATCCTCCAATGTATTCTCCTGGCTCTAAAAGCCTTTACACTTGACCATTTCCAATTGTTCATCTGGGAGGGAGCCCTGATCTACCTGAGGATTTCTGGTTGTTCACTGGGACAAGTCAAAACAATCGGCCTACTGACCACTTCTGGCTGGCCACGTGTACCCACAGCTTGATGAAGTCAGCAGACTCAGCTGGTCCTAGGCCCCAAAATCTTAACCACCTGAACACCTAGGGGTATCCACTTGGCCCCTCCCCCTTGATGACGTCAGCACTTCCAGCGGTACCCGGACCCCAATCCCATAAACACGTGACTACTTCAGCCTCTCCATGAGGCCCCTCAACCTTAGTGACGTCAGCACTTCCAGCGTGTCCTCGGGCACCAAACCGATAACCACCTGAGCATTTCAGCCTCTACACGAGCCCCACCTCCGTGAGGACGTCAGCACTTCCTTCCTGTCCTTAATCCCCAGCCCTTTATTTACCAGAGCTCTTCCGGCTGTTCACTTGGGCATGACCATATCCTTGGTCAAATAAGCCCTTCTAACTGTCCACCTGGCACGTCCTCATTGAGGATATGAACACTTTAAACTGGTTACCGGAATCCAACCCTTATTCATGTGACTATTTCCTGTTGTTCCCAAGGCCCTGGTTCACCTCACCAATGAGCACACTGGCTGGCGCTTAGCTCATAAGAACAGGGGTGATTTCCCAATCTCTGGAATGTGGCTTAGGGCTAAACACCCAAAGCCCCAGGTAACTTTCTGCTCACATATTGCATCTTTCCCGATGGGATGGTGGCCAGCAGTGTGCCCCCAGCACTCCTTTAAGACAACCCTGGGTGTCCATGATGTGGGATCCCCCATGCTCCCCAACCTGGGGGCATCACACCCGCAGTGACCTGCGACATTGACATCCCTGCATATGGGCTTTGAAATCGGGAAACAGCAGTGTTGAGGCCCTGAAAACACTTTACAAACTGGGAGAAAAGACCAGCCCCCTCCACGGTCACTTATATTTCGTGGCTAACTGAGGGCCATCTTTTTGCTTAATTCCTGGGGAACTGTCCTTCCCTGAGAAAAGCTACCTTCTTGCTGCCTTCCGAGTATGGACCACAGGATGTTGGACAGTTTCCGACCTCTTGGGATCCTCCAATGTATTTTCTTGGCTCTACAAGCCTTTACACTTGACCACTTTCAGTTGTTGACCTGGGAGGCAGACCTGGTCTACTTGAGCATTTCTGGTGCTTTACTGGGACGATCCCAACAAATCGGCCTCATTACCACTTCTGGCTGGCCACGTGTACCCACTCCTTGATTTGGTCAGCAGTCTCAGCTAGTCCTAGGCCCCAAAATCTTAACCACCTGAACAACTTGGGCTTTCCACGTGTCCACTACCCATGGATGACATCAGCATTTCCGGCCAGTACCCGGGGCCCAATCCCATAACCACCTTACCATTTCAGCCTCTCGATGGGGCCCCACCCCCTTAATGTTGTCAGCACTTCCGGCATGTCCCAGAGACCTAAACCCATAACCACCTAAGCACTTCAGCCTCTACAGGTGGGCCCTCACCCGTGACGACGTCAGCACTTCCTGCCTGTCCCTGATCCCCAGCCCTTTATTTACCAGAGCTCTTCTGGCTGTTTTCCTGGGCCTGACCATATCTTTGGTCACCTCAGCCCTATCGTGGGCAAATTACGGCCCGCGGGCCGGATCCAGGCTGTACGGCTGTTCTATCCGGCCTGCGGAGCCAAAAGAGCGGAGGGTTCTCTTGTTCTCCCCTCAGCTCCTTTACTTTGAATTTATATTAGTTCACACAAACACTCCATCCATGTTTTTGTTCCGGCCCATCAATCCACTTTAAGAACCCATTGTGGTCCTCGAGTCAAAAAGTTTGCGCACCCCTGCCTCAGCCCTTCTGACTGTTCACCTAGCACCTCCCATTGAGGATATGAACACTTTAAACTGGTTACCAGGTCCCAACCATTGCTCATGTGACTATTTCCCATTTTTCCCTAGGCCCTGGTTCACCTCACCAATAAGCCACACTGTCTCGCGCTTAGCTCCTAAGAGTAGGGGTGATTTCCCAATCTCTGGAAGTTGGCTTAAGGGGCTAACAGCCACAGCCCTAGGTAAACTTCTGCTCAAAAACTGCCTCTTTCCTGGTGGGATGGTGGCCAGCAGTGAGCCCCCAGCACTCCTTTAAGACAACCCTGGGTTCTATGAGGCCTGGATCCTCTATGATCCCCGACATGGGGGCATCTCACACTGCAGTGACCTGCGACTATGACAGCCCTGCATATGGGCTTTGAAACCCGGGAAACAGTAGTGTTGAGGCCCTGAAAACCCTTTCCAAACTGGAAGAAAAGACCAGCCCCCTACACGGTCACTTAAATTTTGTGGCGAACTGAGGGCCAGGTTTTTGTTTAATTCCAGGGAAACTGTCCTTCAGAGAGGAGAGCTACTTTCTTGCTGCCTTCCAGAGTATGGACCACAGGACATTCGACAGTTTCCGACCTCTTGGGATCCTCCAATGTATTGTCCTGGATATACAAGCCTTCACACTTGACCACTTCCAGTTGTTGACCTGGGAGGCAGACCTGGTCTACTTGAGCATTTCTGGTGGTTCACTGGGACAATCCCAACCAATCGGCCTCGTTACCACTTCTGGCTATCCATGTGGTCACACCTCCTGATGATGTCAGCAGTCTCAGCTTCTCCTAGGCCCCAAAATCTTAACCACCTGAACGTCTGGAGCTGTCCACGTGCCCCCCCCTTGATGACATCAGAACTTCCGGCCGGTACCTGGGCCCCTATCCCATAATCTCCTGACTACTTCAGCCTCTTGATGTGGCCCCTCCCCCTTAGTGACGTCAGCACTTCCAGCGTGTCCCGGACCCAAACCCATAACCACCTGAGCACTTCAGCCTCTACACATAGCCCCTCCCCGTGAGGACGTCAGCACTTCCTGCCTGTCCCTGATTCCTAGCCCTTTATTCACCAGAGCTCTTCTGGCTGTTCACCTGGGACTGACTATATCCTTGGTCACCTAAGCCCTTCTGACTATTCACCTGGCTCCTCCCCATTGCGGTTATGAACACAGTAAACTGGTTACCGAGTCCCAACCTTTGTTCATGTGACTATTTCCCGTTGTTGCCCTGGCCCTAGTTCACCTAACCAATGAGCAACACTGGCTGGGGCTTAGCTCATAAGAACAGTGGTGATTTCCCAATCTCTGGAAGTTGGCTAAGGGCCTAACACTCACAGCCCCAGGTAACCTTCTGCTCACAGACTGCCTCTTTCCTGGTGAGATGGTAGCCAGATGTGCTCCCCAAGCACTCCTTTAAGACAACCCTGGGTGTCCATGAGGCTGGGATCCCCCATGCTCCCCAACATGGGGGCATCTCACCCTGCAGTGACCTGCGACTCTGACAGCCCTGCATATGGGCTTTGAAATCCGGGAAACAGCAGTGTTAAGGCCCTGGAAACCCTTTCCAAACTGGAGAAAAGACCAGCCCCCTCCATGGTCACTTAAATTTTGTGGCTGAATGAGGGCCAGCTTTTTGCTTAATTCTGGGGAACTGTCCTTCCGTGAGGAGTGCTACTTTCTCGCTGCCCTCCAGAGTATGGACCACAGGACGTTCGGCAGTATCCGACCTCTTGGGATCCTCCAATGTATTCTCCTGGCTATACAAGGTTTACAATTGATCACTTCCAATGGATGACCTGGGAGGCAGCCCTGGTCTACCTGACGATTTCTGGTTGTTCACTGGGACAAGCCCAACCAATCGGCCTCGTTACCACTTCTGGCTGTCCAAGATTCCCCACCAGTTGATTATGTCAGCAGTCTCAGCTGATCCTAGATCCCAAAATATTAACCACCTGAACACCTCGGGCTGTCCACGTGACCACCGCCCTTGATGACGTCAGCACTTACAGCCGGTACTCGGGCCCCAATCCCACAACCACTTGACCACCTCAGCCTCTCAATGTGGCCCCACCCCCTTAGAGACATCAGCATTTCTAGCGTGGCCCCGGGCCCCAAACCCATAACCACCTGAGCACTTCAGCCTATAAACGTGGCCCCTCCCCTGTGAGGACGTCAGCACTTCCTGCCTGTCCCTGATCCCCAGCCCTTTATTTACCAGAGCTCTTCCGGCTGTTCACTTGGGCATGACCATATCCTTGGTCACCTCAGACCTTCTGACTCTCCACGTGGCACGTCCCCATTGAGCATATGAACACTTTAAACTGGTTACCGGCTCCCAACCCTTATTCATGTGACTATTTCCCGTTGTTCCCCTGGCCCTGGTTCACCTCACCAATGAGCCCCACTGGCTGGCGCTTAGCTCATAAGGACACGGGTGATTTCCCAATCTCTGGAACTTGGCTTAAGGGCCAGCACCCAAAGCCCCAGGTAACCTTCTGCTCACAGACTGCCTCTTTCCCGGGGGGATAGTGGCCAGCAGTGCGCCCCCAGCACTCCTTTAAGACAACCCTGGGTGTCCATGAGGCCGGGATCCCCCATGCTCCGTAACATGGGGGCATCTCATCCTGCAGTGACCTGCGACTCTGACAGCCCTGCATATGGGCTTTGAAATCCGGGAAACAGCAGTGTTGAGGCCCTGAAAACCCTTTCCAAACTTGGAGAAAAGACCAGCCCCCTCCACGGTCACTTAAATTTCGTGGCTAACTGAGGTCCAGCTTTTTGCTTAATTCCTGGGGAACTGTCCTTCCGTGAGGAATGCTACCTTCTTGCTGCCTTCCAGAGTATGGACCAAAGGACGTTCGGCAGTTTCGGACCTCTTGGAATCCTCCAATGTATTCTCCTGGCTCTACAACCCTTTACACTTGACCACTTCCAGTTGTTGATCTGGCAGGCAGCCCCCTATCTACCTGAGGATTTCTGGTTCTTCACTGGGACAATCCCAAACTATCGGCATAGTTACCACTTCTGGCTATCCATGTGGACCCACCCCTGATGACATCAGCAGTCTCAGCTGGTCCTGGGCCCCAAAATCTTAACCACCTAAACACATCGGGCTGTCCACGTGTCTGCTCCTTCTTGATGACATCAGCACCTGCGGCCGGTACCCGGACCCCAATCCCATAACCACGTGACCACTTCAGTCTCTCCATGAGGCTCCACCCCTTTAATGTCATCAGAACTTCCAGCGTGTCCCAGCGACCCAAACCCATAACCACCTAAGCACTTCAGCCTCTACAGGTGGGCCCTCACCCGTGACGACATCAGCACTTCCTGCCTGTCCCTGATCCCCAGACCTTTATTTACCAGAGCTCTTCTGGCTGTTCACCTGGGCCTGACCATATCCTTCGTCACCTGAGCCCAGTGGGGGGCAAACTGCGGCCCGCGCGCCGGATCCAGCCCATTCGGCTGTTCTATGCGGCCTGCGAAGCCGAAAGAGCGGAGGGTTGTCTTGCTCTCCCCTACGCTCCTTTACTTGGAATTTATATTAGTTCACACAAACACTCCATCCATGCTTTTGTTCCGGCCCACCGATCCAGTATAAGAACCCATAGTGGCGCTCGAGTCAAAACGTTTGCCCACCCCTGCCTCAGCCCTTCTGACTGTCCACCTAGCACCTCCCCATTGAGGATATAAACACTTTAAACTGGTTACCAGGTCCCAACCCTTGGTCATGTGACTATTTCCCGTTTTTCCCCAGGCCCTGGTTCATCTCACCAATGAGCCACACTGTCTCGCACTTAGCTCCTAGGAATAGGAGTGATTTCCCAATCTCTGAAAGGTGGCTTAAGGGCCTAACACCCACAGCCCTAGGTAAAATTCTTCACAAAGACTGCCTCTTTCCCAGTGGGATGGTGGCCAGCAGTGAGCCCCCAGCACTCCTTTAAGACAACCCTGGGTGTCTATGAGGCCGGGATCCCCCATGCTCCCCAACATGGGGGCACCTCACAGAGCAGTGACCTGCGACTATGACAGCCCTGCGTATGGGCTTTGAAATCCGGGAAACAGCAGTGTTGAGGCCCTGAAAACCCTTTCCAAACTGGGAGAAAAGACCAGCCCCCTACACGGTCACTTAAATTTTGTGGCGAACTGAGGGCCAGGTTTTTGTTTAATTCCAGGGAAACTGTCCTTCGGAGAGGAGAGCTACTTTCTTGCTGCCTTCCAGTGTATGGACCACAGGACATTCGACAGTTTCCGACCTCATGGGATCCTCCAATGTATTGTCCTGGCTATACAAGCCTTTATACTTGACCACTTTCAGTTGTTGACCTGGGAGGCAGACCTGGTCTACTTGAGCATTTCTGGTGGTTCACTGGGACAATCCCAACCAATCGGCCTCGTTACCACTTCTGGCTATCCATGTGGTCCCACCTCCTGATGACGTCAGCAGTCTCAGCTTGTCCTAGGCCCCAAAATCTTAACCACCTGAGCACCTAGAGCTGTCCACGTGCCCCCCGTTGATGACATCAGAACTCCCGGCAGGTACCTGGGCCCGTATCCCATAAACACCTGACCACTTCAGGCGCTCGATGTGGCCCCTCCCCCTTAGTGACGTCAGCACTTCCCGCGTGTCCTTCGGCACCAAACCCATAATCACCTGAGCACTTCAGCCTCTACACGGGGCCCCTCCACCGTGAGGACGTCAGCACTTCCTGCCTATCCCTGATCCCCAGCCCTTTATTTACCAAAGCTCTTCCGGTTGTTCTTCTGGGCCTGACCATATCCTTGGTCACCTCAGCCCTTCTGACTGTCCACCTGGCACCGCCCCATTGAGGATATGAACACTTTAAACTGGTTACCGGCTCCCAACCCTTATTCATGTGATTATTTCCCGTTGTTCCCCCGGCCCTGGTACACCTCACCAATGAGCCACACTGTCTGGCGCTTCGCTCCTAAGAATAGGAGTGATTTCCCAATCTCTGGAAGTTCGCTGAAGGGCCTAACACCCACAGCACTAGGTAAACTTCTGCTCAAAGACTGCCTCTTTCCCGGTGGGATGGTGGACATCAGTGAGCCCCCAGCACTCCTTCAAGACAACCCTGGGTGTCAATGAGGCCGGGATCCCCCATGCTCCCCGACATGGGGGCACCTCACACTGCAGTGACCTGCGACTATGACAGCCCTGCATATGGGCTTTGAAACCAGGGAAACAGTAGTGTTGAGGCCCTGAAAACCCTTTCCAAACTGGAAGAAAAGACCAGCCCCCTACACGGTCACTTAAATTTTGTGGCGAACTGAGGGCCAGGTTTTTGTTTAATTCCAGGGAAACTGTCCTTTGGAGAGGAGAGCTACTTTCTTGCTGCCTTCCAGAGTATGGACCACAGGACATTCGACAGTTTCCGACCTCTTGGGATCCTCCAATGTATTGTCCTGGATATACAAGCCTTCACACTTGACCACTTCCAGTTGTTGACCTGGGAGGCAGACCTGGTCTACTTGAGCATTTCTGGTGGTTCACTGGGACAATCCCAACCAATTGGCCTCGTTACCACTTCTGCCTATCCATGTGGTCCCACCTCCTGATGACGTCAGCAGTCTCAGCTTGTCCTAGGCCCCAAAATCTTAACCACCTGAGCACCTAGAGCTGTCCACGTGCCCCCCCTTGATGACGTCAGAACTTCCGGCAGGTACCTGGGCCCGTATCCCATAGACACCTGACCACTTCAGGCGCTCGATGTGGCCCCTCCCCGTTAGTGATGTCAGCACTTCCCGCGTGTCCTTTGGCCCCAAACCCATAACCACCTGAGCACTTCAGCCTCTACAGGTGGGCCCTCCACGGTGATGACGTCAGCACTTCCTGCCTATCCCTGATCCCCAGCCCTTTATTTACCAAAGCTCTTCCGGTTGTTCTTCTGGGCCTGACCATATCCTTGGTCACCTGAGCCTAGTCGGGGGCAAACTACGGCCCGCGTGCCGGATCCAGCCCATTCGGCTGTTCTATCCGGCCTGCGAAGCCGAAAGAGCGGAGGGTTTTCTTTCTCTCCCCTACGCTCCTTTACTTTGAATTTATATTAGTTCACACAAACACTCCATCCATGCTTTTGTTCCGGCCCACCGATCCAGTATAAGAACCCATTGTGGCCCTCGAGTCAAAAAGTTTGCCCACCTCTGCCTCAGCCCTTCTGACTGTCCACGTAGCACCTCCCCATTGAGGATATGAACACTTTAAACTGGTTACCAGGTCCCAACCCTTGGTCATGTGACTATTTCCCCAGGCTATGGTTCACCTCACCAATGAGCCACACTGGATGCCGCTTAGCTCATAAGAACAGGGGTGATATCCCAATCTCTGGAATTTGGCTTAAGGGCATAACACCCACAACCGCAGGTAACCTTCTGCTCACAGACTGCCTGTTTTCTAGTGGGATGGTGTCCAGCACTCCTTTAAGACAACCTTGGGTGTCCATGAAGCCGGGACCCGCCACGCTCCCCAAAATGGGGGCATCTCACCCTGCAGTGACCTGCGACTCTGACAGCCCTGCATATGGGCTTTGAAATCCGGGAAACAGCCGTGTTGAGTCCCAGAAAACACTTTCCAAACTGGGAGAAAGGACCAGCCCCCTCCACGGTCCCTTAAATTTCGTAACGAACTGAGGGCTAGCTTTTTGCTTAATTCCTGGGGAACTGTCCTTCCGTGAGTAGAGCTACCTTCTCGCTGCCTTATAGAGTATGGACCATAGGACGTTAGGAAGTTTCTGACCTCTTGGGATCATCCAATGTATTCTCTTGGCTCTAATAGCCTTTACACTTGACCACTTTTAGTTGTTGACCTGGGAGGCAGCCCTGGTCAACCTGAGGTTTCTGGTTGTTCACTGGGACAAGCCCAACCATTCAGACTCTTTACCACTTCTGGCTGTCCACGTGTCCCCACCCCTTGATGCCATCAGCAGTCTCAGCTGATCCTAGGAACCAAAATCTTACCCACCTGAACAACTCGGCCTGTCCACGTGGCCCCCCCACTTGATGACATTAGCAATTATGCCTGGTACACGGGCCCCAATCCCATAAACACCTGACCACTTCAGTCTCTCGATGTGGCCCGTCCCCCTTAATGATGTCAGCAATTCCGGTGGGATAAGCCTTTACACTTGACCATTTCCAGTTGTTGACCTGGGAGGCTGCCCTGGTCTTCCTGAGGATTTCTGGTTGTCAATGGGACAAGCCCCACCAATAGGCCTCGATACCACTTTTGGCTGTCCATGTGTCCCCAACCCTTGATGACGTCAGCAGTCTCAGCTGGTCCTACGCAACAAAATCATAACCACATGAACCCCTCGGGCTGTAAACGTGGCCCCCCACACCCTTTGATGACCTCAGCACTTCCGGCCTGTACCCGGTTCTCAAACCCATAACCACCTGATAACTTCAGCCTCTACACGTGACCCCTCCCCCGTGAGGACGTCAGCACTTCCTGGCTGTCCCTGACACCCACAGCCCCAGGTAATCTTCTTCTCACAGACTTCCCCTTTCCTAGTGGGATGGTGGTCAGCAGTGCGCCCCCAGCACTCCTTCAAGATAACCTTGGGTGTCCATGAAGCTGGGATCCCCCATGCTCCCCAACATGGGGGCATCTCACCCTGCAGTGACCTGCGACTCTGACAGCCCTGCATATGGGCTTTGAAATCCGGGAAACAGGCATTTTGAGGCCCAGAAAACACTTTCCAAACTGGGAGAAAAGACCAGGCCCCTCCACGGTCACTTAAATTTCGTGACGAACTGAGGGGCAGCTTTTTGCTTAATTCCTGGGGAAATGTCCTTCCGTGAGGACAGCTACCTTCTCACTGCCTTCCAGATAATGGATGACAGGACGTTTGGCAGTTTCCGACCTCTTGGGATCCTCCAAAGTATTCTTCTGGCTCTACAAGCCTTTACACTTGACCACTTCCAGTTGTTGACCTGGGAGGCAGCCCTGGGCTACCTGAGGATTTCTGGTTGTTCACTGGGACAAGCCCAACAAAACGGCCTCGTTACCACTTCTGGCCAGCCACTTGTACCCACCCCTTGATGACGTCAGCAGTCTCAGCTGGTCCTAGGCCCCAAAATCTTAACCAACTGAACACCTCGGGCTGTCCACGTGGCCCCTCGCCTTAATGATGTCAGCACTTCCGGCCAGTACCCAGACCCCAATCTCATAAACACCTGACCACTTCAGCCTCTACACGTGGCTCCTCCCACGTGAGGACATCAGCACTTTCTGCCTGACTCTGTTCCCCAGCCCTTTATTTACCAGAGCTCTTCTGCCTGTTCACCTGGGCCTGACCATGTCCATGGTAACCTCAGGCCTTCTGACTGTACACCTGGCACCTCCCCATTGAGGATATGAACACTTTAAACTGGTTACCGGGTCCCAACCCTTGTTCATGTGAATATTTCCCGTTGTTCCCCTGGCCCTGGTTCACCTCACCAATAAGCCACACTGGCTGGCGCTTAGCTCATAAGAACAGAGATGACTTCCCAATCTCTGGAAGTTGGCTTAAGGGCCTAACACCCAGAACCCCAGGTAACCTTCTGCTCACAAACTGCCTCCATCCCGATGGTATGTTGGTCAGCATTTCGTCCCAAACACTCCTTTAAGAGAACCCTGGTGTCCATGAGGCCGGGATTCCCAATGCTCCCCATCATGGGGAATCTCAACCTGCAGTGACCTGGGATTTTGACAGCCCTGCATATGAACTTTGAAATCCGGGAAACAGCAGTGTTGAGGCCCTGAAAACCTTTTCCAAACTGGGAGAAAAGACCAGCCCCCTCCACGGTCACTTATTTGCTAGCGAACTGAGAGCCAGCTTTTTGCTTAATTCCTGGGGAACTGTCCTTCCGTGAGGAGAGCTACCTTCTCGCTGCCTTCCAGAGTATGGACCACAGGACATTTCGTAGTTTCTGACCTATTCCGATCATCCAATGTATTCTCTTGGCTCTAAAATCCTTTACAATTGATCACTTCCAATGGATGACCTGGGAGGCAGCCCTGGACTACCTGAGGATTTCTGCTTGTTCACTGGGACAAGCCCAACCAATCCGCCTTGTTACCACTTCTGGCTGGCCACGTGTACCCACCCTTTGATGACATCAGCAGTCTAGGTTGGTCCTAGGCCCCAAAATCTTAAACCTCTGGACACCTCGAGCTGTCCACGTGGCCCCTCACCCTGGATGACGTCAGTACTTCCAGTGGAACATGGACACCAATCCAATAACCACCTGACCACTTCAGCCTCTCGATTTGGCCCCTCCCCCTTAGTGATGTCTGAACTTCCGGCGGGTCCCAGAGCCCCAAACCCATAACCACCTGAGCACTTTACCCTCTACATGTGGCCCCTCCCCTTTGAGGACGTCAGCACTTCCTGGCTGTCCCTGATCCCTAGCCCTTTATTTACCAGAGCTCTTCTGGCTGTTCACCTGGGCCTGACCATATCCTTGGTCACCTCAGCCCTTCTGACTGTCCTCCTGGCACCTCCCCATTGCGGAGAGAAACACTTTAAACCAGATACTGGGTTCCAAACCTTGGTTATATGACTATTTCCCGTTGTTCCCCCAGCCCTGATTCACCTCACCAATGAGCCACACTGGCTGGCACTTAGCTCATAAGAACGGTGGTGATTTCCCAAACTCTGGAAGTTGGCTTAAGGGCCTATCACCCACAGCCCCAGGTATCCTTCTGCTCACAGACTGCCTCTTTCCCAAAGGGATGGTGGCCAGCAGTGCGCCCCCAGCACTCCTTTAAGACAACCCTGAGTGTCTATGAGGCCCGGATCCCCCATGCTCCCCAACATGGGGGTATCTCACCCTGCAGTGACCTGCGACTCTGACAGCCCTGCATATGGGCTTTGAAATCCGGGAAACAGCAATGTTGAGGCCTGAAAAACCTTTCCAAACTGGGAGAAAAGACCAGCCCCTCCAAAGTCAATTAAATTTCGTGGCGAACTGAGGGCCAGCTTTTTGCTTAATTCCTGGTGAACACACTTTCCGTGAGGAGATCCACCTTCTAGCTGCCTTCCAGATTATGGACCACAGGAAGTTCGGGCATTTTCCGACCTCTTGGGATTTTCCAATGTATTCTCCGGGCTCTACAAGGCTTTACACTTGACCACTTCCAGTTGTTTACCTGGGAGGCAGACCTGGTCTACCTGAGGATTTCTGGTTGTTCACTGGGAAAAGCCCAACCAATCGGCCTCGTCACCACTTCTGGCTATCCAAGAGTCCACACCCCTTGATGACCTCAGCAGTCTCAGCTGATCTAGGCCTCAAAATCTTAACCACCTGAACACCTCGAATGTCCACGTGGCCCCCCCCTTGACGACGTCAGCACTTCCGGCCAGTACCCGGGGCCCAATCCCATAACCACCTGACCACTTCAGCCTCTACACGTGGCCCCTCCCTTGTGAGGACCTCAGAACTTCCTGCCTGTCCCTGATCCCCAGCACTTTATTTACCAGAGCTCTTCCAGTTGTTCACCTGGGTCTGACCATATCCTTGGTAACCTCAGCCCTTCTGACTGTCCACCTGGCATGGCCCCATTGAGGATATGAACACTTTAAAATGGTTAACAGGTCCCAACCCTTGTACATGTCATTATTTCCTATTGTTCCCATGGCCCTGGTTTACCTCACTAATAAGGCACACTGACTATACCTTAGCTCATAAGAACAGGGGAGATTTCCCAATCTCTGGAAGGTGACTTAAGAGCCTAACACCCACAGCTCCAGGTAACCTTCTGCTCAAAAACTGCCTCTTTCCAGATGGGATGGTGGCCAGCAGTGCGCCCCCAGCACTCCTTTAAATAACCCTGTATGTCCATGAGGCCGGGTTCCCCAATGCTCGCCAAGATGGAGGCAACACACACCTCAGTGATCTGCGACTCTGACACCCTGCATATGGGCTTTAAAATCCAGGAAACACCAGTGTTAAGGCCCTGAAAACCCTTTCCAAACTAGGAGAAAATACCAGCCCCTTCCACGGTCACTTAAAATTCGTGGCTAACTGAGGGCCAGCTTTTTGCTTAATTCCTTGGGAACTGTCCTTCGACAGGAGAGTTACCTTCTCGCTGCCTTCCAGAGTATGGACCACAGGACGTTTGGCAGTTTCCGACAACTTGGGATCCTCCAATGTATTCTCCTGGCTATACATGCCTTTACACTTGACCACTTCCTGTTGTTAACCTGGGAGGCAGCCCTGGTCTACCTGAGGATTTCTGGTTGTTCACTGGGACAAACCCAACCAATCGGCCTTGTTACCACTTCTGGCTGTTCACGAGTCCCCACCCCTTGAACATCAGCAGTCTCAGCTAATCTAGGCCCCAATATCTTAACCACCTGAACACCTCGGGGTGTCCACCTGCTTCCCCCCCTTGATTACGTCAGCACTTCCGGTTGGTACCCGGGGCCCAATCCCATAACCACCTGAGCACTTCAGCCTCTCGATGTGGCCCCTCCCCCTTAGTGACATCAGCACTTCCAGCGTGTCCCCGGGTCCCAAACCCATAACCACCTGAGCACTTCAGCCTCTACATGTTGGTCCCTCCACCGTGAGGACGTTAGCACTTCCTGCCTGTCCCTGATCCCAAGCCCTTTATTTACCAAAGCTCTTCCGGCTGTTCACATGGGCCTGACCATATCCTTGGTCACCACAGCCCTTCTGACTGTCCACCTTGCACATCCCCATTGAAAATAGGAACACTTTAAACTGGTTACCGATTCCCCACCCTTATTCAGGTGATTATTTAAAGTTGTTACCCGACCCTTGTTCACCTCACCAATGAGACACACTGGCTGGCTCTTAGCTCATTAGAACAGGGGTGATTCCCGAATTTCTGGAATTTGGCTTAAGGGCCTAACACCCACAGCCCCAGGTAATCTTCTGCTCACAGACTGCCTCTTTCCAGTGGGATGGTGGCCAGCAGTGCGCCCTGAGCACTCCTTTAAGACAACCCTGGGTGTCCATGAGGCGGGATCTCCCATGCTCCCCAACCTGGGGCATCACACTCTGCAGTGAACTGCGACTCTGACAGCCCTGCATATGGGCTTTGAAATCCGGGAAACAGCAGTGTTGAGGCCTTGAAAACCCTTTCCAAACTGGGAGAAAAGACCAGACCCCTCCACGGTCAGTTAAATTTGGTAGCAAACTGAGAGCCAGCTTTTTGCTTAATTCCTGGGGAACTGTCCTTCCGTGAGGAGAGCTACCTTCTTGCTGCCTTCCAGAGTATGGACCACAGGACATTTCGCAATTTCCGACCTCCAGGAATCCTTTAATGTATTCTCCTGGCTCTAAAAGCCTTTACACTTGACCACTTCCAATTGTTGATCAGGGAGGCAGCCCTGGTGTACCTGAGGATTTCTGGTTGTACACTGGGACAAGCCCAACCAATCGGCCTCGTTACCACTTCTGGCTGGCCACGTGTATCCACCCCTTGATGATGTCAGCAGTCTCGGCTGGTCGAAGGCCCCAAAATCCTAACCACCTGAACACCTCGGTATGTCCACATGGCCTCTCCCACCTGATGACTTCAGCACTTCCGGCGGTACCCGGACCCCAGTCCCATAACCACCTGACCACTTCAGCATCTCGATGTGGCCCCTCCCCCTTAGTGATGTCAGCGCTTCCAGCAGGTCCCCAAGCCCCAAACCCATAACTACCTGAGCACTTCAGCCTCTCGATGTGGACCCTCCCCCTTAATGTCCTCAGCACTTCCGGCTAGTCCCAGGGCCCCAAACACATAACCACCTGAGCACTTCAGCCTCTATAGTTGGCCGCTCACCCATGACGACGTCAGCACTTTCTGCCTGTCCCTGATCCCCAGACCTTATTAACAGAGCTCTTCTGGCTATTCACCTGGCCCTGACCATATCCTTGGTAACATCAGCCCTTCTGATGTCCACCTGGCACATCCCCATTGAGGATATGAACTCTTTAAACTGGTTCCTGGGTCCCAACCCTTGTTCATGTGACTATTTACCATTGTTACCCCAGCCCTGGTTCTCCTCACCAATGAGCCACACTGGCTGGCGCTTAGCTCATAAGAACATGCGTGATTTCCCAATCTGTGGAAGTTGGCTTAAGGGCCTAATACCGACAGCCCCAGGTAAACTTCTGCTCACAGACTGCCTCTATCCCGATGGGATAGTGGCCAGCAGTGTGCCCACATCACTCCTTTAAGACAACCGTGGGTTTCCATGAGGTGGGGTACCCCATATTCCCCAACCTAGGGACATTACATCCTGCAGTGACCAGGGAGTCTGTCAGCCCTGCATATGGGCTTTCAAATCTGGCAAACAGCAGTGTTGAGGCCCTGAAACCCTTTCCAAAGTGGGAGAATAGACCAGCCCCCTTCACAGTCACTTAAATTTCATACCGAACTGAGGGCCAGCTTTTTACTTAATTCCTGGGGAACTGTCCTTCCATGAGGATAGCTACCTTCTCGGTGCCTTCCAGAGTATGGACCACAGGACGTTGTGTAGTTTCCAACATCTTGGGATCCTCCAATGTATTCTCCTGGCTCTAAAAGCCTTTACACTTGACCACTTCCAGTTGTTGACCTGGGAGGCAGCCCTAGTCTACCTGAGGATTTCTGGTGGCTCACTGGGACAAGCCAAACAATTGGCCTTGTTACCACTTCTGGCTATACACGTGTCCCCACCACTTGATGACGTCAGCAGTCTCAGCTGGTCCTAGGCCCCAAAATCTTAACCACATGAACACCTCGGGCTGTACACGTGGCCCCCCCCTTGATGACGTTAGCACTTCCGGCCAGTACCCGGGACCCAAACAAATAACCACCCGAGCACTTCAGCCTCTACACGTGGCCCCTCCCCTGTGAGGACATCAGCACTTCCTGCCTGTCCCTGATCCCCAGCCCTTTATTTACCAGAGCTCTTCCGGCTGTTCACCGCGGCCTGACCATATCCTTGGTCACTTCAGCCCTTCTGACTGTTCACCTGTCACGTCCCCATTGAGGATATGAACACTTTAATCTGGTTACCGGGTCCCAACCCTTGTTCATGTGACTATTTCCCGTTTTTTTCCCGGCCCTTGTTCATATCACCAATGAGCCACACTGGCTGGCGCTTAGCTCATAAGAACAGGGGTGATTACCCAATCTCTGGAACTCAATATGGGGGCATCTCACCCTGCAGTGACCTGCAACTCTGACAACACTGCATGTGGGTTTTTAAATCCGGGAAATAGCAGTGTTGAAGACTGAAATTTCTTTTGAAAGTGGGAGAAAAGACCTGAGTCCTCGATGGTCACATAAATTTCTTAGCCAACTGAGGGCCATCTTTTTGCTTAATTCCTGGCGAACTGTCCTACCATAAGGACAGGTACCTTCTCCCTGCATTCCATACTATAAACCTCAGGAAGTTCGGTAGTTTCCGACCTCTTGGGATCCTCCAATGCATTCTCCTGGCTCTACCTGCCTTTACACTTGACCACTTCCAGCTGTTGGCATGAGAGGAAGCCCTCGTCTACCTGAGGATTTCTGGTTGTTCACTGGGACAAGCCCAAACAATTGGCCTGGTTACCATTTCTGGCTGGCCACGTGGCCCCTCCTCTTTGATGACATCAGCACTTCCCACGGGTCCCCGGGTCCCAAACCCATAATCACCTGAGCACTTCAGCCTCTACACGTGGCCCCTCCCCTGTGATGAAGTCAGCACTTCCTGGAGGTCCCCAGTCCCCAAGCATTTATCCATCAGATCACTTCCAGCTGTTCACCTGGGCCTGAACATATCCTTTGTCTCCTCAGCACTTCTGAGTGTCCACCTAGCGCCTCCCCAAAGATGATATGAACACTTTAAACTGGTTACCGGGTCCCAAACCTTGTTCACGTGCCTATTTCCCGCTGTTCCTGATGCCCTTGTTGGCCACACCAATGAACCACACTGGCTGCCACTTAGGTCATAAGAACAGGGGTGATTTCCCAATCTCTGGAAGTTGGATTAAGGGCCTAACACCCACAACCCCAGGTAACCTTCTGCTCACAGACTACCTCTTTCCCGATGGGATGGTGGCCAGCAGTGTGATCCCAGAACTCCTTTAAGAAAACCCTGGGTGTCCATGAGGCCGGGATCCCCCATGCTTCCCAACATAGGGGCATCTCACCCTGCAGTGTCCTGCGACTCTGACAGCCCTGCATATGGGCTTTGCAATCCGGGAAACAGCAGATGGAGGCCCGGAAAACCCTTTCCAAAGTGGTAGAAAAAACCTGACCCCTTTATGGTCACTGAAATTTCAAAGCGAACTGAGGGACAGCTTTGTGCTTAATTTCTGGGGCACTGTTCTTCTGTGAGGATAGCTACCTTCACGCTGCCTTCCAGAGTATGCACCACAAGATGTTCAGCAGTTTCCGACCCCTTGGGATCCTCCAATGTATTCTCCTGGCTCTACAACACTTTACACTTGACCACTTCCAGTTTTTGACATGGGAGGCAGCCCTGGTTTACCTGAGGATTTCTGGCTGTTTACTGGGACAAGCCCAACCACTGGTCCTCGTTACCACTTCTGGGTGACTAGGTGGCCCCTCCCCCTTGATGCACTTCAGGAGGTTCCCAGCACTACAAACCCATAAGCACCTGAGCAGTTCATCCTATGCATGTGGCCTCTCTCCGTTGATGAGGTCAGCACTTCCTACTGGTCTCCGCCCTCAAGCCTTTACCCAACAGAGCAATCCTGGCTGTTCACCTGGGGCTGACTATATCCTTGGTCACCTCAGCCCTTCTGACTGTCCACCTGGCACCTCCCAGTTGATTATATGAACACTTTAAATTGGTTACCGGGTCCCAACCCTTGTTCATGTGACTATTTCCCCCATACCCAATTACCTTGTTCACCTCACCAATGAGCCACACTGGATGGCGCTTAGCTCTTAAGAAGAGGGGTGATTTCCAAATCTTTGGAGTTGGATTAAGTTCCTAACATCCAAAGCCCCAGATAAACTTCTGCTCACAGACTGCCTTGTTCCTGGTTGGATGGTGGCCATCAGTGAGCCCCCAGCACTCCTTTAAGACAACCCTGGGTGTCCATGAGGCCAGGGATCCACCATGCTCCCCAACACGGGGGCATCTCACCCTGCAGTGACCTGAGACTCCGACAGCCCTGCATATGGCCTTTGAAATGCAGGAAACAGCAGTGTTGAGGCCCTGAAAACGGTTTCCAAAGTGGAGGCAAAGACCTGACCCCTCCATGGTCACATACATTTCGTAGCGAACTGAGGGCAAGCTTCTTGCTTAATTTCTGGGTAACTGTCCTTTCATGAGGACAGGTGCCTTCTCGCTGCCTTCCAGAGTATAAACCACAGGAAATTGGAGAGTTTCCGACCTCTTGGGATCCTCCAATGCATTCACCTGGCTTCACGAGCCTTTACAATTGACCACTTCCAGCTGTTGACCTTGCAGGAAGTCCTGTTATACCTGAGGATTTCTGGCTGTTCTCTGGGACAAGCCCAATCAGTAGGCCTCGTTACCACTTCTGGATGTCCATATGGCCCCTCTCCCTTGATGACGTCAGCACTTCCTGCCAGTACCAGTACTCCAATACCATAACCACATGAGCACTTCAGCCTCTCAATGTGTCCCCTCGCCCTTGATGACATCAGCACTTCCAGAGGGTCCCAGGGCCCCAAACACAAAACCACCTAAGCACTTTTGCTTCTACACGAGGCCCCTCCCCTGTGATAACGTCAGCACTTCCTGCCGGTACCTGCTCCCCAACCCTTTATTCACCAGAGCACTTCCGGCTGTTCACCTGGGCCTGACCATATCCTTGGTCACTTCAGCCCTTATGACTGTCCACCTGGTACCTCCCCATTAATGATATGAACATTTTAAACTGGTTACCGGGTCCCAACCTTTGTTCCTGTGACTATTTCCCCCTGTACCTCAGGCCTTTGTACGCCTCACCAATGAGTCACACCGGCTGGCTTTTAGCTCCTAAGAACAGGGGTGATTTCCCAATCTCTGGAGTTGGCTTAAGTGCCTAACACCCAAAGCCCCGGGTAACCTTGTGCTCACAGACTCCCTCTTTCCCGGAGGAATGGTGGCCAGCAGTATGCCCCCAGTACTCCTATAAGACAACCCGGAGTGTCCATGAGTCTGGGATCACACATGCTCACCAACATGGGGGCATCTCACCCTGCAGTGACCTGCGACTCTGACAGCCCTGCATGTGGATTTTGAATTCCCGGAAACAGCAGTGTAAAAACCCTTTCCAAACTGGAAGAAAAGACCAGCCCCCTCCATGATCACTTAAATTTCGAATCTAATTGATGGCCAGCTTTTCGCTTAATTCCTGGGGAACTGTTTTTCCGAGAGGAGAGCTACCTTCTCGCTGTCTTCCAGAGTATGGACCACAGGACATTCGACAGTTTCCGACCTCTTGGGATCCTCCAATGTATTCTCCTGGCTCTACAAAATTTACACTTGACCACTTTTACTTGTTGACCTGGGAGGCAGCCCTGGTCTATCTGAGGATTTCTGGTAGTTCAATGGGACAAGCCCAACCAATCCACCTCGTTACCACTTCTGGTTGTCCAGGAGCCCCCACCCTTGATGACGTCCACAGTTTCAGCTGATCCTATGCCCCAAAATCTTAAAGACCTGAACACCTCGGGCTTTCCAATTTGCACCACCCCCTTGTTGACGTCAGCACTTCCGGCCGGAACCTGGGCCCCAATCCCATAACCACTTGACCACTTCAGCTGCTGGATGTGGCCCCTCCACCTTAGTGACGTCAGCACTTCACGCTGGTCCCCAGGCCCCCAACCCATAACCACCTGACCACTTCAGCCTCTACACCTTGGTCCCTCCTCATGAGGACGTCAGCACTTCCTGCAGGTCCCTGATCCCCAGGCCTTTATATACCAGAGTTCTTCCGGCTGTTCACCTAGGCCTCACCATATCCTTGGTCACCTCAGCCCTTCTGACTGTCCAACTGGCACCTCCCCATTGCGGATATGAACATTTTAAACTGGTTACCGGGTCCCAACCCTTGTTCATGTGACTATTTCCTGTTGTTCCCCTGGTCCGGGTTCACCTCACCAATGAGCCACACTGGATGGCGCTTATCTCATAAGAACAGGGGTAATTTCCCAATCTCTTGAATTTGGCTTAAGGGCCTAAAACTCACAGCCCCAGGTAAACTTCTGCTCAAAGATTGCCTCTTTCCCAGTGGGATAGTGGCCAGTGGTGTGCCCACAGGACTCCTATAAGTCAACCCTGGGTGTCCATTAGGCCGGGATCCCCCATGCTCCCCAACATGTTTGCATCTCACCCTGCATTGACCTGTGACTCTGACATCCCTGCATATGGGCTTTGACATCCGGGAAACACCAGTGTTGAGGCCCTGAAAACCCTTTCTAAATTGGGAGAAAAGACCAGCCCCTCCATGGTCACTTACACTTTGTAGGGATCTGAGGGCCAACTTTTTGATTAATTCCTGGGAACTGTCCTTCCGAGAGAAGAGCTACCTTCTCGCTTCCTTCCACAGTATGGACCACAGGATGTTTAGCAGTTTCCGACCTCTTGTGATCCTCCAATGTATTCTCCTGAGTATACAAGCCTTTACACTTGACCACTTCCAGTTATTGACCTTGGAGCAGCCCTGCTCTACCTGGGGATTTCTGGTTGTTCACTGGGACAAACCCAACCAATTGGCCTCTTTACCACTTCTGGCTGGGCACGTGTACCCACCCCTTGATAACGTCAACAGTCTCAGCTGCTCCTAGCCCACAAAATCTTAACCACCTGAAAACCTCGGGCTGTCCACGTTGCTCCTCCCCCTTAGGGATGTCAGTACTTTGTCGTTTCCCTGGGCCCCAAACCTATACCCACCTGAGCACTTCAGCCTCTACACGTGGCCCCTCCACCGTGAGGACATTAGCCCTTCCTGCCTGTCCCTGATCCTCAGCATTTACTTACCTGAGCTCTTGCGGCTATTCACCTGGGACTGACCATATCCGTGGTCACCTCAGTCCTTCTGACTGTCCACGTGGCACCTCCCCATTGAGGATATGAACACTTTGCTTACCAGGTCTCAACCCGTGTTCATGTGACTTTTTCCCATTGTTCTGCCGGCCCTGGTTCACCTCACCAATGAGCCACACTGGCTGGCACTTAGCTCTAAAGAACAAGGGTGATTTCCCAATCTCTGGAAGTTGGCTTAAGGGCCAAAAACCAACAGACCCACGTAACCTTCTGTTCACAGACTTCCTCTTTCCCGGTGGGATGGTGGCCAGCAATGTGCCCCCAGCACTCCTTTATGACAACCCTGGGTGTCCATGAGGCCGGGATCCCCCATGCTCTCCAACAGGGGGGCATCTCACCCTGCAGTGTCCTGTGACTCTGACAACACTGCATGTGGGCTTTTAAATCCGGGAAACAGCAGTGTTGAAGACCTGAAATCCCTGTTGAAAGTGGGATGAAACACCTGAGTCCTTGATGGTCACATAAATTTCTTAGCCAACTGAGGGCCTGCTTTTTGCTTAATTCCTGGCATTAAGGACAGGTACCTTCTCCATGCATTCCATAGTATAAACCTCAGGAAGTTCGGCAGTTTCCGACCTCTTGGGATCCTCCAATGCAATCTCCTGGCTCTACCTGCCTTTACACTTGACCACTTCCAGCTGTTGACCTGAGAGGAAGCCCTGGTCTTCCTGAGGATTTCTGGTTGTTCACGGGGACAAGCCCAAACAATCAGCCTCGTTACCATTTCGGGCTGTCCACGTTGCCTTTCCCCCTTGATGACATCAGTAATTCCACGCGTCCCCGGGCCCCAAAACCATGATCACCTGAGCACTTCAGCCTCTACACATGGCCCCTCCCACGTGATGACGTCAGCACTTCCTGTAGGTTCCTGGTCCCCAAGCATTTATCTATCAGATCACTTCTGGCTGTTCACCTGGGCCTGTACATAACCTTTGTCACCTCCGCACTTCTGAATGTCCACCTGGCGCCTCCCCATTGAGGATATGAACAATTTAAACTCGTTACCGGATTCCAACCCTTGTTCATGTGCCTATATCCCGCTGTTCCTGAAGCCCTTGTTGGCCACACCAATGAACCACACTGACTGCCGCTTAGCTTATAAGAACAGGGGTGATTTCCCAATCTCTGGAAGTTGGCTTAAGGGCTTAACACCCACAGCCCCAGGTAACCTTCTGCTCACAGACTGTCTCTTTCCCGGTGGGATGGTGGCCAGCAGTGCGCCCCTGCCACTCCTTTAAGACAACCCTGGGTGTCCATGAGGCCGGGATCCCCCATGCTCCCCAACATGGGGGGTATCTCACCCTGTAGTGTCCTACGACTCTAACAGCCATGCATATCGGCTTTAAAATACGGGAAACAGCAGTGTTGAGGCCCTGAAAACCCTTTCCAAAGTGGTAGAAAAGACCTGACCCCTTTATGGTCACTCAAATTTCAAAGCGAACTGAGGGACAGCTTTTTGCTTAATTTCTGGGGAACTGTCCTTCCGTGAGAATAGCTACCTTCATGCTGCCTTCCAGAGTATGGACCACAGGACTTTCGGCAATTTCCGACCTCTTGGCATCCTCCAATGTATTCTCCTGATTCTATAAGACTTTACACTTGACCACTTCCAGTTGTTGCCATGGGAGGCAGCCCTGGTTTACCTGAGGATTTCTGGCTCTTTACTGGGACAAGCCCAACCACTGGGCCTTGTTACCACTTCTGGGTGACTAGGTAGCCTCTCCCCCTTGATGCACTTCAGGAGGTTCCCGGCGCAACAAACGCATAACCACCTGAGCACTTCATCCTCTGCATGTGTTCTTTCTCCGTTGATGAGGTCAGCACTTTCTGCTTGTCCCTGGTCCCCAAGCCTTTACCCACCAGAGCACTCCTGGATGTTCACCTGGGGCTGTCAGAGTCCAAGGTCACTGCAAGGTGAGACTATATCCTTGGTCACCTCAGCACTTCTGACTGCCCACCTGGCACCTCCCAGTTGATTATATGAACACTTTAAAGTGATTACCGGGTCCCAACCCTTGTTCATGTGACTATTTCCCCCTATACCCAAGTACCTTTTTTGCCTCACCAATGAGCCACACTGGATGGCGCTTAGCTCTTAAGAAGAGGGGTGATTTCCAAATCTCTGGAGTTGGATTAAGTTCCTAACACCCAAAGCCCCAGGTAAACTTCTGCTCACAGACTGCCTCTTTCCCGGTGGGATGGTGGCCAGCAGCGCGCCCCCAGCACTCCTTTAAGACAACCCTGGGTGTCCATGAGGCCAGGGATCCACCATGTTCCCCAACACGGGGGCATCTCACCTTTCAGTGACCTTTGACTCTGACAGCCCTGCATATGGCCTTTGAAATGCGGGAAACCGCAGTGTTGAGGCCCTGAAAACTGTTTCCAAAGTGGAGGCAAAGACCTGACCCCTTAATGGTCACATACATTTCGTAGCGAACTGAGGGACAGCTTCTTTCTTAATTTCTGGGTAACTGTCCTTCCGTGAGGACAGGTACCTTCTCGCTGCCTTCCAGAGTATAAACCACAGGAAGTTGGGGAGTTTCCGACCTCTTGGGATCCTCCAATGCATTCACCTGGCTCCACAAGCCTTTAAATTGACCACTTCCAGCTGTTGACCTTGCAGGAAGTCCTGTTATACCTGAGGATTTCTGGCTGTTCTCTGGGACAAGCCCAATCAGTAGGCCTCGTTACCACTTCTGGATGTCCACGTGGCCCCTCTCCCTTGATGATGTCAACACTTCCTGCCAGTACCCGGACTCCTATCCCATAACCACATGAGCACTTCAGCCTCTCAATGTGTCCCCTCGCCCTTGATGACATCAGCACTTCCAGAGGTTCCAAGGGCCACAAACACAAAACCACCTAAGCACTTTTGCTTCTACACGAGGCCCCTCCCCTGTGATAACGTCAGCACTTCCTGCCGGTACCTGATCTCCAACCCTTTATTCACTAGAGCACTTCCGGCTGTTCACCTGGGCCTGACCATATCCTTGGTCACTTCAGCCCTTATGACTGTCCACCTGGTACCTCCCCATTGATAATATGAACACTTTAAACTGGTTACCGGGTCCCAATCTTTGTTCATGTGACTATTTCCCCCTGTACCTCAGGCCCTTGTACGCCTCACCAATGAGCCACACCGGCTGGCTTTTAGCTCCTAAGAACAGGGGTGATTTCCCAATCTCTGGAGTTGGCTTAAGTGCCTAACACCCAAAGCCCCGGGTAACCTTGTGCTCACAGACTCCCTCTTTTCCAGTGGGCGGTGGCCAACAGTGTGCCCCCAGCACTCCTTTAAGACAACCCTGGGTTTCCATTAGGCCACAGATCCCCCAAGCTCCCCAACACGGGGGCATCTTACCCTTCAGTTTCCTACGACTCTGACAGCCTTTCATATGGGTTTTGATATCCTGGAAACAGCAGTGTTAAGGCCCTGAAAACCCTTTCCAAACTGGGAGCAAAGACCTGACCCATCCATGGTCACTTAAATTTCATAGCGAACTGAGAGCCAGCTTTTAGCTTAATTTCTGGGTAACTGTCCTTCCGTGAGAACAGGCACCTTCTCGCTGCGTTCCAGAGTATAAACCACAGGAAGTTGGGAAGTTTCTGACCTCTTGGGATCCTCCAATGCATTCACCTGGCTCCACCTGCCTTTATAATTGACCATTTCCAGCTGTTGACCTGGCAGGAAGCCCTGGTCTACCTGAGGATTTCTGTCTGTTCTCTGAAACAAGCCCAACCAGATGGCCTCGTTACTACTTCTGGCTGTCCACGTGGCCCTTCCCCTTGATGACGTAGGCAGTCTCATCTGTTCCTGGGCCCCAAAATCTTAACCCCCAAAACACTTCAGGTTTTCCACGTGGCCCCTACCTCTTGATGACATCATAATTTCTGGCCGATCCCCGGGACCCAAACCCATAACCACCTGAGCACCTCAGCATCTACATGTGGCCCCTCCCCATGATGACGTCAGCACTTCTGGCCGTTCCCTGGTCCCCAAGTGAAGCATCCATCTTATATAAATACTGCTGTTTGAAATTTTAACCCTGCTATTTGGCCTCTGTAAATTCTTACTTGCTAAGTCTACTCCCAGTTCAGAGAGGCCATTAAACCTTCCCTAGACAAGGTTATCAGTGCTGGCGCCAGGCCAGGCCTCTGGTTGAGGTCTGAAGGCCCCAGCACATACGGGCTCTGTAAGAACTTGCAAAAGGGGCCAGAGACACCTCATACTTGGGAGACAAAGAAGGTAAAAACATATAAATAGGGAAAATTCCTGCATGTTGGGGCCCAGAATTTGAGAGACATTTTCTTCTGGACCCGCGCTTAATAAATGTAACTCCATCTCTCTAAGTATTGCTTTGTTCTTCTTCGGTTTTCTGTAACATTATTGGTTCTCTGACCCGAGGAATAACAGTGCTTGGCCTTTTGGCCTCCGGTGAATGGGCCTGGTTTGGGGCCCGGGGAGCTGGAGAGGCCTCCAGGAGGTGCCGCTCTACTGATTTGGCAGAATTGAACCGGGGGACTCCTGGCTCTCCCGGACCTCAGCCCAGGACCCGGCTGGCATCTGGAGAGAGTGGACTGACACTTCTGGACCTGTGGACAGAATCTGTAATGTAGGGGCCCCATCAGTTCAGCCCACTTCAAGTGAGTGGAATGGGGAGCTTGATCACCTCCCTGGAAGCCATACTGCTTCCTTAGGCAAATTAATCAGGAGTCAGGAATCAGGTGACTGTTTAAATTCTGGGTAAATATCTGGTAGAAGTCAAAAACTCAGACTAGCTAGAATATAAATGTGGGACTCTGGAGGTGAGTGAATTCAGATTAGATTAAGGAATTATGAGTTCACTCTGCTGTTTGTTTGTGTGGGACTAGCCAATTTGCTACCGAGAAGGAGGACTGGATGCAGCCTTAACTCCTCCGGTAGGTTCTCACCAAGACGTTGGTTGAGAATTCCGTTCTGGACCATGGGTGCTGGGAGTGCCCCCGTGCCCATCTGGGGAGTTGGGCATTGTTTTGTTTATCTGCTCAGTTCCAGTTTGGGCTACTACTGAGAGAGTGTGAGTATGGATGTTTGTCTGTCTTGGCATAATTATCTGCTCATTAACTGGTCTGTGTGAAGCAAAAGCTACTTTGATTTATTCTGCATTTCTGTTGATTCATCTGGCTAAAATGTTTTTTTTTTTATTAAAGGCGGAACCTGTAATGGTCTACAAATGTCTTAAGCAGCGCTGCTGAGTTATTTTTCTCAGAGATGTTTGCTCTCTATCACAGTGGGAGGGAATCAGCCCACTTAGCTAATAAAAATTTCTAATTTTGTATAAGTAAGGGTTTCAGATTGCTCTGATTTGTGAAATTGCTGTATTAAATTGAAATTTTAAAGTCCTAGGGTTAATTTAAAGGTATAAATTTATGACATTTCAAAGAACAAAGAACATTTATTTATGGCTTTCTTATCTCTTTTGGTGATCGGAGACTTCCAGGGGCAGGGCTTACAGCTCCGCAGGGAGGAGAGATTTACAGGCCCTGTCTCTTCCTGTGACATCATAATCCAACGTGAGCCACCTGTGGTGGAACTAAGGCTGAAGTTATTATTAACTATCTATGGACCCCCGATTCTAATAGCATCTGTAACTGGATTAAAGATCTTTTCTTTCAGGAGGCCTTCCAGGCTTTCAGTTCAGAAGAAATCTCCCTACACACCCTTATCTTCCTCCTCCCTATCTTTCCAGGCTGACTAAGAGTCATTTTTCTCCACAGGTCGGACCTCAGCCTTCGAAAGGGAGGACTACTACAGTGGTAGTCTAGTTTTCTCTGAAACCCTCACTGTTTCTATTTCTCCCCTCTGTAGGAATTGTCTTCCTCTGACTCACAATCGGGAAGAGAGACAAGCAACTGGACTGGGGGATGGGACAGAGGAGGGAGGGTTGTTGGCAGTTAATTATGAAGCAGGGAGAGATAGGATTTTGTTGATTTTACTGACTGCAGACCGTTCTGCTGGTGTAGGGGTATGGTCCAGGTGTCTAATCAAAACTTCACTAGATTCAAGGTCTCAAGTTTTCTGCAAGCATAATTAATCTAGCTTCCCTGGTGATTTAAAACTGGTTGCTACACAGACTCATCCCCCAAGAGCCAGATGAAAGAAGGGGGTGAGGGGGGCTGGATGCCTGAGCTGCCAACAGTGGCCCTGGAAGAAGCTTCAGGAGCAAGAAAAGCAGGGGACAGCAGACATTTACCTGACACTAGAGCTACCCTAGTGAGTAATGAGCATTTTACAACAAGCAATACAAGACTTAGGCCTTTGGCTTGCTGGCTGCAGCAGTTAAACCAGAAGCCAGTGACTGCTACTAGCCTTCCTGCAGCCCCAGGAATAGAGCAGCAGGCCTGCGATCTGTAAAAGTAGCAGATAGAGCTAGTGAAAGCTCCCTGTTTGCAAATGTACTGATAGGGTTCAGTACCTGTTGCTGCTGGAAGAGGAGGGGCTGAGATCCCTTTCCAGTGCACTCCCTTGGGAGAGGCCTGGTCCCTGCTCTGCCACAAAGGGGACTGGCAGGAAGACAAGCGGTCTAATACCCAAGCCACTGCCACAGAAGCGTTTTGCAATATGCAAAACTATTTCTAACTGCAACTCTGGCTGGTTTGGACTGGCAGCTTAAAGTCAAAGAGCAAAGGAAAGGCATTCTCCCTGGACCGGGGAGCCTTCAGGACTTTGAGATACTCCAAGAGAGGAGGAGTCTGACTGAGGGATGGCAGAGACCCTGTTGGGTTAGAAGGACCTAAGGCCACATGTTAAAATTATAAAAATTACGGCTTTCTAGGCAGATGTCCAAGCTCAGATATGTAGGGGTTAAGCTGCCTGTTTACAGCAAAACAACTTTCTCCTGTGCTGGAATAAAATTTAGGGAAATTAGACAGGCTGTGTTTGTGGCTAGAAAGGAGAACTGGCCACCATGCACAGCCCTGACAGTGACCTGCAGAAAGCTGTATAATAGATTTAGATGATAACTGCGACCTAATGGACATGACTCCAGAAAGACAAGGACAATTTTGCTTGGTGTAGGAAGGTCAAGAATAGACCTTAGTCACCTCCCTGAGATATTTGTATAGCCCTACCATATGTCATATATGGTAGCAGAAGACTTGGCTACCTAAGGTGGCCACAGTGCCAATGTTACTGTCTTGCAGGCCTGTGTGACCATGCCCATGTCAGGGGTGGCACAAACCTCAACTTTAGGAAACTGGGGAAGGCCTGTTTGGAACAGAGGGAAGTAGTGAGTACCAGCCCTTTGTTACAGGAATTACAGACCCCGTGAGGTCATGTGACATATGAGACCCTGTAAAGCAATAAAGCTCCCTTAGTCCTTTCTCAGAGGGTATGTCACCCCTCCCAGAGACCATATGAAATTTTAAGGACAAATTAAGTAGGGGGAACCCTACTACAAGGACAGCTATAATTGTCTACTTGAATATAGACACATTTTGAATTTCTCCTTGTCATTTGAAGACAGTTATATTGCTCTGAAGAATCCATAGAAAGGACTGACAAGGAAAATCAGAAGATCTTAAAGCAGGTCAGTATATTTTTCTCCTTATATAATTCCTCTGAAATTTGGCAATGCTTAATAAATCATGGCAATACATTTCTCTGCATAAATTCAATAAGACCGGATTCTAATAGTGGTTTTATTGACTGGAAACTTTGACTGGAGTGTCAAGTTTTAAAGAGCCCTGTCTGAACTCGGAAGACTTGAAGCCAATAAGAGTGCCAAGGAAAAGCCTGCTATCCTGCTTGGGAGCCCTGAAAATGGCTGGCGCTGGAGTGTCAGGCCCATGCCCTACCATCATTGGTGGTTGGTCAGAGTACAAGGGGAGCAATAAGGATGACTCTGCGTCCCTGTGGAACCTAGGCTGTGACGAGTAGGAAGGCTACTGAGATGGGCCTTAAAACGTAGGGTATGGGCCCAGGTGGAGTCGCTGCAGTTGAGGGATTCACCTAACTCAGCAGATACTACAGGCAGGCCAGATGGCAGCTGGATGGCTTGGCTTCCTGGCCCTATGGGGCACAATAAGATTCAATCGTGAAATTTCGGCAAAAATAGTCAGTTACCATTCTTGTTGTGTTTATGCAAACAATCAGGCCAAATTAAATACAATAGGTAAATTAGTCTTTATCTGGATCTTTTGATAAACATAGAGGTAATTTTGAGGAGAAAAATTCTATTTCAATAGAGGTCATTAAAACTGAAATGTTTTCTTTCCCTTCCCTGGACCATTTGTTACAGTTTGTCTCTGCCAGGTCACAAGTCCACCTCCTTCTGGGCCCAGGCCTCATCGTCCCTGTGACAGACAGGAAGGAACTCTTGGCTCTGAGAGAAAACTCCGTCCCTCCTCAGCACGAAGCAGCTACAGAAGAAATTCAACGTCCATTTTCCCTAAAAGAATTCATAGCCAGGATCCTTGAGGTAATATATTAGGCAGTTAGACAGACATGAGCAGGGCAGGGACGATGGGCCAACTAGCGCTACAGGATGTAACTAAGTCTTTCCACTTCTACGTATGTGAGACAAGGGGCATAGGCAAAGAGGTACTCACCAAAGTCTCAGCCCCTAGAAAAGGCTGGTAGCCTATTTGTCCAAAAGACTTGACCCCTTTGCATTTGGGTGACCTACTTGCCTCTGGGCGGTAGCAGCCACAGCTATGCTTATTAAAAAAGCAAATAAGTTAACCCTAGGGCAGTAACTAATCCTAACTGCCCCACATGAGGTCGAGGTTTTACTCCAGAACACACTAGAGCACTGGATGTCAAACACTTGAGTCACCCAGTTTCAGGCTCTCTGGTAGACAAAAGAAAAATCAGTAACAATGTATACTGATAGCAGGTACGCATTTACAACAAGGTAAGGGTTCTCCACAGAAGCAAGAGGGAACTGGGCCACAGATGAGGCTGCCCGGGAGGCTGCCCTAACACCAGTGGGGCCTCTACAGATTCTAGTGACTCTTCCAGATCCTGACCTACCCAATCTAGAAAAAGCTGAAATCCATAACCAGTCTTTATTCAAGTTCTTACAGGCTTTACAGTCTACCCAGGAAGCAATCCAGAAGCACATCTGAGATGCTCTGCCTGTACCAACTTCTGATCTGGTTCATCTCTTCCACCCTGGTGACTATGTTTGGGTAAAGAAATTTGCCACCCAAGGACTGACTCCTACCTGCAAAGGACCACCACCACGGCAGTCAAGGTTAACGGAATCCCAACATGGCTTCATCACACCCGGCTTAAGACAGCCCAGGAAAAATTGAGAGTCCAGGACTCTTGGGACTCTCTAAAGATTACTCATGGCCCTCATTCCGGGCCCTTATCTTATAAGCAGGCTCACTAACTTTATTAGGCAGAGAAGTAAAATTATAGTCCTCAGGGGTAAATATAACTACAATGACTAAGAGTCAATGATTTGACTCAGGGTACATAAAACCAGTGGGGAATGAAGCATCCACCTTATATACTGCTGTTTGAAATTTTAGCCCTGCTATTTGGCTTCTGTAACTTCTTGCTTGCTAAGACTACTCCCACTTCAAGAGGCCATTAAACCTTGCCCAGACAAGGTTATCAGTGCTGGTGCCAGGCCAAGCCTGTAGTTGAGGTTTCAAGGCCCCAGCACACACGGGCTCTGTAAGAACTTACAAAAGGGGCCAGAAACACCCCATATTTGGGAGACAAAGAAGGTAGAAACATATAATAGGGAAAATTCCTGAATGTTGGGGCCCAGAATTTGAGAGACATTTTCCTCTGGACCCGCGCATAATAAATGTAACTCCATCCCTCTAAGTATTGCTTTGTTCTTCTTCGGTTTTCTGTAACACAAGCACTTGTCCACCAGAGCACTTCTGGTTGTTCACCTGGGCCAGCACATATCCTTGGTCACCTCAGCACTTCAGGCTCTCCACCTGGCCCCTCCCCATTGATGATATGAACACTTTCAATTGGTTAACGGCCCAACCCTTGTTCAAGTGACTATTTCCCGCTGTTCCCCAGGCCCTTATTCGTCTCACCAATGAGCCACTTGGCTGGCTACTTAGCTCCTAAGAAGAGGGGTGACTTCCCTATCTCTGCAATTTGGCTTAAGGGCCTAACACCCAGAACCCCAGGTCACCTTATGCTCACAGACTGCCTAATCTCCCATGGAGAGGGTGGCAAGCATAGGGCCTCCAGCACTCCTTTAAGACAATCATGGGCATACATGACCATAGGGATGCCCCGTGCTCCCCATGATAGAAACATCTCATTCTGGACTAACCTGTGACGCAGACAGCCCTGTCTCTGGGCTTTGAAATCTGGGAAAAAACAGTGTTGAGGCCCTGAAAAGCCTTTCAATACTGGGAGCAAAGTCGTGACACTCCAGGGTCATTTACAGTTCTAGGCGCCCTGAAAGCCAGCTTTTTGTTTAATTCATGGGGAACACCCTTCCCTGAGGATAGGTACCTTCTCAGTGCCTTTCAGAGTATGGACCTCAGAAATTTGGGGAGTGCCGAAACCGGTTTGGCTCAGTGGATAGAGCGTCAGCCTGCGGATTGAAGGGTCCCAGGTTCTATTCCGGTCAAGGGCATGTACCTTGGTTGCAGGCACATCCCCAGTAGGGGGTGTGCAGGAGGCGGCTGATCGATGTTTCTCTCTCATCGATGTTTCTAACTCTCTATCCCTCTCCCTTCCTCTCTGTAAAAAAAAAAATCAATAAAATATATTTAAAAAAAAAAAAGAAATTTGGGGAGTTTCTGAGCTCTTGGGATGCTCCTGGCTTTATGAAACTTTACACTTGACCACTTCCAGCAGTTGACCTGGCAGCAAGCCGTGGTCTACCTGTGGATTTCTGCTTGTTCACTGGGAAAAGCTCAACCACTGGGCCTCGTTACCACTTCTGGCTGTCCACGTGGCCCCACCCCTTGATGAGGTCAGCAGTCTCATCTGGTCCTAGGCCAAAAAATCTTAACCACCTGAACACCTGGGGCTGTCCACGTGGACCCTCCCCCTTGATGACGTCAGTACCTCCGGCCGGTACCCGGGCCCAAATCACATGACCACCTGAGCACTTCAGCCTCTCGATGTGGCCCCTCCCCCGTGAGGACATCAGCACTTCCTGCCGGTACCCAGTACACAAGCCTTTATCCACCAGAGCACTTCAGACTGTTCACATGGACCTGAACATTTCCTTGGTTACCTCAGCACTTCTGACTCTCCACCTGGCACCTCCCCATTTATGATATGAACACTTTAAATTGGTTACCGGGTCCCAACACTTGTTCATGTGACTATTTCCCACTGTTCCCCTGGCCCTTGTTCGCCTCACCAATGAACCACACTGGCTGGGGCTTAGCTCATAAGAACAGTGGTGATTTCCCAATCTCTGGAAGCTGGCTTAAGGGCGTAACACCTACAACCTCAGGTAACCTTCTCCTTACACTCTGCCTTTTCCCCGGTGGAATGGTGTTCAGCACGGTGTCCCCAGCACTTTTTTCAGACAACCCTGTGTGTCCATAAGTCCAGGGGTACCCCATGTTCCCCAACTGGGGGCATCTCAACCTGCAGGGCCTAAGACTCTGACAACCCTGCATATGGGCTTTGAAATCTGCGAAACAGCAGTATTAAAGCCCTGAAATCCCTTTTCAAAGTGGGAGCAAAGACCTGAGCCCTCCATGGTTACTTAAATTTCTTAGCGAACTGAGGGCCAGCTTTTTGCTTAATTCCTGGGAACTGTCCTTCCCTGAGGAGAGCTACCTTCTCGATGCCTTCCAGAGTATGTATCACAGGAGGTTCAGCAGTTTCAGACCTATTGGGATCCTCCAATGCATTCT
Organism: Plecotus auritus; assembly: GCF_963455305.1. Lineage (NCBI taxonomy): Eukaryota > Metazoa > Chordata > Mammalia > Chiroptera > Vespertilionidae > Plecotus > Plecotus auritus. Next base: position 121,086,993 of record NC_137770.1, on the reverse strand, counting down.
CCTGGCTCTACACGCCTTTACACTTGACCACTTCCAGTTGTTGACGTGGGAGGAAGCGCTGGTCTACCTGAGGATTTCTGGTTGTTCACTGGGACATGCCCAACCAATCGGCTTCGTTACCAATTCTGGCTGTCGACGTGGCCCCCCCTTTATGATGTCAGCAGTCTCATCCGGTCCTGGGCACCAAAATCTTAACCACTTGAACAACTCCAGCTGTCCACTTCGCTCCTCCCGCTTGATGACGTCAGCACTTCCGGCCAGTACCAGGTCCCCAATCCCATAACCACCTGACCACTTCAGACTCTCGATGTGGCCCCTCCCCCTTAATAACGTCAGAACATCCAGCAGGTCCCCGGGCCCCAAACCCATAACCACCTAAGCACTGAAGCATCTACACGTGGCCCCTGCCCGGCATTACGTCAGCACTTCCTGCCTGTCCCCAATCCCCAACCATTTATCCACCAGAGCACTTCCGGCTGTTCACCTGGGCTTGACCATATGCTTGGTCACCTCAGCTCTTCTGACTGTCCACGTGGCGCCACCCCATTGATGATGTGAGTACTTTAATCTGGTTACCGGGTCCCTACCCTTGTTCATGTGACTAATTCCCGCTGTTACCCAGGCCCTTGTTCGCCTCACCAATGAGCCACACTGGCTGGCACTTAGCCCTTAAGAAGAGGGGTGATTTCCCAATTTCTGGAATTTGGTTTAAAGACCTAACACCCACAGCCTCAGGTAACCTTCTCCTCACAGGCTGCCTCTTCCCAGTGTAATGGTGGCCAGGAGCATGCCCCCAGTATACCTTTTAGACAACCCTGTGTGTCCATAAGGCTAGGGATACCCCATGCTATGCAGTGACCTGCGACTCTGACAACCCTGCATATGGACATTGAAATCCGGGAAACAGCAGTGTTGAGGCCATGAAATACCTTACCAAATTGGGAGAAAAGACCAGCCCTCCAATATATTCTAGTCGCTCTACAAGCCTTTACCCTTGACCACTTCCAGTTGTTGACCTGGGAGGCAGCCCTGGTCTACCTGAGGATTTCTGGTTGCTCACAGGGACAAATCCAACCTATCGGCCTCGTTACCAGTTCTGGCTGTCCACCAGTCCCCACCCCTTGATGACGTCAGCAGTCTGAGCAGATCTAAGCCCCAATATCGTAACAACCTGAACACCTCGGGCTGTCCACGTGGCCTCCCGCTTGATGACATCAGCACTTCCGGCTGGTACCCAAACCCCAATCCCATAACCACCTAACCACTTCAGCCTCTCGATGTGGCCCCTCTCCCTTAAAGTCCTCAGCACTTCCGGGGTGTCCCATGGCCCCAAACCCATAATGACCTGAGCACTTCAGCCTCTACAGGTGGCCCCTCCCGAGTGACGACATCAGCACTTCCTGCTTGTCCCTGATCCCCAGCCCTTTATTTACCAGAGCTCTTCCAGCTGTTCACCTAGGCCTGACCATATCCTTGGTCACCTCAGCCCTTCTGACTGTCCACCTGGCACCTCCCCATTGAGGATATGAACACTTTAAACTGTTACCATGTCCCAACCCTTGGTCATGTGACTATTTCCCATTGTTCCCCCAGCCCTGGTTCACCTCACCAATGAGCAACACTGTCTCGCGCTTAGCTGCTAAGAACAGGGTTTATTTCCCAAATTCTGGAAGTTGGCTTAAGGGCCTAACACCCACAGTCCCAGGTAAATTTCTGCTCAAAGACTGCCTCTTTCCCGGTGGGATGGTGGCCAGCAGTGCGCCCCCAGCACACCTTTAATACAACCCTGGGTGTCCATGAGGCCGGTATCCCCAATGCTCCCCAACATGGGGGCATCTCACCCTGCTGTGACCTGCGACTCTGACAGCCCTGCATATGGGCTTTGCAATCCAGGAAACAGCGGGGTTGAGGGAGAAAAGACCAGCCCCCTCCATGGTCACTTAAATTTCATGGCAAACTGAGGGCCAGTTTTTGCTTAATTACTGGGGAACTGTACTTCCGAGAGGAGAGGTACCTTCTCGCTGCCTTCCAGAGTATGGTCTACAGGACATTCGACAGTTTCTGACCTCTTGGGATCCTCCAATGTATTCTCCTGGCTCTACAAGCCTTTACACTTGACCACTTCCAGTTGTTGACCTGGGAGGCAGACCTGGTCTACCTGAGGATTTCTAGTGGTTCACTAGGAAATACCAACCAATCGGCCTTCTTACCACTTCTGGCTATCCATGTGGCCCCACCTCCTGATGACGTCAGCAGTCTCAGCTGGTCGTAGGACCCAAAAGCTTAACCACCTGAACACCTCGGGCTATCCACGTGATCAGCCCCTTGATGACGTCAGCACTTCGGGCCAGTACCCGGGCCAGAATCCCACAACCACTTGACCACTGTAACCTCTTGATGTGGCCCCGCCCTGTTAGAGATGTCAGCACTTCCGGCGTATCCCCAGGCCCCAAACCCATAACCACCTGAGCACTTCAGCCTCTACACGTGGCCCCTCCCCCGTGAGAAAGACAGCACTTCCTGGCTGTCCCTGATCCCCAGCCCTTTATTTACCAGAGCTCTTCTGGCTATCCACCTGGGCCTGACCATAACCTTGTTCACCTCAGCCCTCTGACTGTCCACCTGGCACCTCAATATTGCTGAATTGAACACTTTAAACTGGTTCCTGGATCCCAAGCCTTGGTCATGTGACTATTTCCCCCTGTACCCAAGTACCTTGTTCGCCTCACCAATGAGCAACACAGGATGGCGCTTAGCTCTTAAGAAGAGGGGTGATTTCCAAATCTCTGGAGTTGGATTAAGTTTCTAACACCCAAAGCCCCAGGTAAACTTCTGCTAACAGACTGCCTCGTTCCCGGTGGGATGGTGGCCAGCAGCGCGCCCCAGCACTCCTTTAAGACAACCCTGCATGTCCATGAGGCCAGGGATCCACCATGCTCCCCAACACAGGGGCATCTCACTCTGCAGTGACCTGAGACTCTGACAGCCCTGAATATGGCCTTTGAAATGCAGGAAACAGCAGTGTTGAGGCCCTGAAAATGGTTTCCAAAGTGGAGGCAAAGACCTGACCCCTCCATGGTCACTTACATTTCATAGCGAACTGAGGGCCAACTTCTTGCTTAATTTCTCCTTAGTTTCCGTGAGGACAGGTGCCTTCTCGCTGCCTTCCAGAGTACAAACCACAGGAAACTGGGGAGTTTCAGACCTCTTGGGATCCTCCAATGCATTAACCTGGATCCACCAGCCTTCACAATTGACGACTTCAAGCTGTTGACCTTGCAGGAAGTCCTGGTCTACCTGAGGATTTCTGGCTGTTCTCTGGGACAACCCCAAGCAGTAGGCCTCGGTACCACTTCTGGATATTCACGTGGCCCCTCCGCCTTGATGACGTCACCACTTCCGGCTGGTTGCCAGCCCCAGTCCCATAAGCACCTGACCACTTCAGCCTCTCGATGTGGCTCCTCCCCCTTAGTGACGTCAGCACTTCCAGCGTGTCCCCGAGCCCCAAACCCATAACCACCTGAGCACTTCAGCCTCTAAATGTGGTCCCTCCACCGTGAGGACGTTAGCACATCCTGCCTGTCCCTGATCTTCAGCTTTTATTTACCAGAGCTCTTGGAGCTATTCACCTGGGTCTGACCATATCCTTGGTCACCTCAGCCCTTCTGAATGTCCAGCTGGCACCTCCCCATTGAGGATATGAACAATTTAAACTGGTTACCGGTCCCAACCCATGTTCATGTGACTATTTCCGATGTTCCCCCGGCCCTGGTTCACCTCACCAATGAGCCAAACTGGCTGGCGCTTAGCTCATAAGAACAAGGGTGATTTCCCAATCTCTGGAAGTTGGCTTAAGGGCCTAACACCCACAGCCCCAGGTAACCTTCTGCTCACAAACTGCCTCTTTCCCGATGGGATGGTGGCCAGCAGTGAGCCCCCAGCACTCCTTTAAGACAATCTTGGGTGTCCATGAGGCCGGGATTCCCCATGCTCCCCAACATGGGGGCATCTCACCCTGCAGTGACCTGCGACTCTGACAACCCTGCATATGGGCTTTGAAATACAGGAAACAGCAGTGTTGAGGCCCTGAAAACCCTTTCCCAACTGGGAGAAATGACCAGGCCCCTCCACGGTAACTTAAAATTTGTGGTGAACTCAGGGCCAGCTTTTTGCCTAATTCCTGGAGAACCTTCCTTCGGAGAGCAGAGGTACTTTCTCCCTGCATTCCATACTGTAAATCTCAGGAAGTTTGGCAGTTTCCGACCTCTTGGGATCCTGTAGTGTATTCTCCTGGCTCGACAAGCCTTTACACGTGACTACTTCCAGTTGTTGACCTGGAAGGCAGCCCTGGTCTACCTGAGGATTTCTGATTGTTCACTGGGACAAGCCCAACCAATTGGCCTCGTTACCACTTCTGCCTGGCCACGTGTACCCACCGCCTTGATGACATCAGTACTTCCGGCCAGTACCCGGACCCCAATCCCATAACCACCTGACCATTTAAGCCTCTCGATGTGGCCCCTCCCTCTTAGTGATGTCAGCACTTCCGGCGGGTCCCCGAGCCCCAACCAATAACCACCTGAGCACTTCAGCTCTACACGTGGCCCATCCCCTGTTAGGAGGTCAGCACATCCTGCCTATCCCTGATCCCCTGCCCTTTATTTACCAGAGCTCTTCCGTCTGTTCACCTAGGCCTGACCATATCCTTGGTCACCTCAGGTCCTCTGACTGTCCACCTGGCACCGCCCCCTTGAGGATATGAACACTTTAATCTGGTTACCGGGTCCCAACTGTGTTCATGTGGGTATTTCCAGTTGTTCCCCCAGCCTTGGTTGACCTCCCCAATGAGTCACACTGGCTGGCGTTTCCCTCATAACAACAGGGGTGATTTCCTAATCTCTGTCATTTGGCTTAAGGGCCTAACACCCAAAGCCCCAGGTAAACTTCTGCTCACAGATTGCCTCTTTCCGGGGGTAGGTGGAAAGCAGTGCGCCCCCAGCACTCCTTTAAGACATTCCTGGTTGTCCATGAGGGCGGAATCCCCATGGTCCCCAAATTGGGGCCATCTCTTCCTGCAGTGACCTGCGAATCTGACAGCCCTGCATATACGCTTTGAAATCCTGGAAACAGCAGTGTTGAGGCCCTGAAAACCCTTTCCAAACTGGGAGAAAAGACCAGCCCCCTTTACGGTCACTTAAATTTCATGGCAAACTGAGGGCCAGCTTTTTGCTTAATTTCTGGGGAACTGTCCTTCCGTGAGGAGAGTTACCTTCTCACTGCCTTCCAGATTATGGATGACAGGACGTTCGTAAGTTTCTGCCCACTTGGGATCCTCCAATGTATTCTCCTGGCTCTACAAGCCTTTACACTTGACCACTTCCAGTTGTTCACCTGGGAGGCATCACTGGTCTACCTGAGGATATCTGGTTGTTCACTGGGACAAGCCCAACCAATCGCCCTTGTTACCACTTCTGGCTGGCCACGTGTACCCACCACTTGATGATATCAGCAGTCTCAACTGGTCCTAGGCCCCAAATCTGAACCACCTGAACACCTCGGGCTGTCCACGTGAACCCTCCCCCTTAATGACGTCAGCACTTCCGGCCGGTACCCGGACCCCAATCACATAACCTCCTGACCACTTCAGCTTCTCAATGTGGCCCCTCCCTCTTAGTGACGTCAGCACTTCCAGCGTGTCCCCCGGCCCTAAAACCATAACCACCTGAGGACTTTAGCATCTACACGTGGCCCCTCCCCCGTGAGGACGTCAGCACTTCCTGCCTGTCCCTTATTTCCAGCCCTTTACTTACCAGAGTTTTTCTGGCTGTTCAGATGGACCTAACCATAGCCTTGGTTACCTCAGCCCTTCTGACTGTCCACCTGGCTTCTCCCCATTGAGGATATGAACACTTTAAACTTGTTACTGGTTCACAACCCTTGTTCATGTGACTATTTCGCGGTGTTTCCTCAGCCCTGGTTAACCTTACCAAAGAGCCACACTAGCTGGCCCTTAGCTCATAAGAACAAGGGTGATTTCCCAATCTCTGGAAGTTGGCTTAAGGGCCTAACACCCACAGCCTCACGAAACCTTCTGTTCACAGACTGCCTCTTTCCCGGTGGGATGGTGGCCAGCAATGTGCCCCCAGCACTCCTTTATGACAACCCTCGGTGTCCATGAGGCCAGGATCACCCATGCTCTCCAACCGGAGAGCATCTCACCCTTCAGTGTTCTGCGACTCTGACAACACTGCATGTGGGCTTTTAAATCCGGGAAACAGCAGTGTTGAAGACCTGAAATCCCTTTTGAAAGTGGGAGGAAAGACCTAAGTCCTCGATGGTCACATAAATTTCTTAGCCAACTGACGTCCAGCTTTTTGCTTAATTCCTGGGGAACTCTCCTTCCGTAAGGACAGGTACCTTCTCCCTGCATTCCACAGGATAAATCTCAGGAAGTTCGGCAGTTTCCCTCCTCTTGGAATCCTCCAATGCATTCTCCTGGCTGTACCTGCCTTTACACTTGACCACTTCCAGCTGTTGAACTGAGAGGAAGCCCTGGTCTACCTGAGGATTTCTGGTTGTTCACGGGGACAAGCCCAAACAATCGGCTTCGTTACCATTTCTGGCTGTCCACGTTGCCCCTCCCCCGTGATGACGGCAGCACCCCCGGCAGGTCCCCAGTCCCTAAGCCTTTATACATCAGATCACTTCCGGCTGTTCACCTGGGCCTGAACATATCCTTTGTCACCTCCGCACTTCTGAGTGTCCACCTGGCGCCTCCCCATAGAAGATATTAACACTTTAAACTGGTTACCGGTTCCCAACCCTTGTTCATGTGCCTATTTCCCTCTGTTCCTGAGGCCCTTGTTAACCACACCAAAGAACCACATTGACTGGCGCTTAGATAATGAGAACAGCGGTGATTTCCCAATCTCTGGAAGTTGGATTAAGGTCCTAACACCACAGCCGCAGGGAACCTTCCGCTCAAACACTGCCTCTTTCCCGGTGGGATGGTGGCCAGCAGTGCGCCCCTGCCACTCCGTTAAGACAACCGTAGGTATCCATGAGGACGGGATCCCCCATGCTCCCCAACCTGGGGGCATCTCACCCTGCAGTGTCCTGCGACTCTGACAGCCCTGCATATGGGCTTTGAAATATGGGAAACAGCAGTGTGGAGGCCCTGAAAACCCTTTCCAAAGTGGTAGAAAAGACCTGATCCCTTTATGGTCACTTAAATTTCAAAGCGATCTGAGGGCCAGCTTTTTGCTTAATTTCTGGGGAACTGTCCTTCCGTGAGGATAGCTACCTTCACACTGCCTTCCAGAATATGGACCACAGGACGTTCGGCAGTTTCCTATCTCTTGGGTCCTCCAAGGTATTCTCCTGATTCTACAAGACTTTACACTTGACCACTTCCAGTTGTTGACATGGGAGGCAGCCCTGGTTTACCTGAGGATTTCTGGCTGTTTACTGGGACAAGCCCAACCACTGGACCTGGTTACCACTTCTGGGTGACTAGGTTGCCCCACCCCCTTGATGCACTTCAGGAGGTTCCCGGCGCCCCAAAACCATAACCACCTGAGCACTTCATCCTCTGCATGTGGCCTCTCTCCATTGATGAGGTCAGCACTACCTGCTCGTCCCAGGTCCCCAAGCCTTTACCCACTAGAGCACTCCCGGCACTTCCCCTGGGGCTGACTATATCCTTGGTCACCTCAGCCCTTTTGACTGTGCACCTGGCACCTCCCAGTTGATTATATGAACACTTTAAAGTAGTTACCGGGTCCCAACCCTTGTTCATGTGACTATTTCCTCCTATACTCAAGTACCTTGTTCGCCTCACCAATGAGCCACACTGGATGGCGCTTAGCTCTTAAGAAGAGGGGTGATTTCCAAATCTCTGGAGTTGGATTAAGTTCCTAACACCCAAGGCCCCAGGTAAATTTCTGCTAACAGACTGCCTCGTTCTGGTGGGATGGTGGCCAGCAGCGCGCCCCCAGCACTCCTTTAAGACAACCCTGGGTGTCCATGAGGCCAGGGATCCACCATGCTCCCCAACACGGGGGCATCTCACCCTGCATTGACCTGCGACTCTGACAGCCCTGCATATGGCCTCGAAATGCGGGAAACAGCAGTGTTGAGGCTCTGAAAACGCTTTCCAAAGTGGAGGCAAAGACCTGACCCCTCCATGGTCACTTACATTTCATAGCAAACTGAGGGCCAGCTTCTTGCTTAATTTCTCCTTAACTGTCCTTCTGTGAGGACAGGTGCCTTCTCGCTGCCTTCCAGAGTATAAACCTCAGGAAACTGGGGAGTTTCAGACCTCTTGGGATCCTCCAATGCATTAACCTGGATCCACCAGCCTTCACAATTGACGACTTCAAGCTGTTGACCTTGCAGGAAGTCCTGGTCTACCTGAGGATTTCTGGCTGTTCTCTGGGAGAAGCCCAACCAGTAGTCCTTGTTACCACTTCTGGATATCCACGTGGCCCCTCCGCCTTGATGACGTCACCACTTCCGGCTGGTTGCCAGCCCCAGTCCCATAACCACCTGACCACTTCAGCCTCTGGATGTGGTCCCTTCACCATGAGGACGTTAGCACATCCTGCCTGTCCCTGATCCTCAGCTTTTATTTACCAGAGCTCTTGCAGCTATTCACCTGGGTCTGACCATAGCCTTGGTCACCTCAGCCCTTCTGACTGTCCACCTGGCACCTCCCCATTGAGGATATGAACAATTTAAATTGGTTACCAGTCCCAACCCGTGTTCATGTGACATTTTCCGATGTTCCCCGGCCCTGGTTCACCTCACCAATGAGCCAAACTGGCTGGCACTTAGCTCATAAGAACAAGGGTTATTTCCCAATCTCTGAAAGTAGGCTTAAGGGCCTAACACCCACAGCCCCAGGTAACCTTCTGCTCACAAACTGCCTCTTTCCCGATGGGATGGTGGCCAGCAGTGAGCCCCCAGCTCTCCTTTAAGACAACCTTGGGTCCATGAAGCCGGGATTCCCCATGCTCCCCAACATGGGGGCATCTCACCCTGCAGTGACCTGCGACTCTGACAACCTTGTATATGGGTTTTGAAATCCGGGAAACAGCAGTGTTAAGGCCCTGAAAACCCTTTCCAAACTGGGAGAAAAGACCGGCCCCCTCCATGGTCAGTTACATTTCGTAGCGAACTGAGGGCCAGTTTTTTGCATAATTCCTAGCAACTGTCCTTCCCTGAGGACAGCTACCTTCTCGGTGCCTTCCACAATATGGACCACAGGACGTTCAGCAGTTTCCGACCTCTTGGGATCCTCCAATCTATTCTCCTGGCTATACAAGCCTTTACACTGGACCACTTCTAGTTGTTCACCTTGGAGGCAGCCCTCGTCTACCTGAGGATTTCTGGTTGTTCATTGGGACAGGCCTAACCAATCGGCCTCATTACCACTTCTGGCTACCCACGTGTACCCACCCCTTGATGACATCAGCAGTCTCGGCTGCTCCTAGGACCCAAAATGTTAACTACCTGAACACATTGGGCAGTCCACGTGGCCCCTCCCACTTAATGATGTAACCACTTCCGGCCAGTACCCGGACCGCAATCCCATAACCACCTGACCACTTCAGCCTCTCAATGTGGCTTCTCCCCCTTAGTGACATCAGCACTTTCAGCGTGCCCCCGGGCCCCAAACCCATAACCACCTGAGCACTTCAGCCTCTACATGTTGGTCCCTCCACCGTGAGGATGTTAGCACTTCCTGCCTGTCCCTGAACTTCAGCATTTATTTACCAGAGCTCTTGCTGTTGTTCACCTGGACCTGACCATATCCTTGGTCACCTTAGCCCTTCTGACTGTCCACCTGGCAGCTCCCCATTGAGGATACGAACACTTTAGACTGGTTACCGGGTCCCAACCCATGTTCATGTGACTATTTACAATGTTCCCCCGGCCCTGGTTCACCTCATCAAGGAGCCAAACTGCCTGGCGCTTAGCTCATAAGTACAATGGTGATTTCCCAATCTCTGGAAGTTGGCTTAAGGGCCTAACACCCACAGCCCCAGGTAACCTTCTACTCACATACTGCCTCTTTCCCGGTGGGATGGTGACCAGCAGTGCGCTGCTAGCACTCTTATAAGACAACCCTGGGTGTCCATGAGGCCAGATCCCCCATGCTACTCAACATGGGGGCATCTCACCCTGCACAGACCTGCGACTCTGACAGCCCTGCATATGGGTTTTGAAATCTGGGAAACAGCAGTATTGAGGCCCTGAAAACCCTTTTTTGAAACTGGGAGAAAAGACCAGCCCCCTCCACGGTCACTTAAATTTCGTAGTGAACTGAGGGACAGCTTTTCGCTTAATTCCTGGTGAACTGTCCTTCTGAGAGGAAAGCTAACTTCTCGATGCCTTTCATAGTATGGATCACAGGAAGTTCGGCAGTTTCCAACCTCTTAGGATACTCCAATGTATTCTCCTGGCTCTACAAGAATTTACACTTAACCACTTCCAGTTGTTGACCTGGGAGGCAGCCCTGGTCTATCTGAGGATTTGTGGTTCTTCACTGGGACCAGCTCAACCAATCGGACTCATTTCCACTTCTGGATGTCCACGTGTCCTCACCCCTTGATGACGTCAGCAGTCTCAGCTGGTCCTAGGCCCCAAAATCTTAACCACCTGAACACCTCGGGCTGTCCACCAATCCCCGGCCCTTGATGACGTCAGCACTTCCGGCAGGTACCCGGGCCAAATCCCATAACCACCTGACCACTTCAGCCTCCCGATGTGGCCCCTCCCTCTTAGTGACGTCAGCACTTCCAGCGTGTCCCCCGGCCCTGAAACCATAACCACCTGAGCACTTTAGCATCTACACGTGGCCACTCCCCCGTGAGGAAGTCAGTACTTCCTGCCTGTCCCTGATCCCCAGCCCTTTATTTACCAGAGCTCTTCCGGCTGTTCAGCTGGACCTGACCATAGCCTTGGTTACCTCAGCCCTTCTGACTGTCCACCTGGCTCCTCCCCATTGAGGATATGAACACTTTAAACTGGTTACTGATTCCCAACCCTTGTTCATGTGACTATTTCGCGGTGTTCCCCCTGCCCTGGTTAACCTTACCAAAGAGCCACACTAGCTGGCCCTTAGCTCTTAAGAACATAGTGATTTCCCAATCTCTGGAAGTTGGCTTAAGGGCCTAACACCCACAGCCCCATGTAACCTTCTGTTCACAGACTGCCTCTTTCCCGGTGGGATGGTGGCCAGCAATGTGCCCCCAGCACTCCTTTATAACAGCCCTGGGTGTCCATGAGGCCGGGATCACCCATCCTCTCCAATTGGGGAGCATCTCACCCTGCAGTGTCCTGCGTATCTGACAACACTGCATGTGGGCTTTTAAATCCGGGAAACAGCAGTGTTGAAGACCTGAAATCCCTTTGAAAGTGGGAGGAAAGACCTGAGTCCTCGATGGTCACATAAATTTCTTAGCCAACTGACGGCCTGCTTTTTGCTTAATTCCTGGGGAACTCTCCTTCCGTAAGGACAGGTACCTTCTCCCTGCATTCCACAGGATAAATCTCAGGAAGTTCGGCAGTTTCCCTCCTCTTGGAATTCTCCAATGCATTCTCCTGGCTGTACCTGCCTTTATACTTGACCACTTCCAGCTGTTGACCTGAGAGGAAGCCCTGGTCTACCTGAGGATTTCTGGTTGTTCACGGGGACAAGCCCAAACAATCGGCTTCGTTACCATTTCTGGCTGTCCACGTTGCCCCTCCCCCTTGATGACATCAGCACTTCCCACGGGTCCCCGGGCCCCAAAACCATAATCACCTGAGCACTTCAGCCTCTACACGTGGCCCCTCCCCCGTGATGATGGCAGCACCTCCTGCAGGTCCCCAATCACAAAGCCTTTATCCATCAGATCACTTCCGGCTGTTCACCTGGGCCTGAACATATCCTTTGTCACCTCCGCACTTCTGAGTGTCCACCTGGTGCCTACCCATAGATGATATTAACACTTTAAACTGGTTACCGGTTCCCAACCCTTGTTCATGTGCCTATTTCCTGCGGTTCCTGAGGCCCTTGTTTGCCACACCAATGAACCACACTGACTGGAGCTTAGCTCATGAGAACAGAGGTAATTTCCCAATCTCTGGAAGTTGGATTAAGGTCCTAACACCACAGCCGCAGGGAAACTTCCGCTCAAACACTGCCTCTTTCCCGGTGGGATGGTAGCTAGCAGTGCGCCCCCAGCACATCTTTAATACAACCCGGGGTGTCCATGAGGTGGGATCCCTTATATTCCCTAACCTAGGGGCATCATACTCTGCAGTGACCTGCGACTCTGATAGCCCTGCATATGGGCTTTGAAATCCGGGAAACAGCAGTGTGGAGGCCCTGAAAACACTTTCCAAAGTGGTAGAAAAGACCTGATCCCTTTATGGTCACTTAAATTTCAAAGCGATCTGAAGGCCCGCTTTTTGCTTAATTTCTGGGGAACTGTCCTTCCGTGAGGATAGCTACCTTCACACTGCCTTCCAGAATATGGACCACAGGACGTTCGGCAGTTTCCTACCTCTTGGGATCCTCCAATGTATTCTCCTGGCTCTACAAGACTTTACACTTGACCACTTCCAGTTGTTGACATGGGAGGCAGCCCTGGTTTACCCGAGGATCTGGCTGTTTACCGGGACAAGCCCAACCACTGGACCTCGTTACCACTTCTGGGTGACTAGGTTGCCCCTCCCCCTTGATGCACTTCAGGAGGTTGCCGGCGCCCCAAAACCATAACCACCTGAGCACTTCATCCTCTGCATGTGGCCTCTCTCCATTGATGAGGTTAGCACTACCTGCTGGTCCCCGGTCCCCAAGCCTTTACCCACCAGAGCACTCCCGGCACTTCACCTGGGGCTGACTATATCCTTGGTCACATCAGCCCTTCTGACTGTGCACCTGGCACCTCCCAGTTGATTATATGAACACTTTAAAGTAGTTACTGGGTCCCAACCCTTGTTCATGTGACTATTTCCCCCTATATCCAAGTACCTTGTTCGCCTCACCAATGAGCCACACTGGATGGCGCTTAGCTCTTAAGAAGAGGGGTGATTTCCAAATCTCTGGAGTTGGATTAAGTTCCTAACACCCAAAGCCCTGGTAAACTTCTGCTCACAGAATGCCTTGTTCCTGGTGGGATGGTGACCAGCAGCGCGCCCCCAGCACTCCTTTAAGACAACCCTGGATGTGCATGAGGCCAGGGATACAACATGCTCCCCAACACGGGGGCATCTCACCCTGCATTGACCTGCGACTCTGACAGCCTTGCATATGGCCTCGAAATGCAGGAAACAGCAGTGTTGAAGCCCTGAAAATGCTTTCCAAAGTGGAGGCAAAGACCTGACTCCTCCATGGTCACTTACATTTCCTAGCGAACTGAGGGCCAGCCTCTTGCTTAATTTCTCCTTAACTGTACTTCCGTGAGGTCAGGTACCTTCTCGCTGCCTTCTAGAGGATAAACCACAGGAAACTGGGGAGTTTCCGACCTCTTGGGATCCTCCAATGCATTCACCTGGCTCCACCAGCCTTTACTATTGATCACTTCAAGCTGTTGACCTTGTAGGAATTCCTGCTCTACCTGAGGATTTCTGGCTGTTTTCTGGGAGAAGCCCAACCATTAGGAGTCATTACCACTTCTGGATATCCACGTCGCCCCTCCCCATTGATGACGTCACCACTTCCAGCTGGTTCCCAGCCCCAGTCCCTTAACCACCTGACCACTTCAGCCTCTTGATGTGGCTCCTCCCCCTTAGTGACGTCAGCACTTCCAGCGAGTCCCCGAGGCCCTAACCCATAACCACCTGAGCACTTCAGCTTCTACATGTGGTCCCTCCACCATGAGGACGTTAGCACGTCCTGCCTGTCCCTGATCCTCAGCTTTTATTTACGAGAGCTCTTGCGGCTGTTCACCTTGGTCTGACCATATCCTTGGTCACCTCAGCCCTTCTGACTGTCCACCTGGAACCTCCCCATTGAGGATATGAAAAATTTAAACTGGTTACCGGTCCCAACCCGTGTTCATGTGACTATTTCCGATGTTCCCCAGGCCCTGGTTCACCTCACCAATGAGCCAAACTGGCTGGCGCTTAGCTCATAAGAACAAGGGTGATTTCACAATCTCTGGAAGTTGGCTTAAGGGCCTAACACCCACAAGCCCCAGGTAACCTTCTGTTCACAGACTGCCTCTTTCCCGGTAGGATGGTAGCCAGCAGTGCGCCCCCAGCACTCCTTTAAGACAACCCTGGGTGTCCATGAGGTGGGATCCCCCATGCTCCCCAACATGGGGGGCATCACACCCCGCAGTAACCTGTGACTCTGACAGACGTGCATATGGGTTTTGAAATCCGGGAAACAGCAGTTTTGAGGCCCTGAAAACCCTTTCCAAACTGGGACAAAAGACCAGATCCCTCCACGGTCATTTAAATTTGGTAGCAAACTGAGAGCCAGCTTTTTGCTTAATTACTGGAAACTGTCCTTCCGTGAGGGGAGCTACCTTCTCGCTGCCTTCCAGAGAATGGACCACAGTACATTTTGCAGATTCCGACCTCTTGGGATCCTCCAAAGTATGCTCCTGGCTCTAAAAGCTTTTATACTTGACCACTTCCATTTGTTCATCTGGGAGGCAGCCCTGGTCTACCTGAGGATTTCTGGTTGTTCACCTGGACATGCCCAACCAATCGGCCTCGTTACCACTTCTGGCTGGCCACGTGTATCCACCCCTGATGACATCAGTAGACTCAGCTGGTCCTAGGCCCCAAAATCTTAACCACCTGAACACCTGGGTCTGTCCATGTGGCCCCTCCCCCTGATGCCATCAGCACTTCCTGCCGGTTCCAGGACCCCAATCCCATAACCACCTGACCACTTCAGCCTCTCGATGTGGCTCGCCCCCCCTTAGTGATTTCAGGACTTCCTGCGGGTCCCCGAGCCTAAAACCAATAACCACCTGAGCACTTCAGACTCTCTATGTGGCCCCTCCACCTTAATGTCCTCAGCACTTCATGCGTGTCCCAGGGCCCCAAACCAATAACCACCTGAGCACTTAGGCCTCTACACGTGGCCCTTTCCCCGTGAGGACCTCAGCACTTCCTTCCTGTCCCTGATCCCCAGCCCTTTATTTATCAGAGCTCTTCCGGCTGTTCACCTGGGCCTAACCATATTCTTGGTCACCTCAGCCCTTCTGACTGTCGCCAGGCACGTCCCCATTGAGATATGAACATTTTAAACTGCTTACTGGGTCCCAACCCTTGTTCATGTGACTATTTCCCATTGTACCCCTGACCCTGGTTTACCTCACCAATGAGCCACACTGGCTGGCGCTTAGCTCATAAGAACAGGGGTGATTTCCACATCTCTGGAACTTGGCTTAAGGGCCAGCACCCAAAGCCATAGGTAACCTTCAGCTCACAGACTACCTCTTTCCCGGAGGGAGTGGTGGCCAGCAGTGTGCCCCCAGCACTCCTTTAAGACAACCATGGGTGTCCATGAGGCCGGGATACCCTATGCTCCCCAAAATGGGGGCATCTCACCCTGCAGGGACCAGCGACACTGGCAGCACTGCATATGGGCTTTGAAATCTGGTAAACACCAACTTTGAGGCCCTGAAAACCCTTTCCAAACTGGAAGAAAAGACCAGCCCCCTACACGGTCACTTAAATTTCGTAAAAAACTGAGGGCCAGCTTTTTGCTTAATTCCTGGGGAACTGTCCTTCCGTGAAGATACCTACCTTCTCATTGCCTTCCAGAGTATGGACGACAGGACATTCGGCAGTTTCTGACCTCTTAGGGTCCTCCAATGTATTCTCCTGGCTCTACAAGCCTTTAAACTTGACCACTTCCAGTTGTTGACCTGGGGGGCAGCCCTGGTCTACCTGAGGATTTTTGGTTGCTCACTGGGACAAGCCCAACCAATTGGCCTTGGTACCACTTCTGGATGGCCACTTGTACCCACCCCTTGTTGACGTCAGCAGTCTAAGCTGGTCCTAGGTCCCAAAATCTTAACCACCTAAACACCTCGGGCTGTCCACGTGGCCCCTCCCCCTTGATGACGTCAGCACTTCCGGCTGGTACCAGGACCCCAATCCCATAACCACCTGACCACTTCTGCCTCTCGTTGTGGCCCCTGCCCCTTAGTGATGTCAGCACTTCCAGCGGGTCCAGGAGCCCCAAACTCATAACCACCTGAGCACTTCAGCCTCTCCATGTGGCCCCTCCCCCTTAATGTCCTCAGCACTTCCGGCGTGTCCCAGGGCCCCAAACACATAACCACCTGAGCACTTAGGCCTCTACACGTGGCCCTTTCCCCGTGAGGACCTCAGCACTTCCTTCCTGTCCCTGATCCCCAGCCCTTTATTTACCAGAGCTCTTCAGGCTGTTCACCTGGGCCAGACCATATGCTTGGTCACCTCAGCCCTTCTGACTGTCCCCCGGCACATCCCCATTGAGGATATGACCACTTTAAACTGGTTACTGGGTCCCAACCCTTGTTCATGTGACTATTTCCGGTTGTTCCCCCTGCCCTGGTTCACCTCACCAATGAGCCACACTGGCTGGCGCTTAGCTCATAAGAACAGGGGTGATTTCCCAATCTCTGGAACTTGGCTTAAGGACCTAACACCCACAGCCCCAGGTAACCTTCTGATCACAGACTGCCCCTTTACCGGTGGGATGTTGGCCAGCAGTGCGCCTCCAGCACTCCTTTAAGACAACCTTGGGTGGCCATGAGGCCAGGATCACCCATGCCCCCCAACCTGGGCGCATCTCACCCTGCATTGACCTGCGACTCTGACAGCCCTGCATATGGGCTTTGAAATACGGGAAACAGGAGTGTTGAGTCCCTGAAAACACTTTCCAAACTGGGAGGAAAGACCCGCCCCCTCCATGGTCACTTAAATTTCGTACCGAAATGAGGGCCAGCTTTTTGCTTAATTCCTAGGGAACTGTCCTTCCGAGAGGAGAGCTACCTTATCGCTGCATTCCAGTGTATGGACCACAGGACGTTTTGTAGTTTCCCACATCTTCGGAGCCTCCAATGTATTCTCCTGGCTCTTCAACCCTTTACATTTGACCACTTCCAGTTTTTGACCTGGGAGGCAGCTTCAGTCTACCTGAGGATTTCTGGTTGTTCACCTGGACAAGCCCAACCAATCGGCCTCGTTACCACTTCTGGCTGTCCAAGATTCCCCACCAGTTGATTATGTCAGCAGTCTCAGCTGATCCTAGATCCCAAAATATTAACCACCTGAACACCTCGGGCTGTCCACGTGACCACTGCCCTTGATGACGTCAGCAGTCTCAGTTGGTCCTAGGCCCCAAAATCTTAACCACATGAAAACATCGGGCTGTACGTGCCCCCCACCCCCTTGATAACGTCAGCACTTCCAGCCGGTACCCTGACCACAATCCCATAACCACCTGACAACTTCAGCCTCTCGATGTGGCCCCTCAACCTTAGTGATGTCAGCACTTCCCGCGTGTACCCGGGCCCCAAACCCATAACCACCTGAGCACTTCAGCCTCTACACGTGGCCCCTCCCCCGTGAGGACGTCAGCACTTCCTGCCTGTCCCAGATCCCCAGCCTTTTATTTTCCAGAGCTCTTCTGCTGTTCACCTAGGCCTGACCATATCCTTGGTCACCTCAGCCCCTGTAACTGTCCACCTGGCATGTCCCTATTGAGGATATGAACACTTTAAACTGATTACCGGGTTCCAACCCTTGTTAATGTGACTATTTCCCGTTGTTCCCCCTGCCCTGGTTCACCTCACCAATGAGCAACACTAGCTCGCACTTAGCTCATAAGAACAGGCGTGATTTCCCAATCTCTGGAAGTTGGCTTATGGGCCTAACACCCACAGCCCCAGTTAACCTTCTGCTCAAAGACTGCCTCTTTTCCGGTGGGAGTGGTGTCCAGCAGTGCGCCCCCAGCTCTCCTTTAAGACAACCCTGGGTGTCCATGAGGCCTAGACCCCCATGGTCCCCAACATGGGGGCCTCTCACCCTGCAGTAACCTGCGACTCTGACAGCCCTGCATATGGGCTTTGAAATCCGAGATACAGCATTTTTGAGGCCCTGAAAACCCTTTCCAAACTCGGAGAAAAGCCCCGCCCCCTCCACGGTCACTTAAGTTTCATAGCGAACTAAGGGCCAGCTTTTTGCTTAATTCCTCGGGAACTTTTCTTCCGTGAGGAGAGCTACCTTTTCGCTGTCTTCCAGAGTATGGACCAAGGACATTTGGCAGTTTTCGACCTCTTGGGATCCTCCAATGTATTCTCCTGGCTATACAAGCATTCACACTTGACCACTTCCAGGTGCTGACCTGGGAGGCAGCCCTGGTCTACCTGAGGATTTCTGGTTGTTCACTGAGACAAGCCCAACCAATCGGCCTTGTTACCACTTCTGGCTATCCACATGGCCCCAACACCTGATGACATCAGCAGTCTAAGCTGGTCTTAGGCCCCAAAATCTTAACCACCTGGACAACTCGGCTGTCCACGTGGCTCCTCCCCCTTGATGACGTCAGCACTTCCGGCCGGTACCTGGGCCCCAATCCCATAAACGCCTCACTACTTCAGCCTCTCGATGTGGACCGTCCCCCTTAATGATGTCAGCACTTCCGGCTTGTCCCCGGGCCCCAAACCCATAACCACCTGAGCACTTCAGCCTCTACACGTGGCCACATCCCCGTGAGGATGTCAGCAGTTCCTGCCTGTCCCTGATCCCCAGCCCTTTATTTACCAGAGCTCTTCCGGCTGTTCAACTGGGTCTGACCATATCCTTGGTAACCTCAGCCCTACTGATTGTCCACCTGGCACGTCCCCATTGAGGATGTGAACACTTTAAACTGGTTACTGGGTCCCAACCCTTGTTCATGTGACTATTTCCCGTTGTTCTCTCAACCCTGGTTCACCTCACCAATGAGCCACACTGGCTGGCGCTTAGCTAATGAGAACAGGGGTGATTTCCCAATCTCCGGGACTTTGCTTAAGGGCCTGTACCTAAAACCCCAGGTAACCTTCTGCTCAAAGACTGCCTCTTTCCCAGTGGGATGGTGGCCAGCAGTGCGCCCCCAGCACTCTTTTAAGACAACCCTGGGTGTCCATGGGGCTGGGATCCCCCATGCTCCCCAACATAAGAGCATCTCACCCTGCAGTGACCTGCTACTCTGACAGCCCTGCATGTGGGCTTTGAAATCCGTGAAACACCAGTATTGAGGCGCTAAAAACCCTTTCCAAACTGGGAGAAAAGACCAGCCCCCTCCACGGTCACTTAAATTTCGTGGCGAACTGAGGGCCAGCTTTTAGCTTAATTCCTGAGGAACTATCCTTCCGTGAAGAGACCTACCTTCTCACTTCCTTCCAGAGCATGGACGACAGGACGTTCGGCAGTTTCTTACCTCTTGGGGTCCTCCAATGTATTCTCCTGGCTCTACAAGCCTTTAAACTTGACCACTTCCAGTTGTTGACGTGGGAGGCAGCCCTGGTATACCTGAGGATTTCTGGTTGTTCACTGGGACAAGCCCAACCCATCGGCCTCGGTACCACTTCTGGCTGGACATGTGTACCCACCCCTTGTTGACGTCAGCAGTCTCAGCTGGACCTAGGCCCCACAATCTTAACCACCTGAACACCTCGGGCTGTCCAAGGGGCCCCTCCCCCTTGATAACGTCAGCACTTCTGGCTGGTACCCGGACCCCAAACCCATAACCACCTGAGCACTTCAGCCTGTACAGGTGGCCCCTCCCTCGTGACGACATCAGCCAGCTTTTTGCTTAATTACTGGGGAACTGTCCTTCCGTGAGGGGAGCTACCTTCCCGCTGCCTTCCAGAGAATGGACCACAGGACATTTTGCAGTTTCCGACCTCTTGGGATCCTCCAATGTATTCTCCTGGCTCTAAAAGCCTTTACACTTGACCACTTCCAATTGTTCATCTGGGAGGCAGCCCTGGTCTACCTGAGGATTTCTGGTTGTTCACTGGGACATGCCTAATCAATCGGCCTCGTTACCACTTCTGGCTGGCCACGTGTACCAACCCCTTGATTACATCAGTAGACTCAGCTGGTTCTAGGCCCCAAAATCTTAACCACCTGAACACCTGTGGCTGTTCACCTGGCCCCTCCCCCTTGATGACGTAAACACTTTCGGTGGTACCCTGACCACAATTCCATAAACACCTGAACACTTCAGTCTCTCGATGTGGCCACTCCCCCTTAGTGATGTCAGCACTTTCGGGGGGTCCGCGAGCCCCAAACTCATAACCACCTGAACACTTCAGCCTCTCCATGTGGACCCTCCCCCTTAATGTCCTCAGCACTTCCAGCGTGTCCCAGGGCCCCAAAACCATAACCATCTGAGCACTTCAGCCTCTACAGGTGGCCCCTCCCCCATGACGACATCAGCACTTCCTGCCTGTTTCTTATTCCCAGCCTGTTATTTACCAGAGGTCTTCTGGCTGTTCACCTGGCTGACCATATCCTTGGTCACCACAGTCCTTCTGATTGTCCACCTAGCACCTTCCCATTGAGGATATGAATACTTTAAATGGGTTACCAGGTCCCAACCCTTGTTCATGTGACTATTTTCCGTTGTTCCCCCGGCCCTGGTTCACCTCACAAATGAGCCACACTGGCTGGCGCTTAGCTCATAAGAACAGGGGTGATTTCCCAATCTCTGGAAGTTGGCTTGAGGGCCTAACACCCACAGCCCCAGGTAACCTTCTGCTCACAGACTGCCTCTTTCCCGGTGGGATGGTGGCCAGCAGTTCGCCCTCAGCACTCCTATAAGGTAATCCTGGGTGTCCTTGAGGCCGGGATCCCCCATGCTCCCCAACATGGGGGCATCTCGCCCTGCAGTGACCTGTGACTCTGACAGCCCTGCATATGGGCTTTGAAATCCGGGAAACAGCAGTGTTGAAGCGCTTAAAACCCTTTCCAATCTGGGATAAAAGACCATCCCCCTCCACGGTCACTTAAATTTCGTAGGGAACTGAGGGCCAGATTTTTTATTAATTCCTGAGGAACTGTACTTTCGAGAGGAGAACTACCTTCTCGCTGCCTTCCATAGTATGGACCACAGGACGTTCGGCGGTTTCCGACCTGTTGAGATCCTCCAATGTATTCTCCTGGCTCTACAAGACTTTACACTTGACCACTTCCAGTTGTTGAACTGGGAAGCAGCCCTGATCTACCTGAGGATTTCTGGTTGTTCAACTGGACAAGCCCAACTAATCGGCCTCGTTAGCACTTCTGGCTGTACACGTGGAGCCACCCCTTGATGACGTCAGCAGTCTCAGCTGGTCCTAGGCCCCAAAATCTTAACCACCTGAACACCTCGGGCTGGCCACGTGGCCCCTCCCCCTTGATGCTGTCAGCACTTTTCGCCAGTACCCGAACCCCAATCCCATAACCACCTGACCACTTCATCCTCTCGATGTGGCCCCTCCCACTTAGTGATGTCAGCACTTCCGGGGGTCCCCGAACCCCAAACCATAACCACCTGAGCACTTCAGCCACTCGATTTGGCCCTCCGTTAATGTCCTCAGCACTTCCGGAGTGTCCCAGGGCTCCAAACCCATAATCGCATGAGCACTTCAGCCTTTACAGGTGGCCCCTCCCCTGTGACGACATCAGCACTTCCTGCTTGTCCCTGATCCACAGCCCTTTATTTACCAGAGCTCTTCCGGCTGTACCTGGGCTTGACCATATCCTTGGTCACCTCACCCCTTCTGACTGTGCAACTGGCAGATCCCCTTTGAGGATATGAACTCTTTAAACTGGTTACCAGGTCCCAACCATTGTTCATGTGACTATTTTTCAATGTTCCACCAGCTCTGGTTCACCTCACAAATGAGCCACACTGGCTGGCGCTAAGCTCATAAGAACAGGGGTGATTTCCCAATCTCTGGAAATTAGCTTAAGGGCCTAATACCCACAGCCCCAGGTAACCTTCTGCTCACAGACTGCCTCTTTCCTGGTGGGATGGTGGCCTGCAGTGCACCCCCAGCACTCCTTAAATACAACCCTTGTTGTCCAAGAGGCCGGGATCCCCCATGCTCCCCAACATGGGGGCATCTCACCCTGCAGTGACCTGCGACTCTGACAGCCCTGCATATGGGCTTTGAAACCCGGGAAACAGCAGTGTTGAGGCCCTGAAAACACTTTCCAAACTGGGACAAAAGACCATCCCCCTCCACGGTCACTTAAATTTCGAAGCTAACTGAGAGCCGGCTTTTGGCTTAATTCCTGGGGAACTGTCCTTCCGATAGGAGAGCTACCTTCTCGCTGCCTTCCAGAGTATGGACCACAGGACGTTCGGCAGTTTCCGACGTCTTGGGATCATCCAATGTATTCTTCTGGCTCTAAAAGCTTTTACACTTGACCACTTCCAGTTGTTGACCTGGGAGGCAGCTGTGGTCTACTTGAGGATTTCTGGTTGTTCACTGGGACAAGCCCAACCAATCGGCCTCGTTACCACTTCTGGCTGTCCACCTGTTCCCATCACTTGATGATGTCAGCAGTCTTAACTGGTCCTTGGCCCCAAAAGCTTAACCACCTGAACACCTCGGGCTGTCCACGTGGCCCCCCCTTGATGACGTCAGCACTTCCGGCTGGTACCAGGGTCCCAAACCCATAACCACCTGAGCACTTCAGCCTCTACACGTGGCTCCTTCCCTGTGAGGACGTCAGCACTTTCTGCCTGTCCCTGATCCCCAACCCTTTATTTACCAGAGCTCTTCCGGCTATTCACCTGGGCCTGACCATATCCTTGGTCACGTCAGCCCTTCTGACTGTCCACCTGGAACCTCCCCATTACGAATATGAACACTTTCAACTGGTTACTGGGTCTCAACCCTTGTTCATGTGACTATTTCCCATTGTTCCATCGACCCTGGTTCACCTCACCAATGAGCCACACTGGGTGGCGCTTAGCACATAGAACAAGGGTAATTTTTCAATCTCTGGAAGTTGGCTTAAGGGCCTAACACCCACAGTCTCAGGTAACCTTCTACTCACAGACTACCTCTTCCCCGGTGGGAGGGTGGCAAGCAGGGAACCGCTAGCACTCCTTTAAGACAACACTTGTCGTCCATGAGCCCAGGGATCCCCCATGTTCCCCAACATGGGGGCATCTCACCCTGCAGTGACCTGCGACTCTGACAGCCCTGCATATGAGGTTTGAAATTCGGAAAACAGCAATGTTGAGGCCCTGAAAACCCTTTCCAAATTGGGAGAAAAGACCCGTCCCCTCTACGGTCACTTAAATTTCGAAATGAACTGAGGGCCAGGTTTTGCTTAATTCCTAGGGAACTTCAATTGGAGAGGACAGGTACCTTCTCGCAGCCTTCCAGAGTAAGGACCACAGGAAGATGGGGACTTTTGGAACTCTTGGGAACTCTAATGCATTCACCTAGCTCTACCAGCCCTACATTTGAGCAGTTCCAACTGTTGACCTGCCAGCAAGCCCTGGTGTACCTCAGGATTTCTGGCTGTTCACTGGGACAAGCCCAACCACTCAGACTCGTTACCACTTCTGGCTGTCCACGTGGCCCCTCTCCTTGATGACGTCAGTAGTCTCACCTGGTCCTAGGCCCCAAAATCTTAACCACCTGAATACTTCGGGCTTTCCATGTGGCCCTTCACCCTTGATGACGTCTGCACTTCCGGCCTGTCCCTTGGCCAAAAACCCATAAGCACCTGAGCACGTCAGCCTCTACACGAGGCCCCTCCCCTTTGATGATGTCAGTACTCCCTGCTGGTCCCCGGTCTCCAAGCCATTATCCACCAGAGCACTTCCAGCTATTCATCTGGCGAGAACATATCCTTGGTCACCTCAGCAGTTCTGACTGTCCACCTGGCGCCTCCCCATTGACTATATGAACACTTTAAACTGGTTACCGGACCCCAACCCTTGTTCATGTGACTATTTCCCGCTGTTCCCCAGGCCCTTGTTCGCCTCAACAATGAGCCACACTGGCTGGCTACTTAGCTCCTAAAAAGAGGGGTGATTTCCCTATCTATGGAAGTTGGCTTAAGGGCCTAAAACCCACAGCCCCAGGTAACCTTCTGCTCACAGACTGCCTATTCCTCAATTTGATGGTGGCCAGCAGGGCGCCCCCAGCACTCTTTTAAGACAAACCTGGGCATCCAAGAGGCCAGGGATCTTCCAAATTCACCAACATTGGCTCATTTCACCCTACAGTGACTTACGACTCTGACAGCCCTGCATATGGGCTTTGAAATCCGGGAAACAACAGGGTTGAGGCCCTGTAAACCCTTTCCAAACTGGGAGCAAAGACCTTCACTCTGCATGGTCACTTAAATTTCGTGGCGAACTGAGGGCCAGCTTTTTGCTTACTTCCTGGGGAACGTCCTTCTGAGAAGTCTGGTACCTTCTAACTGCGGTCCAGACTATGGACCACAGGAAGTTCAGGAGTATCTGACCTCTTGGTATCCTCCAATGCATTCACCTGGCTCTACCAACCTTTACACTTGACCACTTCCAGCTGTTGACCTTGCAGCAAGCCCTGGTCTACCTGAGGATTTCTGGCTATTCACTGGGACAAGCCCAACCAATGGGACTCGTTACAACTTCTGGCTGTCCACATGGCCCCTCCCCTTCGATGAAGTTAGCACTCCCTTCCGGAACACGGGCCCCAAACCGTTACCCACCATAGCCTTTGGGCAATCCACGTGGCCCCTCCCCTGTGATGACATCAGCACTTCGGGCCGGTCCCTGGTCCCAAAGCCCTTATCCACCAGAGCACTTACGGCTGTTCACCTGGGCCAGACCATATCCTTGGACACCTCAGCACTTCAGACTTTCCACATGGCGCCTCCCCATTGATGATATGAACACTTTAAACTGGTTACCGGGTCTCAACTCTTGTTCATGTGACTATTTCCCGCAGTTCCCCAGGCCCTTGTTCGCCTCGCTAAAGAGCCACACTGACTGGCTACTTAGCTCCTAAGAAGAGGTGTGATTTCCCAATCTCTGGAAGTTGGCTTAAGGGCGTAACACCCGCAGCCCCAGGTAATCTCTGCTCACAGACTGCCTCTTCCCTGGTGGGATGGTGGCCAGCAGGGTGCTCTAGCACTCCTTTAAGACAACCCTGGACATCCAGGAGGCCAGGGATTCCCCATGTTCGCCAACATGGGGCCATCTCACCCTGCAGTGACCTACGACTCTGACAGCCCCACATATGGGCTTTGAAATCCGGAAACAACAGTGTTGAGGCCCTGAAAACAGTTTCCAAACTAGGAGCAAAGACGTGCCGCCTCCATGGTCACTTAAATTCCGTAGCGAACTGAGGTCCAGCTTTTCGCTTGATTCCTGGAGAACTGTCCTTCCGTGAGGACAGATACCTTTTCGCTGCCTTCCAGAGTATGGAACACAGGAAGTTGGGGAGTTTCCGACCTCTTGGGATCAATCAATGCATTCACCTGGCTCTACCAGCCTTTACACTTGACCACTTCCAGCTGTTGACCTGGTAGCAAGCCCTGGTCTACCTGAGGATTTCTGGCTGTTTACTGGGACAAGCCCAACCACTCGGCCTGGTTACCAATTCTGGCTGCCAACGTGGCCCCTCCCCTTGTTGAAGTCAACAGTCTCAGCCGGTCCTGGGCCCCAAAATCTTAACCACCTGAATACTTTGGGTTATCCACATGGCCCCTCCCCCTTATGACTTCAGCACTTTTGGCCTGTCCCCAGGCCCCAAACTCATAACCACCTGACCACTTCAGCCTCTACACTTGGCCCCTCCCCCATGATGACATCAGCACTTCCGGCCTATCCCTGTTCCCAAAGCCCTTATCCACCAGAGCACTTCCGGCTGTTCACCTGGGCCAGACCATATCCTTGGTCACTTCAGCACTTTTGACTATCCACCTCACGCCTGCCCATTGATGATATGAACACTTTAAACTGGTTACCGGGTCCCAATTCTTGTTCATGTGACTATTTCCCGCTGTTCCCCAGGCCCTTGTTCGCGTCACCAATGAGTCACACTGGCTGGCTACATAGCTCCTAAGAAGAGGGGTGATTTCCCAATCTCTGGAAGTTGGCTTAAGGGCTTAACACCCACAGTCCCAGGTAAACTCTGCTCACAGACTGCCTCTTCCCCGGTGGGATGATGGCCAGCAGCGCGGCCCCAGCACTCTTTTAATACAACCCTGGGCATTCATGAGGCCAGGGATTCCCCATGTTCGCCAACATCGTGGCATCTCACCCTGCAGTGACCAACGACTCTGACAGCCCTGCATATGGGCTTTGAAATCCGGGAAACAGCATTGTTGAGGCCCTGAAAACCCTTTCCAAACTGGGAGCAAAGTCCTGACACTACAGGGTCCCTTAAATTTCATCGCGAACTGAGGGCCTGCTTTTTGCTTAATTCCTGGGGACCGTCCTTCCGAGAGGACAGGTAACTTCTCACTGCCATCCAGAGTATGGACCACAGGAAGTTGTGGAGTTTCCGACCTCTTGAGATGCTCCAATGCATTTACCTTGCTCTACCAGCCTTTACACTTGACCACTTCCAGCTGTTGACCTGGCAGCAAGCCCTGGTCTACCTGAGGTTTCTGGGTGTTCATTGGACAAGCCCAACCACTCGGCCTTGTTACCACTTCTGACTGTCCACGTGGCCCTTCCCCTTCTTGACGTCAGCAGTTTCAGCCAGTGCCTGGCTCCAAAATCTTAACCACCTGAATACTTCAGGCTGTCCACATGGCCCCTCCACCTTGATGACGTCAGCACATCATCAGGTCCCTGGTCCCGAAGCCTTTGTCCACCACAGCACTTTTGGCTGTTCACCTGGGCCAGACCATATCCTTGGTTACTTCAGCACATCCAACTCTCCACCTGGGCCCTCCCCTGTGACTATTTCCCGCTGTTCCCCAGGCCCTTTTTCGCCTCACCAATGAGCCACACTGGCAGGCTACTTAGCTCCTAAGAAAAGGGGTGACTTCCCAATCTCTGGAATTTGGCTTAATGGCCTAACACCCACAGCCCCAGGTAACCTTCTGCTCACAGACTGCCTCTTCCCCAGTGGGAGGGTGGCCAGCAGGGAGCCGGCAGCACTCCCTTAAGACAACACTTGGCGTCCATAAGGCCAGGGATCCCCCATGCTGCCCAATATAAGGGCATCTCACCCTTCAGAGACCTGTGACTCTGACAGCCCTCCCGAAGGGCTATGAAATCGGGAAAACAGCACTGTTGAGGCCCTGAAAACCCTTTCAATACTGGGAGCAAAGTCCTGACACTAAGGTTCTACAAAGGTATTCCCAGAGTTTCATACACATTCCTAGACATTTCCCTGGTCTGTTATTTTTACCTCTGAGAGTTTTAACATTTTCATACTGGTGTCTGAGCCCTATGCGATAGAATGTTTAAGTGTTTAACCAACCTTCTTTCAAAAACACCACTCATTTAGACTAAGTTATAAAAGTAACCAGTATCCAACTCAGTTCTCAGCTCTTTGAACACAATTTCCCAGTGACTAAACAGTTTCCTTCAGATATTAAATTTCTATGAACATGTGTTCCTAGTGTATGAAGCACATTCCTAAACATTTCCCTAGAATATCGTTGTGAATTCTGTGTTAGTTTCACTTTTGTCCAGTGGTTCAAGCTCAATAATTGTGAATTCCAAGTGTTTATAAAGCATTTATCCATGTATACCAGCACTTCAAACATGAATTATTACTATTTTAAAGACTATGCTACCTCTCACAACTATCATAGTGAATTCTCAGTGTTAGATTCAATTTTGTCCAGTGATTCAAGCCAATTCATTGAGGTTTCCAAATGTTTAAATATGATAACCCTAACCTTAACCCTAACCCTAACCCACACCCTATCCCTAACACAAATCCTAAACTTAATATTAGCCCTAACCCAAGCCTTAATGCTAGCCTTAACTCTAAACCTAACCCTAGGCCTAACCCTAGGCCTAACCCTAACCCTAATACTAACCCTAGCCCTAGCCCTAACCTTAAAGCTAACCCTAATCCTAGCCTTAAACCTAACACTAACCCTAGCCCTAACCCTATTCATAACCTTAAACCTAACCCTAACCCTAGCCCTAACCCAAGCCCTAGCCCTAAAGCTAACCCTAACCCAGATCCTAACCCTACCCCTAACCCTAACCCTCAACCTAACCCTAATACTAGCCCTAACCCAACCCTAACCATAGCCATAACCCTAACCCTAATTCTAATACTAACCCTAGCCCTAACCCTAGCCTTACTCACAAATCTCTGAATACAAATTCTCAGTATTTCAACATACACTAGATATATTAAGGTTCTGCAAACGTATATCAAGTGTTTCACACTCATTCCTAGACATTTCCCTGGTCTGTCATTTTTGAGCTCTGAGACTAAACATTTTCATACATGTATGTGAGCCCTACGAACCTGAATGTTTAAGTGTTTAACAAACTTGCTTTCAAATAAGCCAACACCTTGAGTCTGAATTTTAAATACAAACAGTATGGCATTCTCTTCTCAGCTCTTTGAACATGATTTGCCAGTGATTAAACAGTGTTCCTTCAGATATTGAAGCTCTATGAATATGTATTCTTAGTGTTTCAAGCACATTCCTAAATATTTCCCTAGTCTCATTGTGAATTCTCAGAGTTTGATTCACTGTTGTCCAGTGTTTCAAGCTCATTCATTTTCAATTCCAAGTGTTTATACAGGGTTTTTCCATATATACCAGCTCTTTAAACGTAAATTATTACTACTTTGATAGTTAGCCTAACTATCATTGGCATTTCTAATAGTTTTGAATGCTTTCCTCCTGTTATATCCGTTCTATGAAAATGAAATAAATGTTGAACCCACTTTATTCCAGAAACGCCAACTCATTTAGACTGAATTATAATTGTAACCAGTATCCAATTCAGTCCTCAGCTCTTTGTACATGAATTCCCAGTAATTGTCCCACAGATATTAAGGTTCTTTCTTAATGTATTCCTAGTTTTTCAAGCACATTGCTAAATATTTCCCCAATCATTGTGAATTTTCAGTTTGTTTCAGTTTTTTCCAGGATTTCCAGCTCATTCATTGTGAATTCCAAGTGTTTAAACAGCGTTTTTCCATATAAACCAGCTCTTCAAACGTGAGTTATTACTATTTTAAAGACAATCCTACCTTTCACAGCGCTTTGCATACAAGCTCTCAGTGTTTCAACATGCACTAGAGGTATTAAGTTTCTACAAAGGTATTCCAAGTGTTTCAGACGCATTCCTAGACATTTCCCTTGTCTGTCGTTTTGATTTCTGAGAGTTTGAACATTTTTGTACAGGTATCTGAGCCTTATGAAAAAGAATGTTTAAGTGTTTAACCTTCTTCCAAAAACATCAACACATTGAAACTGAATTATAAATGTAAACAGTAACGCACTCACTTCTCAGCTCTTTGAACACGATTTCACAGTGATTAAACAGTGTCCTTCAGAAATTAAGACTCTGAATATGTATACTTAGTGTTGCAAGCAAATTCCTAAATACTTCCCATCTATCATTGTTATTCTCAGAGTTTGAATCACTGTTGTCCAGTGATTCAAGCTCATTCATTGTGAATTCCAAGTGTTTATACAGCGTTTTCTATGTATACCAGCTCTTCAAACGTGAATTATTACTACTTTAAATACTATCCTACCTTCCACTTCACTTTGAATACAAAATCTCAGTATTTCAGCATGCAGTAGAGATGTTAAAGTTCTACAACATATGTCAAGTGTTTAAAAAACACTCCTGCCCATTTCCTCGGTCTGTTTTTTTGAGCTCTGAGACTTTAACCTTTTAATACAGGTATCATACCAGCTCTTTGAAGGTACATTATTACTATTTAGAACACTAGCTGAACTATCATTTTTATTTCTTAGAATTTTGAATACTTTCATACCATTATATCAGCTCTATGAAAATGAATTTATAAGTGTTCCAACAACTTTCTTCCATAAACGTCAACTCCTTTTGACTGAATTATAAATGTAAACAGTATGGCACTCACTTCTGAGCTCTTTGAACAGGATTTCCCAGTGATTAAACAGTGATCTTTAGATATTAAGGCTCTATGAATATGTATTCTTAGTGTTTCAAGAACATTCCTAAATATTTCACTAGTCACATTGTAAATTCTGATTTTGAATCACTGTTGTCCAGTGATTCACGCTCATTCATTGTGAATTCCAAGTGTTTATACAGTATTTCTCTATCTATACCAGCTCTTTAAACGTAAATTATTACTTCTTTAATCGGTAGCCTATCATTGGGATTACTAATAGTTTTGAATACTTTCTACCTGATATATCCGCTCTATGAAAATGAAATAAATGTTTAACCCACTTTATTCCAAAAATGCCAACTCATTTAGACTGAATTATAAATGTAACCAGTATCCAACTCAGGTCTCACCTCTTTGAACACTATTTCTCAGTGAATAAAAATTGTCCTACAGATATTAAAGTTCTTTATTAATGTGTTCCAATTTTTTCAAGCATATTGTTAAATATTTCCCATCAATCATTGTGAATTCTCAGTTTGAATTGCTGTTTTCCAGTGATTGAAGTTCGTTCATTGTAAATTCCAAGTGTTTATAGAGCCTTTTTCCATATATAACAGCTCTTTAAACGTGAATTATCGTTATTTTAAAGATTATCATACCTTTCAGAGCTCTTTGAATACAAATTCTCAGTATTTCAACCTGCAGTAGAGATGTTAAAGTTCTACAACATATTCCAAGTGTTTCAGAAACACTCCTCCTACACATTTCCCCAGTCTGTTTTTTGGAGCTCTGAGACTTTTAACCTTTTAATACAGGTATCGTACCAGCTCTTTAATGGTACATTTTACTACTTTGAACAATAGCCTATCACTTTTTTACTTAGAATTTTGAATACTATCATACTGTTATAACGGCTCTATGAAAATGAATTTTTAAATGTTTCACCAACTTTCTTTCATAAACGCCAACTCATTTTGACTGAATTATAAAAGTAAACAGTATGGCACTTCAGAGCTCTTTGAACATGATTTCCCAGTGACTAAACAGTGATCTTCAGATATTAAGGCTCTATGAATATGTATTCTTAGTGTTTCAAGCACATTCCTAAATATTTCCCTTCTATCATTGTGAATTCTCAGAGTTTGATTCACTGTTGTCCAATAATTTAAGCTCATTCGTTGAGTATTCCAAATGTTTATATACAATAACCCTAACCTTAACCCTAACCCTAACCCTAAGCCAAACCCTAGCGCTAACCCTAACCTTAACCCTAACCCTAGCCCTAACCCTACCCCTAACCCTAGTCCTAACCTTAACCATAACTGTAACCCTAATAGTCCTAACCCTTGCCTTTACCCTAACCCTAACGCTAAACTTAGCCCTAACCCTAACCCTAGCCCTAACCCTAATCCTAAATTTCATATCTGCTGTATGAAAATAACTTTGGAAGGTTTCTGAGCCCTATGAAAATGGATGTTTAAATGTTTAATTAATCTTTCAAAAATGAGAAATTATAAATGAAATGAGTATCTAACTTAATTCTCAGTGCTTTCAACATGATTTTCCAGTGATTAAACAGTGTCCTTCAAATATTAATCTCTTCAAAATGTATTCCTAGAGTATGAAGCACATTCCTAAACATTTCCCTAGAATATCGTTGTGAATTCTGTGTTACTTTCACTTTTGTCCAGTGGTTCAAGCTCAATAATTGTGAATTCCAAGTGTTTATAAAGCGTTTATCCATGTATAGAAGCTCTTCAAACATGAATTATTACTATTTTAAAGACTATGCTACCTCTCACAACTCTCTGAATACAAATGGTCTATCATAGTGAATTCTCAGTGTTAGATTCAATTTTGTCCAGTGATTCAAGCAAATTCATTGAGATTTCCAAATGTTTAAATATGATAACCCTAACCTTAACCCTAACCCTAACCCACACCCTATCCTTAACACAAATCCTAACCTTAATATTAGCCCTAACCCAAGCCTTAATGCTAGCCTTAACCCTAAACCTAACCCTAGCCCTAACCCTAACCTTAAAGATAACCCTAATCCTAGCCCTAAAGCTAACCCTAACCCTAACCCTAGCCCTAACTCTAACCCTAACGCTAGCCCTAACCCAGATCCTAACCCTACCCCTAACCCTAACCCTCAACCTAACCCTAATACTAGCCCTAACCCAACCCTAACCATAGCCATAACCCTAACCCTAACCCTAACCCTAATACTAACCCTGCCCTACTCACAAATCTCTGAATACAAATTCTCAGTATTTCAACATACACTAGATATATTAAGGTTCTGCAAACGTATATCAAGTGTTTCACACTCATTCCTAGACATTTCCCTGGTCTGTCATTTTGAGCTCTGAGACTAAACATTTTCATACAGGTCTGTGAGCCCTACGAACCTGAATGTTTAAGTGTTTAACAAACATTCTTTCAAATAAGCCAACACATTGAGTCTGATTTTTCAATACAAAAATTATGGCATTCTCTTCTCAGGTCTTTGAACATGATTTGCCAGTGATTAAAAAGTGTCCTTCAGATATTAAGGCTCTATGAATATGTATTCTTAGTGTTTCAAGCACATTCCTAAATATTTCCCTAGTCTCATTGTGAATTCTCAGAGTTTGATTCACTGTTGTCCAGTGTTTCAAGCTCATTCATTTTTCATTCCAAGTGTTTATACAGTGTTTTTCCATATATACCAGCTCTTTAATCATAAATTATTACTACTTTAATCATTAGCCTACCACTGGGATTTATAATAGTTTTGAATACTTTCCTCCTGTTAGATTCGCTCTATGAAAATGAATTAAATGTTGAACCCACTTTATTCCAAAAACACCAACTCATTTAGACTGAATTATAATTGTAACCAGTATCCAATTCAGTCCTCAGCTCTTTGAACATGATTTCCCAGTAATTAAACATTGTCTTACAGATATTAAGGTTCTTTCCTAATGTATACCTAGTTTTTCATGCACATTGCTAAATATTTCCCCAATCATTGTGAATGTTCAGTTTGTTTTAGTTTTTTCCAGAATTTCCAGCTCATCATTGTGAATTCCAAGTGTTTAAACAGCGTTTTCCCATATATACCAGCTCTTCAAATGTGAACTATTACTACTTTAAATACTACCCTACCTTTCACTGCACTTTGAATACAAAATCTCAGTATTTCAACATTCAGTAGAGATGTTAAAGTTCTATAACATATTCCAAGTGTTTCAGAAACACTCCTGCCCATTTCCCTGGTCTATTTTTTTGAGATCTGAGACTTTTAACATTTTAATACAGGCATCATACCAGCTCTTTAAAGGTACATTATTACTATTTTGAGCACTAGCTGAACAATCATTTTTATTTTTTAGAATTTTGAATACTTTCATAACGTTATATCAGCTCTATGAAAATGAATTAAGTGTTTCACCAACTCTTCCATTAACACCAACTCATTTTGACTGAATTATAAATGTAACCAGTATCCAACGTAGTTCTCAGCTCTTTGAACACAATTTCCAATTGATTAAACATTGTCCTACAGATATTAAGGTTATTTATTAATGTAATCCTAGTTTTTCAAGCTTATTGCTAAATATTTCCCCAATCATTGTGTATTTTCAGAGTTAGTTTCATTTTTTTTCCAGTGTTTCAAGCTCATTCATTGTGAATTCCAAGTGTTTATACAGTGTTTTTCAATATATACCAACTCTTCAAACGTAAATTATTACTACTTTAATAGTTAGCCTATCATTGGGTTTCTGATAATTTTTATTTTTATTTATTTATTTATTATTTATTTTTTATATATATTTTTATTAAGGTATTATATGTGCACATATCTTGCCATTGCCCCCCCACCCAACTCATACATGCCCTCACCCCCAATATTTTGCATCTGTTCATTTTGCTTCAGTTGATCTCTTATTTACCCCACCTCTCCCTAACCTTCCCGTGGTAATTTGACAATCTGTTTGATGCTTTACTGCCTCCGTATCTATCTTTTTGTTCATCAGTTTATAATGTACTTCATTATCCACAAATGAGTAAGATCATGTGGTATTTTTCTTTCATTGACTGGCTTATTTCACTCAGCATAATGTTCTCTAATTCCATCCAGATGCCTACAAATGGTAATAATTTCTTCTTTTTTATGATAGCATGTATCCATTGTGTAGATGTACCATAGTTTTCTGATCCAGTCGTCTGCTGACAGGTACCTAGGCTGTTTCCAAATCTTAGCTATTGTAAATTGTGCTGTTATGAACATAGAGGTGCATATATCCTTTCTGATTGGTGTTTCTAGTTTCTTAGGATATATTCCTAGGAGTGGGATTACTGGGTCCAATGGGAGTTGCATTTTCAGTTTTTTGAGGAAACTCCATACTGTTCTCCACAGTGGCTGCACCAGTCTGCATTCCCACCAGCAGTGCACGAGGGTTCTTTTTTCTCTGCATCCTCGCCAACACTTGTCGTTTGTTGATTTGTTGATGATAGCCATTCTGACAGGTGGAGATGGTATCGTATTGTCGTTTTGATCTGCATCTCTCAGATAATTAGTGACTTTGAGCATGTTTTCATGTGTCTCTTGGCCTTCCTTCTGTCTTCTTTCGAAAAGATTCTATTTAGGTCCATTGCCCATTTTTTATTGGATCTTTTATCTTGCTTTTATTAAGTTGTATAAGCTGCCTGTAGATGTTGGAGATTAAACCTTTATCAGTGATAACATTTGCAAATATGTTCTCCTGTACAGTGGGGTTTCTTGTTGTTTGGTTGATGGTTTCTTTTGCTGTGCAAAAGCTTTTTATTTTGATGTAGTCCCATTTGTTTATTTTCTCTTTGGCTTCCATTGTCCTAGGGGCAGTATCAGCGAATAAGTTCTTTCGGCATATGTCTGAGATTTTGTTGCCTGTGCATTCCTCTAGTATTTTTATGGTTTCCCGTCTTACGTTTAAGTCCTGTATCCATTTTGAGTTTATTTTTGTGTATGGTGTAAGTTGGTGATCTAGTTTCATTTTTTTACGTGTATCTGTCCAATTTTCCCAACACCATTTACTGGTATTAAAGTTTCCTACTATGATTGTATTCCTGTCAATCTCTCCCTTGATATCCTCCAGGAGATTTTTTATGTATTTGGGTGCTCCTGTATTGGGTGCATATATGTTTACCAGAGTTATTTCTTCTTGTTGGATTGCTCCCTATATTATATTGCTCCCATAATAATACTGTATTATGAAGTGGCCTTCATTATCTCTTGTTATATCCTTCACTTTGAGATCTAATTTGTCAGATATAAGTATTGCTACCCCAGCTTTTTTTTTCATTTCCATTTGCCTGGAACACCTTTTTCCATCCTTTCACCCTCAGTTTGTGTGCGTCTTTTTTTTCTGAGTTGGGTTTCTTGTAGACAGCAGATATATGGGTCTTGTTTTCTTATCCAATCCATTACCTTATGCCTTTTGATTTGGGCATTTAATCCGTTTACATTTAAAGTTATAATTGATAGGTACTTATTTGTCGCCATTTTTATTCTTTACCCCTGTGTTCCTTCTTCGCTTCCTATTTCTTTTTTTTAAAGCAGACCCTTCAGCATTTCTTGCATTGCTGGTTTGGTGGCAATAAATTCCCTTAGTCCTTTTTTGTCTGTGAAGCTCCTGATTTCACCTTTAGTTTTGATTGATAGCCTTGCTGGGTACAGTGTTCTTGGATTCAGACCCTTCCTTTGCATGACTTTGTATATTTCATTCCATTCCCTTCTGGCCTGATGAGTTTCTGTTGAGAAATCAGTTGCTAGTCTGATGGGGGTTCCTTTGTATGTAACTCTCTGTCTCTCTCTTGCCACTTTTAAGATTCTTATTTTGTCGTTGGTGTTTGCCAGTTTAATTATAATGTGCCTTGTCATTGGTCTTTTGGGGTTCATTTTGCTTGGAACTCTGTGAGCTTCTTGGACTTGTGTGGGTTTTTTCTTCCCTATATCAGGGAAGTTTTCTGTCATTTCTTCAAAAAGGTTTTCTATTCCTGGCTCAATTTCCTTTCCTTCTGGAACCCCTATTAAGCGGATGTTGTTTCGTTTCGTGTTGTCCCAAAGTTCCCTTAGGCTCTCCTCCTGCTTTTTAATTTTCTTTTTTCTAGAAGCTGCTTTACTTGAGTATTTTTTCCTACCTTGTCTTCTAGCTCACTGATGCGGTCCTCTGCTTCTTCTAGTCTACTCTTGATACTTTCTATTGAGTTCTTTACAGCAGCGATGTCATTTCTTCTTGGTTCTTCTTCATTTCCTCTTGGTTCTTACTCATATTGTCGAATTTGTCTTCCATTCTTTTCAGCCACCTTATGACCATTTCTCTGAATTCTTTCTCTGCCTGGTTGCTTGCCTCCATTTCGTTTACTTCCTTTTCTGGTGATGCCTGCTTTTCTTTCATATGCGGGCTGTTTCTTTGTCTCCCCATGGTCTCTCTTCTCTGGATGTCTGGTTATGTAGTTCTCTTTCTCCTGCATTGATTTAAAGGCACAAAATACAACACAACCAGGTACAACACACAAGGCACTGAACAGAAATGTATTCACGATATTAATAACCTCCAATAAAGGTGACCACCAGAGAAAGGCAAATTAAGGGATAGGAGAGAAAGAAGAAGAGGAAAAAGAAAGAAAAAAAGGAGTGTCAAAATGAAATTGGGAAAAAGGAAAAAAAAGTAAGAGAGACAAGAAAGAGACTAACAGAGAAGGGGGAACAAACTATATATATGGAGAGAAAACTCCAATAGAACAACCACTAATCCCAGCAAATGACAGCAACGAGTACCTGGGGATTAATACAAACTACAACGGCAACTAATATCAAGTGAGGCAAGGGAAAACAAGCAAAAACAAACAAGAATAAAGCAAACAATAAAACAAACATACAAAAGAATAAGCAAAACAATCTCACAAAAAAAGCATAAAAATTCGATATAATCAACATTCAAGCAAACAACAACAAAAGGACAGAGAGAAAGACAATTTTGGGATAGTTAAGACAGTGAAGAGATAGGTGTGTATGGACTTGGAGCAGGGGATTGTAGATTAGATATATAAGTAGGGTGAAATTTTATCAGGGGGTAAACAGAAAGAATAGGGAAAATCTAAAGCAGGAAAGGGGTAAGATAAACAGGACACCAAAAGGGGAAAGGTTAGGAAGAGAGTGATGGCATAAAGGTAGAGTTGAGATAGAGTAAAATGATGCTAAAGGAAAGATGAAACTAGAATGTAGAACACTAATCCCAAAGTAAAATAAAGAGAAAATAAAATGATACTTAAAAAAAAAAGGTAAAATAGTAGTAGTAATGATACTGATTGAAAATAAAAATGTAATAATTAAAAAGGTAAAATCAAGAGAGGAAAAAATAAAAAAATAGTTTCTAGAGTAAAAGATGCAAAAAATGAAAATAAAATAATAAATATAAAAAATAAAATAAATAAAATATGCAGTAGTGAAGGTCATTCACTTCCTCCATTGTTCTGTTTGGCACACCTGTTTCTCAGTCCAGATAGTATTGCAGTTCCCTGCGTTCCACTGCTCCTCAGTGTCTTAAGCCAGTCCTGATTTTTTAAGCAGGCGGTGTGTCTTAATTTCTTGTATTCCTTTATTTTTGATTACACAATAGTCAATTTGTGATTGAGCCCCTGGGTGGCAGTGTTTCTGGACTGACTTCAGGATCTCTTTGGCCTCTCTAGCCTGTATTTAGATCCTTCTTTCCCTGTGGCACTCATTACCGGTTTGTGGGAGTGGGCTGCCTCAGAGCTGGCTCTCCGATGGTCACTCCCTGCTCTGATCCCCAGGCTCCAGAAAAACACTTTCCCCTGCAGTCTCCCAGAGTGTCCCCAACTGGGTGATCCTATGTATTGGACTTAGTAATCAGAAGCAAGGATTTGAAGAGGAAAAAGCCCAAGTGTGCGAAAAATGGGTCTGCGCACAAGTCTAAGCAATCGGCACACCTTTGAAATTCTTAGGCTGTCCCTGCACGTCAGATCAAAAGGGGTTGCTTTTTAGAGATCCCTTCTGTTAGCAGCTCTGAGGACCCCCTTCCACATTCCTGGGTCACGCCAGCCCCAACAGCCACGGATTTTTTTAGGCACAGAATTCCCTGGTCCTCCAGCTCCCGCAAAACGCGCGTTCCTCTCTCCTGGTGGGACCAGAGACCTCACCTTATCCCAGGTGAAATCTGACCTTTCCTTGGTGGAGTGTAGAGCTCCTCTGAATCCGCGTGTTTGGGCCAATTGGGGACTGGTGTTCTGGGGCTCGCAGCTGTTCGGTGGGTGCCGCAGTTGTGGATTTTCAGGTGTCCGAGAAGCTCCACTTTCCCTTTCAAGATGGTGCAGACTCCACGTCTGAGCCCGTAGCTCCGGGAGGGGACCCAGCTGCAGTGGGGGCTGCCTGGTCAGGAGAACCCCGTCTAGCAGTCGCCCACCTTCTCCTGGAGTTTAGCTGTACCTTAACTTGCCAACAAACACTCCTTGTGCGACCCTCAGCTGTGCTTTCTTTCTGCTCTGGGAAAGGGTTCGGAACACGTCTGTCTATTCTGCCGCCATTTTCCTCCCCTCTACTAAATTTTAATACATTCCTCCTGTTATATCCGCTTTTTGAGAATGAAATAAATTATTAACCCACTTTATTCCTAAAACGCCAACTCATTTTGACTGAATTACAAATATAAACAGTATCGCATTCACTTATCCCCTCTTTGAAAGCAATTTCCCAGTGATTAAAGTGTCTTTCAGATATTAAGGCTCTATGAATAGGTATTTTTAGTGTTTCAAGCACATTTCTAACTATTTCTCTAGTCTCATTGTGAATATCAGACTTTGATTCACTGTTTTCCATTGATTCAAGCTCAGTCACTGTTAATTTCAAGGGTTTAAACAGCGTTTTTCTATATATACCAGCTATTTAAACGTGAAATATGACTATTTTAAAGATTATCCAACCTTTCACAGCGCTTTCAATACAAATTCTCAGTATTTCAACATGCAGTACAGATATTAAAGTTCTACAAGATATTCCAAGTGTTTCAGAAACGCATCTAAACATTTCCCAGGTCTGTTTTTTTTGAGCTCTGATACTTTTAACCTTTTAATACAGGTATCGTATCAGCTCTTTAAAGGTACATTATTACTATTTTGGACACTAGCTGAACTATCATTTTATTTCGTAGAATTTTGAATACTTTTATACTATTATATCAGCTCTATGAAAATGAATTTTTAAGTGTTTCACCGGCTTTCTTCCATAAACGCAAACTCATTTTGACTGAATTATAAATGTAAACAGTATGTCACTCACTTCTGAGCTCCTTGAACACGATTTCCCAGTGATCTTCAGATATGAAGGCTCTATGAATATGTATTCTTAGTGTTTCAAGTACATTCCTAAATATTTCCCTAGTTTCATTGTGAATTCTCAGAGTGTGAATCATTGTTGTCCAGTGATTAAAACTCATTCATTGTGAATTCCAACTGTTTATACAGTGTTTTTCCATATATACCAGCACTTAAATCATAAATTATTACTACTTTAATCATTAGCCTAAGTATCATTGGAATTTCTAAGAGTTTTGGATATTTTCCTCCTGTTATGTCCACTCTATCAAAATGAAATAAATGTTTAACCCACTTTATTCCAAAAACGCCAACTCATTTAGACTGAATTATAAATGAAACCAGTATCCACCTCAGTCCTCAGCTCTTTCAACACTATTTCTCAGTGATTAAACACTGTCCTACAGATGTTAAGGTTCTTTATTAATGTATTCTTAGTTTATCAAGCATGTTGCTGAGTATTTCACCAGCGAATCATTGTGGATTCTCAGAGTTTGAATTACTGTTGTCCAGTGATTCAAGCTCATTCATTGTGAATTCCAAGTGTTTATCCAGCGTTTTCCCATATATACCAGTTCTTTAAATGTGAATTATTACTATTTTAAAGACTCTCCTACCCTTCACAGCACGTTGAATGCAAATTCTCAGTATTTCAACATGCAGTAGAGATGTTATAGTTCTACAACATATTCCTAGTGTTTCAGATACAGTCCTACACATTTCCCCGGTTTGTTTTTTTTGAGCTCTGCTACTTTAACCTTTTAATACAGGTATCATACCAGCTCTTTAAAGGTACATTATTACTACTTTGAACATGAGCCTAACTATCATTTTGATTTCTTAGAATTTTGAAAACTTTCATAATGTTATATCCACTCTATGAAAATGAATTAAGCGTTTCACCAATTTTCTTTGAAAAACGCCAACTCATTTTGACAAAATTATAAAAGTAAACAGTATCGCTCTCACTTCTGAGCTCTTTGAACACGATTTCCCAGTGATTTAACAGTGTCCTTCAGATATTAAGGCTCTATGAATATGTATTCTTAGTGTTTCAAGTACATTCCTAAATATTTCCCTAGTTTCATTGTGAATTCTCTGAGCGTGAATCAATGCTGTCCAGTGATTCACGCTCATTCATGGTGAATTCCAAGTGTTTATACAGCGTTTTTCCATATATAACAGCTCTTTAAACGTAAATTATTACTCCTTTAATCCTTAGCCTATCATTGAGATTTCTAATCGTTTTGAATACTTTCCTCCTGCTATATCCGCTGTATGAAAATGAATTAAATGTTTAACCCACTTTATTCCAAAAACGTCAACTCATTTAGACGGACTGATAAATGTAACACGTATCTAACTCAGTCCTCAATTCTTTGAACACGATTTCCCAGTAATTAAACATTGTGCTACAGATATTAAGGTTCTTTTTTAATCTATTTATAGTTTCTCAAGCACATTGCTAAACATTTCCCCAGTCAATCGTTGTGAATTTTCAGTTTGTTTCAGTTTTTTCCCAAGTTTCGGGCTCATTCTTTGTGAATTCCAAGGGCTTAAACAGCATTTTTACATATATACCAGCTCTTTAACTATGAATTATTGCTATTTTAAAGACAATCCTACTTTTCACAGCGCTTTGAATACGAACTCTCAGTGTTACAACATGCACTAGAGATACAAAGGTTCTACAAATGTATTCCCAGTTTTTCAGACGCATTCCTAGACACTTCCCTGGTCTGTCATTTTGATGTCTGAGAATGTGAAACTTTTCATACAGGTATCTGAGCCTTATGAAAATGAATGTTTAATAAAAACTCTCAACAAGGTGGGAAGAGAAGGATCATACCTCAACATAATAAAAGCTATACATATGCTAAACCCACAGCTAACATCATACTCAATGGGCCCAAACTAAAACCATTTGTCTAAGAACAGGAACAAGACAGGGATGCCCACTCTCACCACTCCTGTTTGACATAGTACTGGAAGTATTAGCCATTGCAATTAGACAAGAAGAAGAAGAAAAAAGGCATCCAAATTGGAAAAGAAGTAAAGCTGTCCTTATTTGCAGATGACATGATATTGTACATAAGACTCCATCAAAAAACTAGCAGACTTAATAAGTGAATTCGGCAATGCAGCAGAATACAAATTGACGCCAAGAAATCTATGGCATTTCTATACACTGATAGTGAACTTACAGAAAGAGAGACTAAAAAAGCAATCCCGTGTACCATCGCACCAAAAAAATTAAGATACCTAGGAATGAACTTAACCAAGGAGGTAAAAGACCTATAGGCGGAAAACTACAGGACACTGCAAGAAGAGATAGAGGAAGACGTCAACAGATGGAAGAACATACCATGTTCATGGATGGGTAGCGTCAACATCATTAAAATGTCCATACTACCCAAAGCAATCTATAGATTCAATGCACTCCCCATCAAAATACCAATGGCATATTTCACAGACCTGGCAAGAACTCTCCAAAAACTCACCTGGAATAAAAACATACCCCGAATAGCCACAGCAATCCTGAGAAAGAAGAATAAAGGAGGAGGGATCTCAATACCAGATTTCAAGCTGTATTACAAAGCCACTGTTCTCAAAACAGCCTGGTACTGGCACAAGAACAGACATATAGATCAATGGAATAGAACAGGGAATCCAGATATCGACACAAACCACTATGTGCAATTAACATATGACAAAGGAGGCATGAACATACAATGGAGTCAAGACAGTCTTCAATAAATGGTGTTGGGAAAATTGGACAGATTCATGCAAAACAAACAAACAAACAAAAAAACGAAACTGGATCACCCACTTACACCATACACAAAAATAAATTGAAAATGGATACAGGACTTAAACATAAGACGAGAAATCACAAACATACTAGAGGAATCCACAGGCAGCAAAATCTCAGACATATGCCGAAAGAAGTTCTTCACGGATACTGCCCCTAGGGCAATGGAAGCCAAAGAGAAAATAAACAAATGGGACTACATCAAAATAAAAAGCTTTTGCACAGCAAAAGAAACCATCAACCAAACAACAAGAAACCCCACTGTATGGGAGAACACATTTGCAAATGTTATCACTGATAAAGGTTTCATCTCCAACATGTACAGGCCGCTTATACAACTTAATAAAAGCAAGATAAATGATCCAATAAAAAAATGGGCAATGGACCTAAATAGAATCCTTTTGAAAGAAGACAGAAGGAAGGCCAAGAGACACATGAAAACATGCTCAACGTCACTAATTATCCGAGAGATACAAATGAAAACGACAGTGCGATACCATCTCACACCTGTCAGAATGGCTAGCATCAACAAATCAACAAATGACAAGTGTTGGCGAGGATGCGGAGAAAAGGGAACCCTTGTGCACTGCTGGTGGGAATGCAGACTGGTGCAGCCACTGTGGAGAACAGTATGGAGTTTCCTCAAAAAACTGAAAATGGAACTCCCATTGGACCCAGTAATCCCACAAGTAGGACTATATCCTAAGAAACTAGAAACACCCATCAGAAAGGATATATGCACCCCTATGTTCATAGCAGCACAATTTACAAAAGCCTAGATTTGGAAACAGCCTAGGTGCCCGTCAGCAGATGACTGGATCAGAAAACCATGGTACATCTACACAATGGGATACTATGCTGCCATAAAACAGAAGGAATTCTTACCATTTGTAGCAACCTGGATGGAATGGGAGAACATTATGCTAAGTGAAATAAGACAGCCAATGAAAGAAAAATACCACATGATCTCACTCATCTGTGGATAATAAAAAACATTATAAACTGATGAACAATAAGATAGATACAGGGGCAGTAAAGCATCACACAGACTTTCAAATTACAGCGGGAAGGTTAGGGAGTGCTGGGGGAAATAAGAGATCAACCGAAGGACTTATATGCATCCATATAAGAATAACCAACGGATGCAAAACATTGGAGGTGTGGGCATGTATGGGAGTTGGGTGGGGGGGGGGCAGGCAATGGTAAGATATGTACACAAATAATACCTTAATAAAAAAAAATCTTAAAAGAAAAGAAAATGAATGTTTAAGTATTTAACCTTCTTTCAAAAACGCCAACACATTGAGACTGAATTATGAATGTAAACAGTATCGCACTCACTTCTGAGCTCTTTGAACACGATTTCCCAGTGATTTAACAGTGTCCTTCAGATATTAAGGCTCTATGAATATGTATTCTTAGTGTTTCAAGTACATTCCTAAATATTTCCCTAGTTTCATTGTGAATTCTCTGAGCGTGAATCAATGCTGTCCAGTGATTCACGCTCATTCATGGTGAATTCCAAGTGTTTATACAGCGTTTTTCCATATATGACAGCTCTTTAAACGTAAATTATTACTCCTTTAATCCTTAGCCTATCATTGAGATTTCTAATCGTTTTGAATACTTTCCTCCTGCTATATCTGCTGTATGAAAATGAATTAAATGTTTAACCCACTTTATTCCAAAAACGTCAACTCATTTAGACGGACTGATAAATGTAACACGTATCTAACTCAGTCCTCAATTCTTTGAACACGATTTCCCAGTAATTAAACATTGTGCTACAGATATTAAGGTTCTTTTTTAATCTATTCCTAGTTTCTCAAGCACATTGCTAAACATTTCCCCAGTCAATCGTTGTGAATTTTCAGTTTGTTTCAGTTTTTTCCCAAGTTTTGGGCTCATTCTTTGTGAATTCCAAGGGCTTAAACAGCATTTTTACATATA
Source organism: Plecotus auritus (assembly GCF_963455305.1). NCBI lineage: Eukaryota > Metazoa > Chordata > Mammalia > Chiroptera > Vespertilionidae > Plecotus > Plecotus auritus. The sequence continues at coordinate 121,042,833 of NC_137770.1, read as the reverse complement.
TACCAGCTCTTTAACTATGAATTATTGCTATTTTAAAGACAATCCTACTTTTCACAGCGCTTTGAATACGAACTCTCAGTGTTACAACATGCACTAGAGATACTAAGGTTCTACAAACGTATTCCCAGTGTTTCAGACGCATTCCTAGACATTTCCCTGGTCTGTCATTTTGATGTCTGAGAATGTGAACCTTTTCATACAGGTATCTGAGCCTTATGATAATAAATGTTTAATAAAAACTCTCAACAAGGTGGGAAGAGAAGGATCATACCTCAACATAATAAAAGCTATACATATGCTAAACCCACAGCTAACATCATACTCAATGGGCCCAAACTAAAACCATTTGTCTAAGAACAGGAACAAGACAGGGATGCCCACTCTCACCACTCCTGTTTGACATAGTACTGGAAGTATTAGCCATTGCAATTAGACAAGAAGAAGAAGAAAAAAGGCATCCAAATTGGAAAAGAAGTAAAGCTGTCCTTATTTGCAGATGACATGATATTGTACATAAGACTCCATCAAAAAACTAGCAGACTTAATAAGTGAATTCGGCAATGCAGCAGAATACAAATTGACGCCAAGAAATCTATGGCATTTCTATACACCGATAGTGAACTTACAGAAAGAGAGACTAAAAAAGCAATCCCGTGTACCATCGCACCAAAAAAATTAAGATACCTAGGAATGAACTTAACCAAGGAGGTAAAAGACCTATAGGCGGAAAACTACAGGACACTGCAAGAAGAGATAGAGGAAGACGTCAACAGATGGAAGAACATACCATGTTCATGGATGGGTAGCGTCAACATCATTAAAATGTCCATACTACCCAAAGCAATCTATAGATTCAATGCACTCCCCATGAAAACACCAACGCCATATTTCACAGACCTGGCAAGGACTCTCCAACAACTCACCTGAAATAAAAACAGACCCCGAATAGCCACAGCAATCCTGAGAAAGAAGAATAAAGGAGGAGGGATCTCAATACCAGATTTTAAGCTGTATTACAAAGCCACTGTTCTCAAAACAGCGTCAGAGAACAGTGAATCATTGTGAATTCTCAGTGTTTGAATCATTGCTGTCCAGTGATTCAAGCTCATTCACTGTGAATTTCAAGTGTTTATACAGCGTTTTCTCATATATACCAGGTCTTTAAACGTGAATTATTACTATTTTAAAGAGTATCCTAACTTTCACAACACTTTGCATACAAGTTCTCATTATTTCAACATGCAGTAGAGATGTTAAAGTTCTACAACATAATCCAAGTGTTTAAGAAATACTCCTACACCTTTTTCTGGTCTGTATTTTTTGAACTCTGAGACTTCAACCTTTTAATACAGGTATCATTCCAGCTCTTTAAAGGTACATTATTACTACTTTGAACACTAGCTCATCATTTTCATTTCTTACAATTTTGGATACTTTCATACTGTTATATCAGCTCTATGAAAATGAATTAAGCATGTCACCAACTTTCTTTGTAAAACGCCAACTCATTTTGACTGTTATAAATGTAAACAGTATCGCACTCACTTCTGAGCTCCTTGACCACGATTTCCCAGTGATTATATAGTGATCTTCAGATATTAAGGCTCTATGAATATGTATTCTTAGTGTTTCAAGAACATTCCTAAATATTTCCCGTCACATTGTGAATTCTCAGAGTTTGAATCACTGTTGTATAGTGATTCAATCTCATTCATTGTGAAGTCCAAGTGTTCATTCAGTGTTTTTCCATATATACCAGCTCTTTAAATGGTAATTATTACTACTTTAATCGTTAGCCTGTCATTGGGACTTCTAATAGTTTTGAATACTTTCCTCCTGTTATATTCGCTCTATGAAAATGAATTAAATGTTTTACACACTATTCCAAAAACACCTACTTATTTAGACTGAATTATATATGTAACCAGTATCCAACTCAGTTCTCAGCTCTTTGAACACGATTTCACAGTAATTAAACATTATCCTACAGATATTAAGTTTCTTTATTAATGTATTCCTAGTTTTTCAAGCACATTGGTAAATATTTCCCCAACCATTGTGAATTCTCAGAGTTTGCATCACTGTTGTCCAGTGATTCAAGGTCATTAATTGTGAATTCCAAGTGTTTATTCAGCGTTTTTCCATATATACCAGCTCTTTAACTATGAATTATTATTAATTTAAAGACAATTCTAATTTTCACAGCTCTTTATATACAAATTCTCAGTGTTTCAACATGCACTAGAGATATTAAGTTTCTCAAAACATGGGGGAGAAACCAAGATGGCGGCTTGGTAAATACCTAAACTGCTGCCTCGCACAACAATTTCAAAACTACAACTAAAAGACAATACGTCTATCACCCAGAACCACAGGAAAGCTGGCTGAGTGGAAGTTCTACAACTAGAAGGAAAGAGCAAAGAGTATTGAGACTTGCACATGTGCTGAAAAGCTGAGCTACAGAGGCGCGTGAATCGGGCTGGCGGCGGGCGACTGGGAGCACTGATTTTTTCAACCCGAAGGGAGACAAGCTCCTGATTACTCCGAACTCCAGTTTATGGGGTGAAGCTGGGGATCCAAACTCCTACGGGGAGAAGCTGGACTGTCTGCCATCGGGTCGGAAAGGGAGGGTGACTTTCTTACAGAGGTGCGCCCAGCAATCATTGTTTACTGCGCTGGGGTGCGGGACGCAGGGACTTGGAAACTGGCAGCCATCGCTGTTTGCCACGCCTTAGTCTAGTGACTCCCTGAGACCCCGCTCTGCACAATCTACAAACCCACCCAAGCTCCACACAGTGGCTTTTGCATATAAATGGCCTGCCCTATTGCAGTTTAACCTAACAAACTGCAGCTCTGGTCAGACAGCTCCAAAACCTCCAAACCCCAAGCAAAGAGGAGAAAACAGTAGTTCTAGCTGTAGCTCCTGCTGGGTGGCTTCAGACAGTAGCTGACCAGCATCCCATTGGAGATCCAGAAGCTAGTGTATCTAGTGATCAGTGTGAGGTGACACCAGATTTCAAATACTCACATTCATAAGTGACACATTCAAGAGGCAGACTCAGTAAGCACCAAAGCCTCACTGAAACAAGTCCTGCCCCATAAGCATGTCTCCAGCACAGCAGTTCTTCCATTATAGACACAGCGGGTCCTCACAGCAAACTGGCCTGGAGGTCAATTCCTCCCAGCGACATCAGCAACAATTAAGACTTAATTACAACAAGGCTGTACACACACAGTCTACAAAGGGGGGGTACCAAAAGTGTCCACCTCAGGTAACTGGGAGGTCAACCCACTGGGCCATATAGGGCACCTAGCACACAAAGCCACCCTACCAACTCAGGGAAGCAGTGAAAATGAGGAGACAAAGAAACAGATCACAAATGAAAGAAATGGAGGAAAACAAATGACTGGATATAGAGTTCAAAACCACGGTTATAAGGTTTTTCAAGAACTTCCTAGAACAGGCTGATAAATTTAACGAGACCCTCGAGGATATGATAAAGGACCAACTAGAAATTAAACATATACTGACTGAAATAAAAAATATTATACAGAGACCCAACAGCAGATTAGAGGAACGCAAGAATCAAGGTAAAGATTTGAAAAACAAAGAAGCAAAAAACACTTAACCGGGAAAGCAAACAGAAAAAAGAATCCAAAAATTTGAAGGCAGTGTAAGAAGCCTCTGGGATAACTTCAAGCGTACCAACATCAGAATTATGGGGGTGCCGGAAGAAGGGAGAGAGCAAGATACTGAAAGCCTATTTGAAGAAATAATGTCTGAAAACTTTCCTCACCTGGTGAAAGAAATAGACTTACAAGTCCAGGAAGCGCAGAGAACCCCAAACAAAAGGAATCCAAAGAGGACCACACCAAGACAGATCATAATTAAAATGCCAAGGGCAAAAGACAAAGAGAGAATATTAAAAGCAGCAAGAGAAAAACAGTTAACTACCTACAAGGGAGCACCCATACGATTGTCAGCTGATTTCTCAACAGAAACTATGCAGGCCAGACGGGAATGGCAAGAAATATTCAAAGTGATGAATAGCAAGAACCTACAACCAAGAATACTCTACCCAGCAAAGCTACCATTCAGAATGGAAGGTCAGATAAAGAGCTTCACAGATAAGAAGAAGCTAAAGGAGTTCATCACCTCCAAACCAGTATTATATGAAATGTTGAAAGGTATTCTTTAAGAAGAGGAAGAAGAAGAAAAAAGTAAAGATAAAAATTATGAAAAACAAATACATATCTATCAACAAGTGGATCTAAAAATCAAGTGAATTAGAAATCTGAGGAACAGAATAAACTGGTGAATATAATAGAATCAGGGGCATAGAATGGGAGTGGACAGATAATTCTCAGGGGGAAAGGGGTGTGGGGGGTACGGGAAGAGACTGGACAAAAATCATACACCTATGGATGAGGACAGTGTGGGGGAGGTAAGAGCAGAGGGTGGAGTGGCAACCAGGGGAGGAGAGCTGTGGGGGGAAAAAGGAGAAACAATTATAATAATCTGAATAAAGATTTAAAAAAAAGTTTCTACAAATGTATTCCAAGTGTTTCAGATGCAATCCTAGACATTTCCCTGGTCTGTCATTTTGATCTCTGAGAGTTTCAACATTTTCATACAGGTATCTGAGCCCTATGAAAATGAATGTTTAAGTGTTTAACCTTCTTACAAAAACGCCAACACATTAAGACGGAATTATAAATGTAAACAGTATTGCACTCTTCAGCTCTTTGAACATGATTTCCCAGTCATTAAACATTGTCCTACAGATATTAAGGTTCTTTATTAATGTATTCCTAGTTTTTCAAGCACGTTGCTAAATATTTGCCCAATCACTGTGAATTTTCATTGTTTGAATCACCGTTGTCCAGTGATTCAAGCTCATAAATTGTGAATTCCAAGTGTTTAAACAGCGTTTCTCCATATATACCAGCTCTTTAACTATGAATTATTATTAATTTAAAGAAAATCCTAACTTTCACAGCGCTTTGAATACAAACTCTCAGTGTTTCAACATGCACTAGAGATATTAAGTTTCTACAAACGTATTCCAAGTGTTTCAGACGCATTCCTAGACATTTTCCTGGTCTGTCATTTTGATCTCTGAGAGTTTGAGCATTTTCATACAGGTATCTGAGCCCTATGAAAATGAATGTTTAAGTGTTTAACCAACTTTCTTCCAAAAACGTCAATTCATTTTGACTGAATTATAAATGTAAACAGTATCGCACTCACTTCTCAGCTCTTTTAACACCATTTCCCAGTGATTAAACATTGTCCTTCAGATATTAAGGCTCTATGAACATGTATTCCTAGTTTTTCAAGCACATTGCTAAATATTTCCCCAGTCAATCCTTGTGAATTCTCAGTTTGATTCACTTTTATCCAGTGATTCAAGCTCATTCATTGTGAATTCCTAGTGTTTATACAGCGTTTTCCATATATACCACCTCTTTAAATGTAAATTACTATCATTGTGATTTCTAAGAGTTTTGAATACTTTCATACTGTTATATCAGCTTTTTGAAATTGAATTTTTTAGTGTTAACCAACTTTCTTCCAAAAACGCCAAGACATTTAGACTGTCTCAGTGTTAAGACACTGCCCCACAGGTATTGAGGTTCTAGAATCTTGTATTCCAATTGTTTCAAGCACATTCCAAAACGTTTCCCTGGTCTATCAAGGTGAATTTTGATAGTTCTAAGCACTTTCACGCAGTTAACGGATTTCTATGAATATGAATTCTTAGGATTGTGAAAAACTTTCTTAGAAAAACATCTACTCATTGATACTGACTTACAAATGTGCCTTTGGACTCAAATTCTCAGTGCTTCAACACAGCCCCACAGATATTAAGGTTCTATAAACTTGCATTCCAAGTGTTTCAAGCACATTCCAAAAAGTTTTCCTGGTGAGTTCTGAGAGTTCTAAGCACTTTCATACAGTTAACTGTGTTCTGTGAACATGAATTCTTTGTTTGCCAACTCATTGAGACTGACATATAAATTCATCTTTGAACACGAATTCTCAGTGTTTCAACACTGCCTCACAGATATTAAGGTTCTACAAACATGTATTCTAAGTGTTGTGCCTGAATTATAAATATTGTAACACGATCCTAATCAGTTAACAGCTCTTTGAACACTGTCCCACAGATATTAAGGTTCTGTGACTTTCAATGTGCAGCATGACGTCATTAAAGGCAATGCTAGCCTCAAAGTCTAGCCTAGAATCACAGCCTCTGAGTCAAACCTCCACACTTGGAGAGCCCAGCCTAGCCCCACATAGCTGAGCCTATCATCAAAGGGCCAAGCCTCGCTCAGGGAGAATACAGGCAAAGTCTTAAGCAATGGCAGACTGGGCACTGGGCCTCTCAGAGAGTCTTAGGAGGCCCTTGGCACACTACTCCCTTGGTCTCTCTATCAGAGATTCCTAATAAGGCCCAGGGCCCTGGCAACCTTGGCCCTGGGCCTCTCTTAGAAACTTCTAAGGAGTCAGTAAGTTCTTAGAGGCCAAGCCCCATAGAGATCCAGGGTCCCTAGAGGACTGAAGGGGCAAGATTTCTGGCTGAGGTCCACTTGGGTATCCCTGGTGGCTTCCATCCCCTCCTTAGGCCTAAGCAGCCCTAGCCTTAAGAGGCAGATAGTGAGGGTAAGGTGCTGTACTCACGCTGATGATGGCCTGTGACTTTTCTGAAAGAGTTATCTGGGTTTCAAAAAGGAAGTGCTTAACTATGGGCCACTAAGTTACCATGCAACCTGGCTGTCTGATGTCACTCACGGAGTCCCAAAGAGGCCACATACAGGAAGACTACATGAATTTAAAATAGTACATACATGACAGGACCTTGGAGGATCAGAGCTGTTATATAAGAGGTGTCACAATTGCCCTTGGGCCCTACTGCCCAACAACAATTCCTTCTTTCAGCCTAGATTTGTAGGCTCATGGAAGGCTCCATATGACCTGCTAACAGAGGAAGGAAAGTTGTGGAGTGGCTTTGCATGATGTCAGTATCCAATGAGAAACTGCACTGCTGCGATACAACAGGCTATTCTGGATATTTGTGAAGGGCAGTTGTAATGAAACCATAGCAATGGGCAGAGCTTGGGGCCTCATTCTCTTTGTTTAGATGACAAATGACCAGATTTGAAATCAGATTCTGATTCATGGCTCCAGCCATGATCTTGCAATTGTAGTCAGAGACATGAAAGACACATTATTGGAAGATCATTCCCAATGACATTTGGGCAGAAGTTTCTTAGACTCTTCTCAAACAATGGGCATGAAATACAGATATTTGTGTCTCATATACTGTTTATAACAGTGAATTTTCACAGTTGAGGATTTCATTAATCAAGAATAGAAAGTCGTCCTAGAAGGTTTGGCTCAGTGGGTAGAGCATCGGCCTGTGGACAGAAGGGTCCTGGGTTCGATTCTGATCAAGGGAATGTGCCAAGGTTGCAGGCTCAATCACCAGTAGGATGCATGCAGGAGGCAGCAAATCAATGATTCTCTCTCATCTTGATGTTTCTATCTCTGTCTCTCCCTCTCTCTCTCCCTTCCTCTCTGAAATAAATAAAAAATATATTTATTTTAAAAAATAAGATAAAGTGGCACATTCTATATATTCCCTCATATATGGAATGTAAAACCACAAACAAACAAACAAGCAATACCTCCCACATAGAAATGAAATCATGGTGGGTACAAGAGGGGAAAAATATGAAGGAGGAAAGGAGGTAAAGGGGTCAAATACAAGAGGACAGAGGAGGCTAGACTTTGGGAGGTGAGCACATAATGGATTATGCTATGTTGTACTATAGAGTCATAATATGACATTTATTTAATATTATTAACCACATTACCTCCCACTCTTGTTCATGAAAAGAAGATATTTTTCTGTTTTTGGATAAACACATTTTTGTTTATCTACAATTTGTTCAACCAGAATGAGGATAATCACCTGAGACTTGGTAATAGAACATGGGCGGCATGGTGTTAGCCATCAGACGCTTAGTGAAGAGTAGTGCTTAGAAAAATAATAAAGATTCATAATGTTATCAAACCCAGCTCTGAATCCAGACTCCTGCCAAGCAAGGCAATTTCCAAGTACTGGGCTACAGCTTCAGTAGCTGGGGAGTGAAGAGCACTGGACAATCCAATGGGTTTCCTGCATTCTAGTTCCCATGTCTGTGGTGATAACATAGATTCTGAATAATTTCCAAGTGATCCCCTGCAGCAGACATGGATGTGCTCTTGCTCATCACTTAATTTATATCCAGAATCAGATTGAAGAGATTCAGGACATGAACAGATTATTCTTTTTCAATGGCTCAACAAAATAAGAGGAAAATTGGAAAGTACAGTTGTAACTGATAAGGAAGGAAACTAGAATAATTCGTGATGTGTCATGGACAGGAAAAGTGTGCAAAAAAGAGGAAGCACACAAGGGTAATAATGGCAGTGACGTCTCCTGTGGCATTTGCCAACTTGAATAGATGCAACTCTCAGCAGGACATTAAAGGTGAAGGATGAAATGTGACCCTTGAGGAAATGTGCTACTCTTTGGAAGAACTACACGAGTACAATAATTTACACAAGCAGAAAAGTATAGAATATGTGTGGAAATAATTAATGTTGGGGAAAATGTTACAAGGTACATAAATTTGGGTGAGGGAATGTATTAATTTTAGCTCACCAGACAGAGACTCTGCATTTAAATTTTCAGAGTGGGTGATTAGAAAAGGCTCTAAAAGCTTATAGGGATGATTGGCTGACAAATGCATTGAATCATGGCCCAATAAATGTGACATGGAAATGCCCACTGTCTCTTTTTTAAATAAAGAAAAAGCAGTTCAACGTTTTATGGAAGGGAGAATGTTAGAGTGGATTGGTCATAAGAGTCTTATTCCAAACTCTGTGCATGTACACCTGGCATAACTTTCACCAATACATTGCAAAATATATTTAAGAGTGGAAATGGCATGTTTGAAGAGCTGTGTGTTGACACTTCTATGAAGGCTAGACATTGGAAATTGAAACCTCTCAATGGAAAAATCTAAATGTGATGGGGTCTATGGATACCCAGGTGATGCAGGGAATGCAACCACCAAACTCATGGTAGATCTGATCACACTGAAAGACTGAAAGTCAAAGCAGCATCAATGAGTCTGAACTCTCCAAAAGATAAACCAAACAATCCCATTTACCATTGCAACAAAAAATTAAGATACTTAGCAATAAACTTAACCAAGGAGGTAAAAGACCTATCCTTGGAAAACTAGAGGATATTGAAAAAAGAGAGGTAGATATAAACAAGTAGAAGAATACACCATGTTCATGGATTGGTAGAATCAACATCATTAAAATGTCCATACTACCCAAGGCAATCTACAGATTCAATGCAATTCCTATTTAAATACCAACAGCATATTTCAAAAGACTAGCACAAACAGTCCAAAAATTATATGGAATGAAAAAATACCCCTAATGGCCATGGAAAATCTTGAGAAAGAAGAACAAAACTGGAGGAATCAAAATTTCACATATCAAGTTATACTACAAAGTCCCTGTACTCAAAACAGCCTGGTACTGGCACAAGAACAGACATGTAGATCAATGAAACAGAACAAAGACCCCAGAAAATCTACCCAAGGCCATTACACTCTATTAATGTTTGACAAAGGAAGCAAGAGCATACAATGTAGTAAAAACTGTGCCTTCAATATATGGATTGGGAAAACTGGACAGGTATATGCAAAAATATAAAAATAAAAGTAGACCACCAACTTACACCATACACAAGAATAAACTCAAAATGGATAAAAGACTGAAATGTAAGTTGTGCAACCATAAAAATCTTAGAAGAAATGATAGGCAACAAAATCTCAAGACATCTCTTCTAGCAATATGTTTACCGATACATCTCCTAGGGCAAAAGAAACTAAGGAGAAAATAAACAAATGGAACTATGTCAAAATACAAAGCCTATGCACAGCAAAAGTAACTATCAACGATATGAAAAGGGAGCCCACTGCATTGGAGAACATATTTGCCAATGATAAATCTGATAAGGGGTTAATTTCAAAAATATATAAGGAACTCATACAACTTAATAAAAGGAAGACAAACAACCCAATTTAAAAATGGGCAAAGGGGAGAAACCAAGATGGTGGCTTAGGTAAGCACCTAAACTGCTGCCTCACACAACAATTTCAAAACTACAACTAAAAGACAGAAAGGACATCATCCAGAACCACAGGAAGGCTGGCTGAGTGGAAATTCTACAACTAGAAGGAAAGAGGAAAGCTCACGGAGAATCAGAGGAGCGGCAAAGGAGGGCTGAGGTACAGAGAGGCACGCAGAGAGGAAGGGCGGCTGATAGCCTGGCTGACTTTCCCTGGCGGGAGTGGGAAGGAAGCCCCTGACTGCACTGCACCCCAGTTCTGACTGCATTGAAACCCAGTTCCGGGCGAAACCCCGTGGACCCAGGCTCATACAGGGGGAGTCTGGACTGTCAGGTGGAGAGAAAGGCACACAGAGACTCAGAGACTCAGAGACCCGGGGGAGCCGTGGTGGGTCTGGAGGTGCGTGCACGCATGCGAGTGCTCGCAGAGAAAGCTGAATGCAGAGGTTGCCGCAGGTATTCCCTAGCAGAAGGGAGTCGGAGGCTCCTGACTGCACTGAATCCCAGTTCCGACTGCACTGAACCCCAGATCTGGGCGAGCCCTGGGGACCCACGCTTTTACAGGGGGAATCTGGACTGTCAGGTGGAAACTCAGGGGAGTCGTGGAAGACAGAGGTCTGGAGGTGCGCACGCAAGAGCAGGGCTGATGGGAAGCCAAGACTGTCTGCTCTGCCCTGAGACTCTGCCCCATCCAAGCTGAGCACAGAGGCTTTTGCAATTTTGCAAATCTAATCCTATAAGGTTGTCTCCAGCATCGAACTTCTCCCAGCATAGACACAGCCAACTGGCCTGGAGGTCTATTCCTCCCAGTGACACCAACAACAATCAAGACTTAACTACAACAAGGCTGTACACACAGTCCACAAAGGGGTTCACCAATAGTGTCCAGCTCAGGTAACTGGGGAGGCTGACCCACTGGACCATATAGGAAACCTAGCACACAAAGCTACCCTACCAATTCAGGGAAGCAGTGAAAATGCAGAGGCAAAGAAACAGATCACAAACGAAAGAAATGGAGGAAAACAAACGACTGGATATAGAATGCAAAACCACGGTTATAAGGCTTTTCAAGAATATCCTAGAAAAGGCCGATAACTTTAGCGAGACCCTCGAGGATATGAAAAAGAACCAACTAGAAATAAACATACACTGACTGAAATAAAAAATATTATACAGAGACCCAATAGCAGACTAGAGGAACACAAGAATCAAGTCAAAGATTTGAAAAACAAAGAGGCAAAAAACACTCAACCGGAAAAGCAAAAAGAAAAAAAATCCAAAAAGTTGAAGATAGTGTAAGAAGCCTCTTGGACAACTTCGAGCGTACCAACATCAGAATTATGGGGGTGCCAGAAGAAGGGAGAGAGCAAGATACTGAAAACCTATTTGAAGAAATAATGTCTGAAAACTTCCCCCATCTGGTGAAAGAAATAGACTTACAAGTCCAGGAAGTGCACAGAACCCCAAACAAGAAGAATCCAAAGAGGACCACACCAAGACAGACCATAATTAAAATGCCAAGGACAAAAGACAAAGAGAGAATATTAAAAGCAGCAAGAGAAAAACAGTTAATTACCTACAAGGGAGCACCTATACGATTGTCAGCTGATTTCTCAACAGAAACTATGCAGGCCAGATGGGAGTGGCAAGAAATATTCAAAGTGTTGAAAAGCAAGAACCTACAACCAAGATTACTCTACCCAGCAAAGTTATCATTCAGAATGGAAGGTCAGATAAAGAGCTTCACAGATAAGAAGAAGCTAAAGGAGTTCATCACCGCCAAACCGGTATTATATGAAATACTGAAAGGTATTCTTTAAGAAGAGGAAGAAGAAAAAAGTAAAGATAAAAATTATGAACAACAAATACATATCTATCAACAAGTGAACCTAAAAATCAAGTGAATTAAAAATCTGAGGAACAAAATAAACGGGTGAATATAATAGAATTAGGGGCATAGAATGGGAGTGGACTGATAATTCTCAGGGGGATAGGGTATGGGGGTGCAGGAAGCGACTGGATAATAATCGTACACCTATGGATGAGGACAGTAGGGGGGAGGTAAGGGCAGAGGGTGGGGTGGGAATGGGGTGGAGGGGAGCTATGGGGGAAAAAAGGAGAAACAATTGTAATAATCTGAACAATAAAGATTTATTAAATTAAAAATAAATAAATAAAAATGGGCAAAGGACCTAAACAAAGTAGACATATAAAAGGCCAAGAGACATATGAAAAATGCTCAAAGTCACTAATCATCTAAGAGATGCAAATTAAAATGACAATGAGGTGTCACCTCAAACCTGTCAGAATAGCTACCACTAACAAATCAACAAATGACAAGTGCTGGCGAAGATATGGAGAAAAGGGAACACTGCTGGTGGGAATGCATACTGGTGCAGCTACTGTGCAAAATAGTATGGAGTGTCCTCAGAAAATTAAATATGGAACTGCCATATGAGCCAGTGATCCCATTTCTAGGAATATATTCTAAGAAACCCGAAATACCAATCAGAAAGCATATACCTACACCCCTATGTTCATGGCAGCACAATTTATAATAGCTAAGATTTGGAAACAGCCTATGTGCCTGTGAGTGGATTAAAAACTGTGATACATCTACAGAATGTACTACTACACAGCTGTAAAAAAGAAAGAACTCTTACCATTTGCAGCAGCATGGATGGACCTGGAGAGCATTATGCTAAGAGACATAAACCAGTCAGAGAAATATAAGTATCACATGATCTCACTCATGTGGAATCCAATGAACAAAATAAACTGATGAACAAAAATAGGTCTGGAGACAAAGAAACATCAAACAGACTGTTAAAACTCAGAGGGAAGGCAGGGGAGGATGGGTGGGTGTAAAGAGATCAACCAAAGAACTTGTATGCATTATATGCCTAACCCATGGACACAGACCATAGGGTGATGAAGGCCTGGTGTGGGGGATGGGGGCGGGCTGAGAGAGGCCAATGGGGGAAAAAGGGAACATTTGTAATACTTTCAACAATAGTGATTTAAAAAACAAACAAACAAATAGTGGAGTTCAGCCTCTCTCTTTGAGAATATTAGTGAAGCTCAAAGGATTAGTAGGCAAGTCCCTTGGACTCTCTCTTAGAGAGTCGGAGCAAGGCTCAAGACGGAGGCAGCCTTAGCCCTGGGCCTCTCTCTTACAGAGTTTGAGTAAAGCAAGAAGTAACCCTAAGAAGCTAAGCTCCATAGAGACCCTGGCTCCCCAAAGAACTGGGGGAGGCACCATTTCCAGTCTCTGATTGAGGTCCATTTGGGCATCACTGGTGGCTTCCATCCCCTCTTTAGACCAAAGCAGCACTAGCTAAGATGAGCTAATATTTATGGCACGGGCCTATAATTTCCCTGAAGATAGGCTCTAATTGGTCACAAAGAATTATCTCAGGTGCTTAACCATGGGCTATCAAGTTACCATGCAACCTGAACTATGCATAATGACCTGGGTGTGATGTCTACCATGGGGGTCACAAAAGAGGTCATGTACAAGAAGACAACATCAGCTTAAAGTAGCCCATACAAGATCAAACTTGGGGGGATCAAAGCAGTTATATAGAGGTGGTCCAAATTCCCACCAGCCCTACTGCCAACAATGAATCCTTCTCTCAGCCTAGACCTGTGGACTCATGGAAGGCTCCATATGACTTTTTGGCAGAGTAAGGAACGTTGAGTCCTGGGTACCAATGATTTTGCATGAATTTGATGACCCACCAGAAAGTGCGCTGCTGCCGCATCGCCGACCCTCTCTGGACATTCGTGAAGGATCGTGGGTAATGAAATCTTTACAATAGGCGGATTTGGGGGCTATTCATCTCCACATTCACTTTGCAGGGATGACAAATGACCAGATGTGTAAGGAGATACTGATTCATGGTGCTGGCCATTATTTTGCAAAAATAGGGACATGAAGAAAACATGATTGGAAGATCCTTCACAATGACATTGGGCATAAGTTTGTTGGACAGTTCTCACTTAATCAGCAAAACTATACAAGGATATTTGTGTCTCCTCTACTATTCCTCACAATAAATTCTCACAGTTGAGTATTTCATTAAACAAGAGGATAAAGTGGCACATTCTATATTTTTCCTCATATATGGAATATAAAACCACACACAAAAGAAAGAAACAAACAAATAAAATATCTTCTATACAGCCCAAATCATGGTGGTTACAAGAAAAGGAAAAGCCTGAGAAAGAATAAGGACGGTCTTGAAGAAGACAGAGGAGACCACACTTTCCTGGTGAGCACATAACACTGTGTGCCATGTTGTACCATAAACTTGAACAACTGAAATTTATATAATCATGATAACCATGTTACCCCCCAAATTGTAATAATGAAGTAATATTTAAAGCAACTCTCTTAGTCCCATATGTGCTTAAGAAAAGAGGAGATACTTTTTTCAGGTTTTGAATAATATAAATATATTTTTATTTACCTACCCTTTGTTCAACAAGGGTCAGCTAAGTCATCTGTTGAGAGTGGGCAGTAGAAGGTGTGCTGTAGGGTGTCAGCCATCAGATAATTATGGTGGAATCGTGTCTAAGAAAAGAAAAAAGAACAAATAGCTAAGGGTTACCAAACCCAGCTCTGATCCCAGACTCCTACCAAGCAAGGCAGTTTTTAAGTCCTGGGCTACAGCATCGGTAGGTGGGGAGTGTGGAGCACTATAGTTGCCCCTGGTTCTATGCATGACTGAAATAGCCAGGACACCAGAGTGATCTCCCATAATCATTACTGCTGAGTGAGGGCTACTATGAGAGAATCTAATCAGAAGCCATTAGAACTGCTTGTAACTAGGTAAGTAGTAAATGAAAAGCTGTACCACATACCTGGATGAATAGAAGAGATTTTTGCCACCAGGAAAGTTTTCAAAGATGCAGGAAGTGCCGATTGCAACACACTCTCAGTAAGCTTTTGATTTGGCTTGTGCAAAAGGAGAAAGAAAAATGAGGAGAAGGAAGAAGAGTGGGAAAGGGAGGAGAAGGAGAAAAATAGAGGAAACAACATAGAAAAGGGTTGTTTATTCACCCAGACTGTAAGTACAGGTGACCTGAGCTGCTGCTGCTGGACCAATGTGGTTACAGTGCAGGCAATGCCTCCTCCTTGGGTTTCATGGTTCAATCTAAGTTGCCTTTCCTCCGCTGGCAAGGCCAGCATATACCTTCATTATCTCACTTCTGGGGTGAGTCAGATCTACAGCTTTATGCTCTTTGCAGAGGTCTTGAATGTCTTTTCCATCCACAGGATGTACTTCCTGTTGGTCCATTACATAGATGACATTAGGCTCACTAGACCTAGTGAGTGGGAACCAACTCTAGACGTGCTAGACTTTTAGAGAGAGAAGTTTAAGAAGAAATCTAAAATTCAGAATTACTCTCACTCAGTGAAATATTTTTGTGTCCCGTGGTATTCAGCAGGAGAAGTAACTGTTTTGAGGTAGAAAATTATTGCTGCTGCCCGGCCGGTGTGGCTCCATGGTTGAACATTGGCCTGCGAACCAGAGGGTCATGGTTCGATTCCTAGTCAGGGCACATGCCCGGGTTGTGGGCTGGATCTTCAGTGTGGGGCATGCAGAAGGCAGCCAATCTCTCCCATCATTGATGCCTCTCTCTCTCTCTCTCTCTCTCTCTCTCTCTCTCTCTCATCTCCTCCTTTTCTCTGTGATCAGTGAAAATATATTAAGAAAAAATAATTGCTGTCATCCAGCCTCCACAGAGACAATGATGGAGGCATAGTGCCCAGTACACCTCTGGATTTTAGAGGCAGTAGATTCCTCAAGTGGAGCATGTGACTCTAGCAAATTTATGGAGAGATGATAAGGTCTGCTCCATTCCAGTTGGACCTGAAAAAACACAGGGCACTGAAACAGGTCCAGGCTGCTATGCAAGCTGTTCTGTGACCGGGTCCATATACCCAGCAGACATGATGGTCCTCTATCTCTGGCAGATAGCGATTCTGTCTGGGACCTTAGAAAGACCTGTGGGTGAAAAAAAGTGTAAATGCTCAAACTTTACAATCAAGGTCTTGAAATCATCAACAAATAACTATTGTTCTTTTGAGGAATGACTGTGGCCTCCTTTGTGTCAAATTGGGCAAATAAAGTTCTTTTTTAAAAAAAATATTTTTATTGATTTCAGAGAGGAAGGGAGAGGGAGAGGGAGAAAGAAACATCAATGATGAGAGAGAATCATTGATTGGCTGCCTCCTGCATGCCCCCTGCTGGTGATCGAGCATGTGCCCTTGACTGGAATTGAACCTGGGACCCTTCAGTCACAGGCTGATGCTCTATCCACTGAGCAAAACCAGCTAGTGCTAAAGTTCTTTCTTAATTGGGAAGCCACATGCTTAGACCATCATTCATCATGCAAAATCTTTTCCACCCAGTAAAACAGCATTTAAGAGTTCCCTCTTTTGTCACTTTAGTGTGCAGAATGAGAAAACTAAAGAAGACAACAACACAGGGCAGCAGAAGCCCTCCACGATGTTCCCACCTCCTGAGCCCCAGAGAAACAGCAGGTACTGAATCAGAAGCTGGCAAACCAGAGCCTCATGTTGCATTGTGCTGCGCAGTGCTTGGGAGAAATAACCCCAGATGCCATGGTCCTTCAGGGGCCTCTAAGTGTCAAGGGAAACATTTCCTTTCTCAGTTCCATGAGCACCACACAGATGGTTTCCAAACGCCCTTCAGCCCGAAGTCACCCTGGTATAAGGGGCAAAGAGGCAGGGGACGGGCCTGTCGCCCCTCAAAATGCACTGACGTTTGTCTCAAAGGGTTTCTTTGGTTTCAAAGAGGAAAAGTCTAAGCCTGGGCCTCCATGATGGAACCCATGGAGCCATAAGGTTGGTGACACACAGAATGACTACAACATCCATCTAAAGAGGTTCATATGTGATCTCACCTGGGATGACTCAGGAAGCTCAGGGAAGTCATGTAAGTGCTGGCCCAATTGTCCTCGATCCCGCTTGCAGCCTAGCTTTGGACCCATGAGAAACTCCTGATGACCTGTTGACAAGGGGAGAAATGATGTGGCCTGGCTTAACAATAAGCTAGCATGATCTTGATCACCAAGCAGAGAGTGAGCAGCTGCAGCCCGACAGAGCCCTGCAGACATTCCTGAAGGGCCGGGCCAGGTAACTCATCCCAGGGGCCAGAGTTCCCAGCAGGTCACTATCACTCACTCTGCTTGAACAACAAATGATCTGAGATGCAAGTACATGCTGATTCATGGCTCTGGCCAAAATGTCTACCATAGAGATAGGCAGAAAAGAAGCATGAATGGGAAATTATTCACATTGGAATATAGCAGAGGTGTGAGGACAGTTTTCACTCAATGGGACGATATAAGAGATTTTGGTGAACAACTGCAGAGTGCATAGCTGCAGCATGACAGAGGCCCTGTAAGTGTCCTTGAACAACAAGGGCGAGGAAACTATCACAGTGGGTAGCTTCTGCAGGTCACCTGCTCACTCACTGTGCTTGAAGGTCAAATGATTTGACATGACAGCATATGCTGATTCATGGCTCTGCCACTATTTTCCATCAACAGCGAGGGACAGAAGTGTGAGTACAGCTTTCACTCAATGGGCAAAATTATAAAAAGCTATTTGTGCCTCCTATGATGCTTATCACAAAATATCCTTAGAGTGGAGGACTTAATTAATCCAGGGGGTATGTTGGCACATTCTGTATTTTCCCTCATCTATGGAATGTAAAAGCCAGAAGCAAAACAATGCTACAAATAAAATCACTTTTTAGTTTTGGAATAACATGAGTATATTTTTGTTTACTTTCCTTTGGGAACTAAGGATCAGGTGAAGTCTCGGCTACAACTGGGCAGCAGCAGGTGTACTGTAGGGCGCTAACCATCAGATATTTAAAGAGGAACATTTTCTAAGAAAATCCTTCATTATGAGTTAATACCAAGTTGAGATTCTAGAGTCAAGCCAAATAAGACAATTTCTAATATGTGGTCATAGCATCACTAGATGGAGGAGTGAGGACCACTGTAGCAATCCAATGTGCTTTTTCGTTTCTAGTTTCCATGTCTATGGTGATGACATCGACGTTCTGACAATTTTCTGAGTGGTCTGCAACAGCAGACATGGATTGCTTATTTGCTTTACATCCAAGGTCCCAGGTTCAGCTTGAAGATCTTCAGGACATGAGCAGATACTTGTCTAAATGGTTCCAAAACAGATGTGATAGATAAATTGAGAAGATTCATGGTAGAAAGCTGGCTAATGATCTCATGATTCCCTGGGTTGGAGAGAGCTGGGCTAGAAGCAACCCTAGAGGCCAAGCTGCACAGGCGTCCTGGCTCCAATACCTGTAGGGCAAAAATGGTTGCAGTCTCAGGCTGATGTCCACCTGGGCATCACTGATGGCTTCTATTCCTTCTTTAGCCCAAAGTAGTCTTAGCCAGGAGGGGCAAATATTCAGGGTAATGAGCTGTCATCACACTGAAAATGAACTGAGATTCGTCCCAAAGTGTTTCCTTGGTTTGAAAGAAGGAGTGTTTAAAGATGGGTACCCAAGTTTCCATGCTATCTGAATTGTCCGTTATGACCTGGGTGTGGTGTCAAGCATGATCAAACCTGGGAGGACCAAAGCAGTAATATAACCTGTGACCCAATTTACTTCAGTACCAACTTTTATACAAAGAATCTATCTTTCAGCCTAGACCTATGGATTTCTGGAAAGTGTCCTATGACCTCAGTACAAAGGAAGTAAAGTTGTGGCCTGGATTACTAATGATTATGCATGGTATTGATGGCCAACCAGAAAGCTGTAGCACGACAGACCATCTCTGGACATCTGTGAAGGACAGTGGGTAACAAAACCTTCACAATGGGCAGAGGTTGGGGCAGTTCACCTTATCATTCACTGTCCAGCTATGGAAGGAGATACTGATTCATGGCTCTGTTTAGTATTTTGCAACATTAGGCAGAGACATTGAAAAGGGCATAATTAGAAGATCCTTACAAACTTTTTGAGCAAAAGTTTATTGGATGTTCTCACTCAATGGTCAAAAATATTCAAAGATATTTGTGTCTCATTTAATGCTCATCAGAGTGAAACCTCAAAGTGGAAGATTTCATTACTCAAAAGTATAAAGTGGCAGATTATATATTTTTCTTCATCAATGGAATGTAGAAACACAAACAAAAGAAACAAAGTGGAATCATGGTGGTTAAAAAAAGGAAAACATGAGGGAGGACCAGGTGAATAAAAGGGGTCAACTGCCTGGGGACAGAGGAGACAGACATTGGGTGGTGAGCACATAGCTGAGTGTGCTCTGTTGCACTATAAAGTTGTACAAGTGAAGTTTTATAATGTGATTAACCCAAAAATGTAATAATGAAATAATTTTTAAAATAAACTTCGTTAGTCCCATGCTTGCTTAAAAAATGAAGAGACATTTTTCTGTGTTTGAAAACTAGAAACATATTTTTATTTACCTATCATTCATTCAATAAAAATCAAGTGAATAAGCTGTTGAAGCTGGGTAGTAGCAATTGTGCTGGAGAGCACTAACCTTCAGAGAATTAGTGAGGAACTGTGTGTTTGAAAAGGAAAGAAATCACGATTAATTGTTGCAAAACCCAGTTTAGATTCCAGGCTCATGCCAAGCAAGGCAATTTCTACACACAGGGCTACAGCATCACTAGATGGAGACATGAGGACTGCTGCGGGAACCCAGCAGGATTCCTACATCCAGTTCCTATGTCTCTGGTGATGACATGCAATCTGAAATAGTTCTGAGTGGTCCCCTCAGCACACATGGACACACTCCTTCTCATCAATTGAGATCGCTTGCTGAACTCATGTCCAGGGCTCCAGATGCTGCTTGAGGAGCTTCAGGGCATGAATAGCTTATTTCTATGCTTCCAGCCAGATGTGGAAAAACATTGGAAAGTTTCCTGGTAGACACACAAGGGGAATCACCGTGGTGACCTCTCCTGTGGCAACTGCCAGCTTGACTAGATGCCCATCAGAGCAGGACACTCAAGGTGAGAGACAAAGTGTGGCCCTTGAAAAAGTGTGCCGCTCTTTGAACAAACTATGTGAGTTCTCTAATACACAAAAGCAGAAAAATATGAGGTGTGGAATTAATTAATGGTGGAGGGCAATGTTCAAAGAAACATAAATTTGGATGAGGAATAGAGTTTATAACATAAAAAGAAAAGCAATCATTTAGTGTTAAATAAACAACTCTAATTCCAGAGCCCACTCAAGACAATGTCTAAATACTGGGTGGGCTACAGCATCACTAGATGGAGGAGTGAGGGCCGCAGTGAGAATCCAATGGGTTTTTTTGGTTGTTGTTTCCATATCTGTGGTGATGACATAGACATTCTGAAAATTCCTGAGTAATCCGCAACAGCAGGCAGGGATGGTTTCCCTGGTTTATAGCCAGCACACCTCATTCAGCTTGAAGAGATTCAGGACATGAATAAATCTATTTTCACAATGGCTTCAAGCCAGATGTGAGAAAAAATGGGATGGATCATGGGAGTGTTGTAACTAATATGGGATAAAACTGGAATAATTCAGTATTTGTCAGAGACTGGAGAAATGTGTAAGAGGGAACACATAAGGGTAATAAAGGCAGTGACCTCTCCTGTCTAGGCTCAAATCCCCACAGGAAACTAAAGGTGAGAGGAAAGCATGACCTCTGAAGTAGTATGCTACTCTGTGGAAGAACTATGTGAGTACTGTAACTTACCCAGGAAGAAAAATATACAATATGTGTGGAAATAATTAATGGTTGAGGACATGTTGAAAGAAACACAAATTGGATGAGAGGGAACCTATTAATTCAGGTCCACAAGAAAGAATCTGCATTTATATTGGCAGCATGGGTCATTACAAAGGCTCTACAAGCTGAGCCACATGGAGAAGCTAGGCCACAAAGGGATGGGTGTAGTTAGTATGCAGGCCCAGGGAGGAGAGGTTCAAAAAGGAAGGTCACCAGGGTGGATGCCCAGAGGTGCCCTAGGGCTGAGAGGCAGGCAGATCATTTGACAAGCCCCTTCGAAAACCCAGGGACAGGGGTGTGTGTGGACTTGGCATGAGAAGAGTCAGCTAAGATGGGGCAGGCAGATTCCAGACCCATTCTCAGGTTCAAGGGACCTATCAAATGTGTGAGGTGTAGAGAGGAGGGATTAAGCCTGCACCACACACTTTTCGCTTCTGTGATTGACAGCTGGTGTCCTTGGATAAGTAGGGAGCTCAGAGGAGCCCGGGAGAGTGGAGGAAGCCTGCAGCCCAGGCAGTGGGCCTAAGGCAGCCGACCTCAGGCCTGAAGCTCAGGAGTGTCAGTGGTAGGGGAGCAGGTGGGTCAGCCCTGCAGAGGGGGCAGGGAGGGAGCTGCCTCCATGGTGGAACACAGGAGTGACAGGAAGCTTTCAATGAGTGTTTGTGGAAGGCATGAGGGAGTGACTAAGGAACTGGCAAGTGTGAGCCATGAAGAGCCGTCCCAGTGGGGAGAGAATCATGGGACAGAGGGTGAGAGCTCCAAGGGGTGACTGTCCAGTGTTAGATCCTCCAAACCAAAGGCACAGGGGAGGAGGCCTGCAGGGGCTGCTGCTCAGTTTGGCTCCAACCATTGGAGAGGGCAGCTCGCCAAGTGGGCGACTCCCACAGATGCAGGGCCTCGGGAAAGAAGGGGAAAGGAGCCCAGAGGAGGAACCTTACAGAAGAGGTTTGGTGAGGAAGGAAGGGACATGCAGATGGCAGCTGGACAGGCCACCATGAGATTAAGTCAGGTGGGGATCTTCACATGCCATCCTCCTCCCTCATCTGGCTCTTCCTAGTAGAGTAGCCTTGGAACATCCAAAGGATCATTTTAAGCTGTGATATAAATCCCATATCAAAATGGGATTCAACTTATGGGAATATAAAATACACACA
This sequence comes from Plecotus auritus, assembly GCF_963455305.1. NCBI lineage: Eukaryota > Metazoa > Chordata > Mammalia > Chiroptera > Vespertilionidae > Plecotus > Plecotus auritus. The sequence continues at coordinate 121,020,680 of NC_137770.1, read as the reverse complement.
AGTCTGGAAAAAGCTACTGCCTGGTAAACAGGAAACCTCGCTTCCCCATTCTCTGACCTCGTGGCCAAGAAAGGTCAGGATTCCAGGGGCCCAGGAGCCTGGGGGGCTGACGTGAGGAACCTGGGGGGCTGATGTGGGGAGCCTTGGGGCTGAGGCAGGGAGCCCAGAGCCTGACAACGCTGCCAGTGATGAGCGGCGAGGAAAACTAGGACTCACTTCTACTCCATCTCATTTTATTACAAACCCATCCTTGTGTTCCAGAATCAATGGCTATTTAATACACACCTCAAAGTACTCGGAAAACAGACCATGTTAGCATACCCAATTCTCTCTCAGTACATTAATTCAAAAGGAAAACATATTTATAAAACCCAAATCACCAGGTTTAGTACATCCCAGGAAGAGCCCCTTAGTAAACAACAGGAAACAAAATGCTGTATCAGGAACCCAGCCACATACACACAGCAGGTGAGACTCCCCAAGAGTAAGATTGCCAATTGATGTAAATATAGGGTGTTCCCCAAAAAGGTACACACTTTAACAGCTGGTAACTCACTTGATTGTCACTCTTTTTCAGATTTAACTGATTTGAAGAAATGGGTGAAGACAGACAGCTTTGAATGAAGAAAATTTCTCCATGAGGCTTTTTATGGGGATACACAAAAGTTAAAGTTTAGTGTACACAACGCACAACAGTTGAGGAATTGAGGGAAGCTGTTGAAAGAGATGCGCACAAATACCAACCGAAGGAAGGATTCTTGGTGTTTGTGACTCCATGGCTCGTGTGAGTTCTGGTCCAGGTGCTGCTGATGAAGCAATGGAATCACAAACATCGAGAATCGCTGTGTTCTGTGTTTCTGTGCACCCTCTGTCCACAGCGGCCCTGGATGCCTGGACCGTGGCCCGCTCTGCACCATACACTTACTTCATGTAGTAGCACATTTGCAGTATGGCTTTCCTATGGAAGCTGTACTTGCTATTAAAGGTGGATTGATGCACTGATTTCCCTCACCTTCAGGTTATACATTAAACACAACTTGAGAGCAAAGATCCATTTCTTGATTACATTTGTAGTCCTTAATATAACCTTTTCCCCCTCAACATTTCTTAGGCTTATCAAAAATACCATGTTGCTACTCTGATTACTCAGGCACTTATACAACTTGAAATACTGTATCATCTATAGGTTCATTCATTTCACTAATTACTGTTAAACTTACAGTCTTCATGATATGAGAAGCATTTGCATCTAAACCAGAAGTCTTAATAGTAAAATTACCAACAACTAATCTTGCATGGCTACACAGATGTCCTCTACCTTAGCACACATTTGAAGAGCCTACAGACATAAATCCCAAGAAAGAAAGGAAGGAATCAAGCCCTCTTAAATTGATTTCAAGCCAATGTCATAGGCATACTGTCTTTCTCTAAAATTGAGATATTAGTAAAATTTATATAACTTTGTCAAAATTAAATTATAAGTGGAACCTCTATGTATCTCTATGACATATCCATTTCAACTAGGCTTTCAAGACACAGCATCATCAATTATGGAAGAATTATCACACTTTCAGGATCAGACCTTAATAATTGTTTTCCTAATTAGCTCTCTTGTACTATACATTATTTCACTTATATTGCCATCCTGACTCATACAAGTACTGTAGATGCACAAGTAGAAACTATTGGAACAATTCTACCAGCTACTATTCTAATTACAATTGCCCTACCTATGAATTCTTTATATAAAAGACAAAATTAACAACCCTCCTAAAACTATTAAAACAACAGGCCCCCAGTGGTACTGAAGCAATGAATATACAGATTATGAAGACCTTAATTTTGACTCAAAGATAATCCCCACATCTGACCTAAATCCAGAGAGCTCGGCCTTCTAGAGGTTGATAACCAAGTAGTATTGCCTATAGAGATTACAATTGGAATATTAATCTCATCCAAAGATGTACTACACTCATGAGCTATCCCTCCACTAGGATTAAAAGCAGGTGCTATTCTGGGCCCTGCCCAAATCAAACAATACTCTTTATCCACCCAACACGGCTTATATTACGGGGAGTGTTCTGAAATCTGTGGATCTATCATAGTTTTATGCCAATCATTCTTCAAATAATCCTACTAAAATATTTCAAAAATGATCATCCTCCTTACTATAATTTCATTAAGAAGCTAATTAGAATTAACCTTTTAAGTTGGAGATTGGAAGTTTAAACCTTCTTTCTCTCTTTTTTAAATCTTTATTGTTGAAAATATTACATATGACCCTTTTTATTTTTAACCTATTAATGATATGCCTCAATTAGATACATCAACTTATTTATCACAATTTTATCAATAATTCTTAGATTATTTATAACTAGAGGCCCAGTGCATGAAATTCGTGCACTGGAGGGGGGGTGTTCCTCATCCCAGCCTGCACCCTCTCCAATCTGGGACCCCTTGGGGAATGTCTGACTGCCAGTTTAGGACCAATCCTTCGGGCCTAAACCAACAGTTGGACATCCCTCTCCCAATCTGGGACTGCTGGCTCCTAACCGCTCACCTGCCTGCCTGCCTGATTGCCCCTAACCGCTTCTGCCTGCCAGCCTGATCAACACCTAACTGCTCCCCTGCTGGCCCAATTGCCCCCAAATTCCCTCCCCTGCTGGCCTGGTTGCCCCCAACTGCCCTCCCCTGCCAGCCTGATCACCCCTAACTGCCTCTGCCTGCCTGATCATTCCTAACTGCCCTCCTCTGCCGGCCTGATCTCGCCCCCAACTGCCCTCTTTTGCCGGCCAATTTGGTTCTGATTGGTCGGTTTCTATGCCAGTCAGCATAAAAAACTCCACCTCCTAGGCAGCCATTGGCTCCTCACAATTCACCCAGATTTGGTTCTGATTGGTCGGTTTCTAATCCAGTCAGCATCTCCGGGCCTATCTCCAGGCTTAATCATAGAGGCATAGCTGATTAGCAGCCGCCCCAGGCTGCTGGTGAGCAGCTGAACTGCTGACCTCTGAGAGAGAGAGAGAGGCTTGGCTGCTGGCAAGGGAGAGAGAAGCAGGGTATCCTGCTTCTCTATCCGGGCTTCGCCAGCAGCCGCTGCCACTGCTGATCAGCCCCGCCTCTCTCTCTCTGAGAGGTAAGCAGTTCAGCCCGCTCACCTGCTACGCACGCAGCCTGGTGAACGGTCAAGCTTCCCAGTGTGGCAAATGTGATGGTCCCAGGGTTTTTATATATTAGGATAATACAACTTAAAATTTCAAAACACTTACTATTCAAACTAAGAACCTCTAGCAACTAAATTGCTAAAACTTTCAACCCTTTGAGAAACTAAATGAACTCAAATCTATTTGCCTCTTTCATTACCCCTATGATAATAGGCTTACCCTTTGTCATTTTAATTGTATTTCCAAATATGCTCTTTCCATCAACTACATAGCTTATATTAATAACCTCCTAGTCCCAATTCAACAATGACTTATTCACTTAACAACAACACAAATATTAATTCATAGTAAAAAGGGCCACACTTGAAAGCTTATATTAATCTTACTAATTATATGTTTTGGTTTAACAAACTTAGCAGATCTTTTACCCCATTCATTTACTCCTACTGCTCAACTCTCAATGAATCTTGGAATAGCTTTCCCTCTACTAGTATGAGCTCACAGTAATTTTTGGCTTTTGACATGAAACCAAAGCACACTTGCACACTTTTTACTACCAGGAACCCCAATTCCCTTTATCTCCATATTAGTAATCCTCAAAACAATCAGTCTATTCATGCAACCAATAGTACTAGCAGTACAACTGACAGCCAACATTACTGCAGATCACCTACTTATCCACTTAATGGGAGAGCAACCTCAGCTGTAATAAGCATTAGTATAACCAGCGCCCTCATGACATTGATTGTTCTTATCCTATTAACTATTCTAGAATTTGTGAGTAGCTCTAATTAAAGCTTATGTATTTACCTTACTGGTTAGTCTTCATCTTCATGACAATGGTTAGTGACCCACCAAATGCACGCATACCACATAGTCAACTCAAGCCCCTTATGACTTACAGGAGCCCTATTAGCCCTCATCATAACAGCAGGTTTAGTTATATGATTTCACTTTAACTCACCATTATTATTAACTGCAGGCCTGGTTACTAATATATTAACCATTTACCAGTGATGATGAGATATTGTTTGAGAAAGCACATTTTAAGGCCATCATACACCAATTGTACAAGAAAGACTCCATTACAACATAATTTTTTTTTTATTTATCGTCTCTGAAGTATTTTTCTTTTCAGGATTTTTCTGAGCTTTCTATCATTCAAAGCTAGTCCATACTCCAGAACTAGGTGATTATAGATCCCCATCAGGCATCAATCCTCTTAATCCCTTAGAAGTACCTCATCTACATACATCTGCTCTGGCATCTCTATCACTTCAGCTCATTATAGTTTAATATTAGGGAGTTGCAAGCACATGGTTCAAGCACTATTCATTATGATTTGTGTAGCCTTGTACTTCACATTACTTCAAACCTCAGAATACCACAAAACATCATTTTCTATCTCAGATGGTGTCTACAGGTCAACGTCCTCTATAGCCACAGGCTTTATTGACTCTACCTTCCTTGTTGTATGACTCCTACAACAACTAAAATTCCACGTCACATCTCATCATTTTGGACTTGAAGATGCTGCCTGATAATGACACTTTGTAGATGTCATATGACTACTCTTATATGTCCTTATTTATCAATGAGGATCTTATTCTTTTAGTATTAATTAGTACAACTGACTTCCCATTAGTTAGTTTGGTAAAATCCAAAAAAGAATAATTAACCTTGTACTTACTTTATTTATCAATACTAGCATCTTTACTTGTAATAATCACATTTTATCTTCCCCAAACAAATGTTTATGCCAAAAAAATCAAGCCCTTATGAATGTGGTTTTGACCCAAGAAATGCTAAAGGGGCTGTTGTAAAAAGAAGAAATAGAAAGAGAAGGAGGAACACAGGCTTAAAGAATAAAAATGGCAACAAACAAGTACCTATCAAGTACCTTAAATGTAAATAAATTAAATGCTCCAATCAAAAGACACAGGGTAGCTAAATGAATACAAAAACATGACCTATATATATGCTGTCTACAAGAGACCCACCTTAGAAAAAAGGACTCACACAAACTGAAAGTGAAGACATGGGAAAAAAATTCCAGGAAAATAGAAATGAAAAGAAAGCTGGGGTAGCAATACTCGTATCTGACAAAATAGACTTCAAAGTGAAGGCCATAATAAGAGATAATGAAGGCCCCTTCATAACAGTAAAGGGATTAATACAACAAGAAAATATAACTCTGGTAAACATGTATGCACCCAATACAGGAGCACCCAAATACATAAAAAAACTCCTGGATGAGATCAATAGTAATACAATCATAGTAGGGGACTTTAATACCCCACTGACATCACAGGATAGATATTCTAGACAAAAAAATCAATAAGGAAATAGCGACCTTAAGTGACACACTAGATCAGATGGAATTAATTGACATTTTCAGGACATTTCATTCTAAAGCTAAAGAATATACATTCTTCTCAAGTGCATATGGGACATTTTCAAAAATAGGCCATATGTTAGGACACCAGCTAAGGCTCTACATATTCAAGAATATTGAAATCATATCAAGCATCTTCTCAGACCACAATGGCATGAAATTAAAAATCAACTACAATAAAAACACTCAAAAACAATCAAACACATGTAGACTAAATAGCATGCTATTAAATAATAAATGGGCTACCAAAGAGATCAAAGAAGAAATAAAACACATACTGGAAACAAATGAAAGTGAACACACAACAAACCCAAATCTCTGGGACACAGCAAATGCAGCCTTGAGAGGGAGGTTGATAGCACTACAGGCCAACCTCAAAAAAAAAAAAAAAAAGAAAAAGAAAAAAAGAAAAGAAAAGAAAGAAAAACTTGTAATCAGTTATATAACCCTAAAACTTAAAGAATTAGAAAGAGAACAACAAGAAAAGACCAGAGTAAGTAGAAGGAAGGAAATACTAAAGATCAGAGTAGAAATAAATGATATAGAGACTAAAACAAAACAAAACAAACACACAAAAGATCAATAAAACCAAGAGCTGGTTCTTTGAAAGGATAAACAAGATTGATGAACCTTTAGCCAGAATTATCAAGAAACAAAGAGAGAGAGCCCAAATAAATAAAATCTGAAATGAAAGAGGTGAATTAACCACTGACCCCACATAAATACAAAGAATCATAAAAAATACTATGAATGCCTTTATTCCAAAGTAATGGACAACCTGGACAAAATGGACATATTCCTAGAAAAATTCCAATCTTCCAAAACTCAATCAGGAAGAATCAGAAAATTCTAATAGGCCAATAACGACTGATGAAATTGAAGCAATAATAATAATAATAATAATAATAATAATAAAACTTCCAGAAAACAGAAGCGCTGGCCCAGATGGCTTCACAGGGGAGTTTTAGCAAACATTCAAAGAACTAACACCTATACTCCTCAAACTATTGCAAAAAATTCAAGAAGAAGGAACACTTCGAAGCTCTTTCTATGAGAGCAGCATTAACTTAATTCCAAAACCAGATAAAGACACTGCAAAGAAAGAGAACAGACCAATATCCCTGATGAACATAGATGCTAAAATCCTCAACAAAATATTAGCAAATTGGATCCAGCCATGCATCACAAAGATCATACACCATGACCAAGTGGGATTTTTCCTCTTGGGTATGCAAGGTGGTACAATATTCACAAATCAATAAACGTGTTGCATCACATAAACAGATTGCAAGTCAAAAATCACAGGATCATATCAATTGATGCAGAAAAAGCATTTAACAAAATCCAACACCATTTCTTGATAAAAACTCTTGGTAAAGTGAGAATAGAGGGACCATATCTCAACATAATAAAAGCAATATATGAGAAGCCTACATCATACTCAATGAAAAAAACTAAAACCATTTCCCCTAAGACCAGGAACAAGACATGGATGCCCTCTTCCACCACTCTTGTTCAACAGAGTATTAGAAGCCCTAACCATAACGATTAGACAGGAAGAAGAAATAAAAGTCATCTAAATTGGAAAGGAGAAAATAAACTGTCATTATTCACAGATGACATGATATTGTACATAGAAAACCCTAAAGACTCCACCAAAAAATGACTAGATTCAATACATAAATTCAGAAATGTAGCAGGATACAAAATTAACACCCAGAAATTGATGGCATTTTTATACACCAACAATGAACTCTCACAAAGAAAAAGCAAGAAAACAATCCCATTTACCAAAATATTTTTTAACAAAAAATTAAGATAATTAAGAATAAACTTAACAAAGGAGGTAAAAGACCTGTACTAAGAAAACGTTAGGACATTGGAAAAAGAGATAAGGAAGATATAAACAAGTGGAAGAATATACCATGTTCATGGATTGGTAGAATCAACATATTAAAATGTTCATACTACCCAAAGCAATCTATAGATTCAATGCAATTCCTATTAAAATACCAAATACCTATTAAAATACAAGGAAAGTGAAAGAGAAACAGCACCAGCCCTGGCCTGGCAGTTCCACTGCCCCCTCTGCCCTCCCACTGCAGGCAGGAGCAGTACCTCTCCAGTACTAATTACTTTTAAAACTCTTTTTGTAAAGAGAGAGATTAAATTTTGGAGATATTTCAGGACCCATTGGAATAACTTAGTCATTTTTCAGTCAATTAAAAAGTCTCTTAAATTTTAAATTTGAAAAGGTTGTAAAACAAGCTTCTATAATAATAAAAGTTTAATATGCTAATTAGACCAGACGTCCTTCCAGACAACCTTCCGGATGAACACAGGGCTGCAAGGGAAGCCTTGGTTCCAGGTGCCAGAAGGAAGCCAGTGCCGGCAGCCGGGGGAAGAAAGGCCTACTGTTGCATGAATTTTGTGCATGGGGCCTCTAGTAATTAAGTATTTTAATATACATTTTGTAAAAACTGGGTAAGACATCAATTAAACTTTAAAATAGTGTTAGTATTAAATATTTTATCCAGACTACAAGATTTTCTTTAATTTACATATTTAATTTTTTTAGGCCAGTAAATGATTATATCCTGTAATGCCATTTGGAGAGAGAAAATGCACAACACATAATACAAAGATGAATACATATCATACAAATGCTACAGACCATATACATAATTTGAGTAATTCACCTTTTTACCTTAAATATATATTTCCATATTTTTTTAATCCTCAACTGAGCAGTGAGGATATTTTTTTCCATTGATTTTTAGAGAATGGGAGAAGTGAGGGGGGGGGGGAGAGAGGGAAACATGAATGTGACAGAGACACATCTATTGGTTGCCTCCCACACATGCCCTGACTGAAAGTGGGATCAGACCTGCAGCCCAGGTACATGCCCTTGACTGGGAATCAAACCTGCAACCCTCTGATGCATAGGACAATGCGGTAACCACTGAGCGCACCAGACATAGCTGTATTTTCATTTTTTATATTAAAAGTAATTTAATGTATGAGAATTTTTAATGTGTGGAAACCTCAATTTTCAATGATAGTGAAATATTAAGCAACCAACATTTCCTAAAACTTTTATTAACATATTTTATTATTTTAAATTTAGGCACCCAGAGACCTCTGCAATATGGCCATTTTAAAATGAGATTTCTAGTGAGATCTTGCTATTTCTGTAAAGCAATTACCAGTAACAGGATTTCTATCAGGAGTATTAATGAGAGCTGGGCTCTGGAAGTTTCTGGCCTTGGAGGCACAATTTCCCATATTAATTGTAGTGGGTTTTTTGTTTTGAACATTGGCAGTCTGAGTAAATTCTCTAGGGAGGTAATGTAGTGGGTCAAAGTCTTCTGCTTATGAGTACCATGAGGCTCGTAGTCCTCAAGTGGCATTCAACCTTCTTACATGGCTTGGTTTCTCTCCCTGGCTATCCCATACAGCTGTGAGTGAGGATTTGGACCACTAGGTGACCAACCTTTATATGGGCATCCCTGGATGAGTCAATTTCTTAATTACAGTTGAGTTGGAGATTCCCTATGGGGACCCTACACGTTGTGAGGAATGACCTCTGACACCTCCATAAAGATTCTTAGTCATCTAAGGGCATCTGAGATTTGGGCTGGAGGGAGGACGTGCCCCTTATCTTCAGAGGTGAATGAGTTCAGCTCTCATTTATACTGCAAGGGCATTTGCTCAGATTCTCACAAGGCAATTCCAATGGAAAAGGCAAATTTAAATACCAGCCAACCATTTTTTCCTCCTGTCTCACCTTGTAGCCTGGGTTCTGTTAACCCTTAACCTTGTCACGTTAGCATGTGGCCCATTTTCATCCACATAGTGAAACAAAGGGAGGAATTAAAATAGAAGGAACAAGATCAAGGGGGCCTTGGAGACAGGTTCAAGGGGTTAGCCCGGGACAAGGTGCCGCTGCCCACTGATCCCCTGGTTGCAAGTCTCATAGGGACCTTTAGATCTTAGGAGAAACAAAGTAAAAGTAGGAAATAAGAGAAGGGAACACAAAGGTGTAAGGAACAACACACACTTTTGTCTTAAGGGTTTTACCTGTTTCATTTGTTTGATTTTTTAAATATGATTTTATTGATTTCAGAGAGAGAGGAAAAAAGAGAGAAACATCATTAATGTGAGAGATATATCATTGATGTGAGAGATATATCAATCAGTTGCCTCTTGTTGAACCCACAACCTGTCCAAACCTGGAATTGAAAAGGTGACCTTTTGATGCATGGGACAACATTCAGTGAAGGTAGTCGCAATGACCAGGACAACGATTTTACCTGGTGTTTAACAGTGGCAATTTTAGAGGAGGCCTCAATGGAATATCTCAATAGAATATTCATCAACTCTCCAGGTGTGTCATTTGATATGCTGATGTATTACAATGAATGTGTACAGTGATGTGGGTCATTCTCTGATCAGTTTCACCTTAAAAAATGTCACTGGAAAGGGATTAGAAGCAACATGGGTCTGCTGGTCATGGTGTGGAACATGTAATACATTTGTTCCTAAGCATCCTAGGTTAGGGAAGATAAGTTCTTGTGATTTAGTAGTTGTGCCTATAAATTACTAGGCTCTGTTAGAGTCTCAGATTTCCCATTCCACTTGTCAAGGAATTTTCCTAGCTTTTTAATAACATGCTTCAACTCTATAAACTTGGGGACTCTTGTTAGTATTGAACTCAACACAATGACCATCAGTTGACAGACACTAGACACCAGAACCAAAATCAGGACCCCAAACACACACCCTGGACTCCAGAAGCTGTACCCTACAGCTACCACAAACCAAAAACTGGACCCAGGCCCTGGGACTCAAACTCAAAGTGATTCCTCTGACTCAAGCATACTATGCAGCACAAAAGCCAGAAACCAGATGCCAGAGACTGACAGCTAATTCTTAAGACCAGATTCCATACACCAGAATCTGAATCTATAGCTGCACTTGGATCCCACACAAGAACCCCGGACACAGAGTCATACCCAAAGAGACCCAAAACACCAGACACACAGCCGAATACATATTTGATGCGAAACCACAGACCCTGGACATATAACAGGGATCTATAACTAAGACGCCATAGCCACAATGTGGAGTTGAAGACAGACAACAGACCTCAGTTGCCAGATGCCAGATGCATGAACTGAACCATATCCTCATGTTGTACACAAATCCATGATTCAATAAAGGGAACCCATGTCACTCTAAGCCCAAGCTGCTAGTTTCACAAATACTTTTTGTATGCCAATGTGAATGTATAAGAGGAAAAAGTAACTTGCAGAACTTCAAAATTCTACCAAACCCTGCAGTACTACACACAAAAGGCTAACAGAATGAAAAAATACTAATAATGCTTACCTTTGCTGGCAGGTATCCATGATCTCTTGGCTGCAGTGGTGTCAGAAGTTAACCATGTCACAGCCGATAATTTCACAAGGCCGGCTCTTATTTACCTCATACCTTATAAATTCTAACAACTGGGTTAATAACCAAATTGACATGATCAAATTAAACAAGAGATGTACAATGCTTAATCCATGCACAAGGAAAACTCACATACAAATGAATACCAAAGACAATTAGGTAATATTAGGAACAGAAAATGTTGGAAAATGGGGAAACAGGGTCTTAGATTGTAAGGTGAAATGGGTAATATTTAGGAAAAGTACAGGATATGTGGCATGTTAATTTTAGTTAGGTAATCCCAAAAACTATATGATGAGGGGGGTAAGATAGGCATATCAAGAAACTCCTGGTAGCCTGGCTGGTGTGGCTCAGTGGTTGAGCATCAACCCATGAACCAGAAGGTCATGGTTTGATTCCTTGTTAGTGCACATGCCCAGGTTGTGGGCTTGATCCCCAGTGTGGGGCGTGCACGAGGCAGCCGATCTCTCATCATGGTTTCTATCGTTCCCTCTCCCTTCTTCTCTGAAATCAATAAAAATATATATTTTTAAAGAAACTCCTGACCTCCCCCCCACACAGACAGCACATTCAGTCAGTGTGTGCTCCACCCTCAGGCTCCCCACAGAGCTGTCACACAGCACATGCCTTACCCCGAGCCCAGGTCAGAGCTGCTGGTGTGACCTGGTATGCCTAGCCACAGGTCACAAGACCATGTTGCGTGTGCAAGAGGGTCCTAGGGCGCCGTCCTGCCTTGAGTGCTGGGGCTGCAGAGTGAATTGCATGCCACAGGGTTCTGGGTCCTCATGCAGAGTTGCAGGCCAGAGGAACTGTGCATGCAACCCCATCACCTTGAGACTCTGAAGTGGACAACTAAAGGACCAGAATCATGGGAGAAGGGAGTACAATTGAGAGCAGATGATAAAGGTGTGAAACTCAAGGCACACCCAGCCTCTGGTCTAGCGAGTCCCAGATCATTGGACCATTAGGGGATTCAACCCCTTGGATCCCAAGCATGGAGTCCAGGGCCAGGAAGAGGAGACAGGAAAAGGAGGAGACAAAGAAAAACCCCCAAAGGGAAGAAAAGGAGAAATCACCAGAAAAGGAACTAAATGAAATGGAGGCAAGCAATATGTCAGAGAAATAATTCAGAGTAAGGGTCATGCAGTTCCTAAACTGACTGGCTGAGAAAATTACCAACATATGTAAGAATCAAGAAAAAATGAAGAATGATATAGCTAAAATAAAAACCACAATGGAAGGTTTCACTAGTAGACTAGAAAAAACAAAGGAACGAATCAGTGAGTTAGAAGACAGGGTTTAAAATATACCCAATAAGAACAGCAATTGGAGAAAAACTTTTAGAAATCAGGAGAAGAGCCTAAGGGAGACTTGAGACAACATGAAATGAAGCAACATCAATATAATAAGTGTACCAGAAGGAGAGGGAGAGGAGTAAGGATTAGAAAACCTATTTGAAGAAATAATGACAGAAAACTTCACTAACTTGGGGAAGAAAAAAGTCACACAAACAAAGAGAGTCCCAAACAAGATGAACCCAAAAAGACCCACACCAAGACACATCATAATTATAACGGCAATTGTTAGTGACAAAGAGAGAATCTTAAAGGCTTCAAGAGAGAAATAGAGTTACCAACAATGGATCTCTCATTAGACTATCAACTTACTTCCCAACAGAAACACATCCGGCCAGAAGGGAATGGAATGAAGTATACAAAGTGATACAAAGCAATGGAATGACTTCAAGAATACTCTTTCTAGTGAGGCTATCATTTAAATTAAAAGGGAAATCAGGAGCTTCGCAGACAAGAAAAGGCTAAGGAAATTTATTACTATCAAGCCAGAAATGCAAGAAATGCTAAAGGGACTGTTGTAAAAAGAAGAAATAGGAAGAGAAGAAGGAACCCATGCATAAAAATTAAAATTGCTACAAACAAGTACTTATCAATAATAACCTTAAACATTAATGGATTAAGTGCTCCAATCAAAAGACATCAAGTGGCTGAATGGAAAGAAAACATGACCCATACATATGCTGTCTACAAGAGACCCACCTCAGAACAAGGGACTCACAATACTGAAAGTGAAGGAATGGAAGAAATTTTTTCAGGCACATGGAAATGAATATAAAAAAGCTGGAGTAGCAATACTGATATATCACAAAATAGACCTCAAAGTGAAGCCCATAACAAAAGATGAGGAAGGCTACTTCATAATACTAAAGGGATTGGTACAACAAGAGGATATAACTCTAATAAACATATATGCACCCAATGCAGGAGCATCCAAATACATAAAAAACTTCTGGAAGATATTAAGGGAGAAATCCACAGCAATACATTCATAGTAGCGAACTTTAATATCCCATTGACAACACTGGATAAATCTAGACAAAAAATCAACAAAGAAACAGCAATCTAAAGGACTCACTAGATCAGTTGGAATTAATTGACATCATCAGAACATTTCACCCCAAAGCCACAGAATATACATTATTCTCAAGTGCACATGGGACATTTTCATAGATAGAACACATATTAGGACATAGGCTAAGTCTCTACAAATTCAAGAACATTGAAATCATATCAAGAATCTTCTCAGATCACAATGACATAAAATTAGAAATCAACTACAATAAAAACAATTTTATAAAAATAAAACACTTGGAGGCTAAATAGCATGTTATTAAAACAATGATTAGGTTACCAAAGAGATCAAAGAAGAAATAAAAAACATCCTGGAAACAAATAACAATAAAAACACAACAATCCAAAAATGATGGGACACATTGAAAGCAGTTTGGAGAAGGAAGTTCATAGCACTACAGGTCTTCCTCAGAAAACAAGAAGAACAGGTAATAAATTATCTAACCCTACAACTTAAAGAATTAAAAAGAGAGCAACAAGAACAGCCCAGAGTAATCAGAAAGAAGCAGATAATAAACATCAGAGCAGAAATAAATGGCATAGAGGAAAAAAAGATCAATAAAACCAAGAGCAATTTCTTTGAAAAGATACACAAGATGGTTGAATTTCTAGCGAGCACCACTTAGAAGTAAAGAGAGATGGCCCAAATAAACAAAATCAGAAATGAAAGAAGTGAAGTAATAACTGACCCCACAGAAATATAAAGGATTGTAAAAAAAAAAATACTATGAACAACTCCATTACAACAAACTGGACGACCTAGAGGAAATGGACATGTTCCTAGAAAAGTACAATCTTTCAAATCTCAATCAGGAAGAATAAAAAAATCTGAAAATGTCAATAACTATGGAGGAAATTGAAGCAGTCATCAAAAAACTTCCAGCAAACAAAAGCCCTGAGCTGGACAGTTTCACAGGGAAGTTTTACCAAACATTCAAAGAACTAAAATTACCCTCCTCAGACTATTCCAAAATATTCAAGAGGAAGGAACACTTCCAAGCTTTTTCTAGGTAGCCAGCATTACCCTAATCCCAAAAGCAGATAAAGACACCCCAAAGAAACAGAATTACAGGCTAATATCCCTGATGAACATAGATGCTAATATACTCAACAAAATTCTAGCCAATCGGATCCAGCGTTACATTCAAAAGATCATACACCATGAACAAGTGGGATTTATTCCAGGGATGCAAGGCTAGTATAATATCCACAAATCAATCAATGTGATACATCACATATACAAATTGAGAGACAAAAATCACCGAGTCATATCAATGATGCAGAAAAAGCACTTGACAAAATCCAACACCCTTTCTTGATAAAAACTCTCAGCTAAGTGGGAATAGAGGGATCATACCTCAACATAATAAGGGCCATATGACAAACCTACAGCCAACAGCATACTCAGTGGGCAAAAACTAAAACCATTTCTCCTAAGAACAGGAACAAGACAGGGATACCCACTTTCACCACTCCTGTTCCACATAGAACTGAAAGTGCTAACCATAGCAATCATACAAGAAGAAAAAATAAAAGGCATCCACGTTTCCAAAGAAGAAGTAAAACTGTCATTATTCATAGATGACATGATATTGTACATAGAAAAACCCTAAAGACTCCATCAAAAAAAGTACTAGACTTAAATGAATTTGGCAATGTAGCAGGATACAAAATTAACACTCAGAAATGTATGGCTTTTTATACACCAATAATGAACTCCCAGAAAGAGAAAGTTAAAAAAATTCAATTTATCATTGCAAAAACAAACCAACAACAAGAAAAAATGAAGATACCTAGGAATAAACTTAACTAAGGAGGTGAAAGGCCTGTACTCAGAAAACTACAGGACATTGAAAAAACAGATAGAGGAAGATGTAAAGAAATGGAAGAATATACCATGTTCATGGATTGGTAGAGTCAACATCATTAAAATGTCTATACTACCCAAAGCAATCTATAGATTCAATGCAATCCCCATTAAAATACCAATGGCATATTTCATAGACCTAGAATAAACTCTCCAAAAATTCATATGTAGCTGAAAAAGATCCCAAATAGCCACAGCAATTCTGAGAAAGAGGAACAAAGTTGGAGGAATCATAATACCAGATATCAATATATATTACAAAGCCATTGTTCTCAAAACTGCCTAGTACTGGCACAAGAACAGACATATTGACCAATGGAACATAACAGAGAACCCATAAATCAACCCAAGCAATTATGCTCAATTTATATTTGACAAAGGAGGCAATAGCATACAATTTAGTGCACGGGTAGACCCAGGGCCTGCAGCTTCCAAAGGGCCTGGGTTGGGTTCCTCTCCAAGGTCAGGGCAGCCGCCATGGAGCTCTGAGTTTTTCCCACTCATCTTGGGGGAGCCTTCAGCACATCCTGGAAGAGATGTGGCCACTGGGCTGGTTTTGCAACTTTGAGAGCCACTAAGCACCCTCACGCTTCTTCTCTGCCAACTTGAGGAAGAAGTGAGAGCCACTTCATCACGGTAGAAATACTAGTAGAAGCTCAGAGAGAGATGAAAAGCCGTGAGAGGTCACAGTGAAGAAGCAGACATCTATATACCAGGAAAAGAGTCCTTATGGAAATTCACCTTGATATTGGCCTTCTAGTCTTCAGAACTGAGGATCAGCAGTCCCGCGAGCAGTGTGCCCCCATTCGATGAGCAGCAGCCTTGCACAGCCCACTCCCATCCGAGGAGCAGCAGCTTCATGAGCTGTCTGCCACCATCCAAGGAGCAGCAGCTTCGTAAGCAGCCTCCCCCTCTCCAAGGAGCAGCAGATGGAACATCAGCCCACCCCCACCAGCCAGAGGAGCCACCACTGCTGCGAGCAGCGGCACAAGCAGCACCCACTAGAGGAGCTTCTGCCAACTGAGGAGCAGCCACTGCCATGACTGCCTGAGGAGTAGCCGCCACTCAAGGAGCCACTGCTGCCTGGGGCGCAGCCCCCACATGACTCGACACCTAGGTCCTTCAGTGAGAGCAATAATGGGGAGACAAAATCCCCAAAGGAAAGAAAAGAAGGAATTGCCAGAAACTGAGCTAAGTGAAACAGAGGTATGCAGTATGTCAGAAAAAATATTCAAAATAAGTGTTACACAGTTCATAAACCAGATAGATGAAAAAATCAACAACTTACGTAAAAACCAAGAAGAAATAAAGAGTGTGTAGCTTCAATAAACAACACTATGGAAAGTTTCAACCGTAGACTAGGAGAAGCGGAAGACTGAATTAATGAATTAGAAGACAGGGAAGAAAAATGCACCCAAACTGAACTGCAGTTGGGGAAAAAAACTAAAAGACAGTAGGAGAGCCTAAGGGAACTTTTGGACAACATTAAATGAAGCAACATACAAATAATAGGGGTGCCACAATGACAGGAAGAGGAACAAGGGTTAGAAAACATATTTGAAGTAATAACTTCAGAAAACTTTCCTTATGTGGGGAAGAAAATAGTCACACAAGCACAGAGAGTCCCAAACAAGATGAACCCAAAAAGACCCATACCAAGACACATCGTAAATACAATGGCAATTGTTAACAACAAAGAGAGAATATTTTTTAAATTTCTTTATTGATTAAGGTATTACATATGTGTCCTTATTTTCCCATTATCCCCCAATCCCCCCATTCATGCCCTTACCCCCCTGTTGTCTGTGTCCATTGATTAGGCTTATATGCATGCATATAAGTCCTTTGGTTAATCTCTCCCCCTTCCCCCCACCATCCCCTATCTTCCCTGAGGTTTGACATTCTGATTGATGTTTCTCTGTCTCTGGATCTGTTTTTGTTCATCAGTTTATGTTGTATTCCATAAATTCCATAAATGAGCGAGATCATGTGATATTTATCTTTCTCTGCCTGGCTTATTTCACTTAGTATAATGTTCTCCAGCTCCATCCATGTTGTTGCAAATGGTAAGAACTCCTGCTTTTTTACTGCAGCATAGCATTCCATTGTGTAGATGTACCACAGTTTTTTAATCCAATCATCTGCTGATGGGCACTTAGGCTGTTTCCAAATCTTAGCTATGGTGAATTGTGCTGCTATGAACATAGGGGTGCATATATCCTTTCTGATTCGTGTTTCTAGTTTACAAAGAGAGAATCTTAAAGGCTGCAAGAGAGAGACAGAAAGTTATGTACAAGGGATCTTCCATTAGATTATCAAATGACTTCTCTACAGAAATACATCAGGACAGAAAGGAATGGAAGGAAGTTTACAAAGTGATGCAAAGCAAGGGACTGAATACAAGAATATTACATTCAGAGCAAGGCTAACATTCAAAATTGAAGGGGAAATAAGGAGCTTTATAAGAGCAAGGCTAACATTCAAAATTGAAGGGGAAATAAGGAGCTTCACATTCAGAGCAAGGCTAACATTCAAAATTGAAGGGGAAATAAGGAGCTTCAGAGCAAGGCTAACATTCAAAATTGAAGGGGAAATAAGACAAAAAAAAAGGTTAAGGGAGTTTATCACCACCAAGCCAACAATGCAAGAAATGCTAAAGGGAATGGTATAAAAATAAACAATAAAAAGGGAAGGAGGAACACAGGCACAAATAATAAAAATGGCTACAAACAACTACCTATCAATAATAACTTAAAACATAAATGGACTAAATGATCCAATCAAAAGACACTGAGTGGCTGAATGGTAAGAAAACATGACCCATACATTTTCTGTCTACAGGAGACCCACCTTAGAACAAGGGACTCACACCGACTGAAAGTGAAGGGATAGGAAAATATTTTCCAGGCTAATGAAAAAAAAAAGCTGGGGTAGCAATACTTATATATCACAAAATATACCTCAAAATAAATGCCATAACAAGTGATAAAAAGGCCACTACATAATACTAAAGGGATCGGTACTTCAAGAGGATATAACCCTGATAAACATATATGCACCCAATACAGGAGCACCCAAATACATTAAAAAGAAACCTCCTTGAAGATATCAAGGAAGAGACTGACAAAAATACAATCATAGTAGGTGACTGTAATACCCCTTTGACATCACTGGATAAATCATCTAGACAAAAAATCAGTAAAGAAACAGCAATCCTAAATGACTCACTAGATCAGATGGACTTAATTGACATCTGCAGAACATTTCATCCCAAAGCCAGTAAATATACATTCTTATCAAGTGCACATGGGACATTTTCAAAGATAGACCACATATTGGGTCACAGGCAAAGTCTCTTCAAATTCAAGAAGATTGAAATTATATCAAGCATCTTCTCAGACCATAATGGCATAATATTAGAAATAAACTACAATAAAAACAATTAAAAAATCAAACACTTGGAAGCTGAATAGCATTCTATTAAACAATGATTGGGTTACCAAAGAGATCAAAGAAGAAATTAAAAACATTCTGGAAAAAATGATAATGAAAACACAACAATCCAAAAATCTATGGGACACAGTGAAAGCAGTTCTGAGAGGGAAGTTTATAGCACTATAGGCCTACCTTAAAAAATAAGAAAAAATAATAATAAATCATCTAACTCTACAACTTAAAGAATTAGAACAAGAAAAGCCTAGAGTGAGCAGAAGGAAGAATATAATAAAGAGCAGAGCAGAAATAAATGACTTAGAGACAAAAAAACAAACAAACAAACAAAAAAAACCAACCAAAACAACACACACAATACAAAAGATCAATGAAACAAAGAGCTCTTTCTTTGAAAGTATACACAAAATAGATGAACCTCCAGCCAGGCTCATCATGAAGCAAAGAGAGAGGACCCAAATAAACAAAATCAGAAATGAAAGAGGTGAAATAACAACAGACCTCACGGAAATACAAAGTATCCTATATAATAAAGAGCTAATATGCAAATGGTCATCACGTGGTCATGCCATCACGCCGTCACACCAGGGCTGGGGGACCTGAGGCCAGGCCAGGGGGCCCTGAAGCCATACCCCCTTCCCCAGTGCCAAGACTAGGGGACTGGAGGCCAGGAAAAGGGACCAGAGGCTGAGTCGGGGGACCTGAGTCCATGCCCCCCATCGAGTGGGGCTTGATGGGGGACCTTAGTCTGTGCCTCCTGCCCAGTGCCAGCCCGGGGGACCTGAGGCTGCAACCCCAGCCAATGTGGGGCTTGATAGGGGTTGGGCCAGCCGGGTCTGGGTCTCGAGTGATTTTAAAGCACACACGGGTGGGTGGGGACTTGACTCTGGGTCTTGTGGCATGCCCCAGATACTGACAGGAGGAAGATTTGAGATTTCCATATACATTTTACTAATTTTCTTTCATCTCTGACACTTCTATTATAGAGAAAGGTCAAATAGCAATATTAAAATATTTCTTCTACTTAATTCCCTTTTAATGTGCATGAATTTCATGCACCAGGCCACTAGTTGTAAAAAAAAATACTATGAACAACTCTATTCTAACAAACTAGACAACCTAGAGGAAACGGACATATTCCTAGAAAAATACAAGATTCCAAAACTCAATCAGAAAGAATCTAAAAATCTCAATAGGCTGATAACTATGGAGGAAATTGAAGCAGTCATCAAAAAGCTTCCAGCAAACAAAAGCCCAGGTCCAGGCGGCTTCACAGGGGAGTTTTACCAAACATTCAAAGAAGAATTAAAACCTATCCTCCTCAGACTATTCCAAAAAATTAAAGAGAAAGCAACACTTCCAAGCTCATTCTATGAAGCCAACATTACCCTAATACCAAAACCAGATAAAGACACCACAAAGAAAGAGAATTATAAGCCAATATCCCTCATGAATATAGATGCCAAAATCCTCTACAAAATTGTAACAAATCAGATCCAGCATTACATCAGAAAAATTCATATATCATGACCAAGTAGGATTTATCCCAGGGATGCAAGAAGGGCACAATATCCACAAATCAATAAACATAATACAAATCTCACAAACAAATTAAGAGATAAAAACCACATAGTCATATCAATTGATGCAGAAAAAGCTTTTGACAAAATCTAACATTATTTCTTGATAAGAACCCTGAGCAAAGTGGGAATAGAGGGATCATACATCAACATAATAAAAGCCTTCCTTATACGACAAACCTCAGCCAACAGCATACTCAATGGGCAAAAACTAAAACCATTTCCCCTAAGAACAGGAACAAGACAGGGATGCGCACTGTCACCACTCCTGTTCCACATAGTACCAGAAGTGCTAGTCACAGCAATTAGACAAGAAGAAGAAATAAAAGATATCCAAATTGAAAAAGAATACATAAAACTGCAATTATTCACAGGTGACATGATGCTGTACGTAAAAAACCCCCAAACACTCCATAAAAAATTAATAGACTTAATAAATGAATTTGGCAATGTAGCAGGATACAAAATTAATGCCAAGGAATCTATGGAATTTTTATACACCAATAGTGAACTTACAGAAAGAGAGGTTTAAAAAAATTCCATTTACCATTGTACCAAAAACGTTAAGATACCTAGGAATAAACTTAACTGAGGAGGTAAAACACCTGTACTCAGAAAACTACAGGACACTGAAAAAAGAGATAGAGGAAGACATAAACAGATGGAAGAACATACCATAGAATCAACATCATTAAAATGTCCATACTACCCAAAGCAATCTATAGATTCAATGCACTCCCCATTAAAATGCCAATGGCATATTTCACAGTCCTAAAACGAACTCTCCAAAAATTCATCTGGGATAAAAAAATAAAAAAAAGACTCCAAATAGCTGCAGCAATCCTGAGAAAGAAGAACAAAGTAGGAGGGATCTCAATACCAGATAACAAGCTGTATTACAAACTCACTGCTCTCAAAACTCCCTGGTACTGGCACAAGAACAGACATGTAGATCAATGGAACAGAACAGAGAACCCAGAAATCGACCCAAGCCACTATGTTCAATTAATATTTGACAAAGGAGGCAAGAGCATACAATGGAGTCAAGACAGTCTCTTCAATAAATGGTGTTGGGGAAATTGGACAGATAAATGCAATAAAATGAAACTAGACCACCAACTTACATCAGACACAAAAATAAACTCAAAATGGATAAAGGACTTAAATGTAAGATAGGAAACCATAAAAATATTAGAGGAATCCACAGGCAGCAAAATCTCAGACATATGCCAAAGCAATATCTTCATCGATATAGCTCCTAGGGCAATAGAAACTAAAGAGAAAATAAACAAATGGGACTACATCAAAATAAAAAGCTTCTGCACAGCAAAAGAAATCATCGAGAAAACAATGAGAAAGCCCACTACATGAAAGAACATATTTACCAACGTTATCACCGATAAGAGTTTAATCTCCAACATTTACAGGGAACTCATACAAATTAACAAAAGGAAGACAAACAACCCAATCAAAAAATGGGCAACTGATCTAAATAGATATTTTTCATAGGAGGACAGAAGGAAGGCCAAGAGACATATGAAAACATGCTCAAAGTCACTAATCATCCGAGAGATGCAAATCAAAACGACAATAAGGTACCATCTCACTTGTTAGAATGGCAATCATCAACAAATCAACAAATGACAAGTGTTGGCAGGATGCAGAGAAAAAGGAACCCTCGTGCACTGCTGGTGATAATGCAGACTGGTGCAGCCACTGTGGAGAACAGTATGGAGTTTCCTCAAAAAACTAAAAGTGGAACTGCCATTTGACCCAGTGATCCCACTTCTAGGACTATATTCCAAGAAACTAGAAACACCAGTCAGAAAGAATATATGCACCCCTATGTTCATAGCAGAACAATTTACAATAGCTAAGATTTGGAAACAGCCTAAGTGCCCATCAGCAGATAAGTGGATTAAAAAACTTTGGTACATCTACACAATGGAATACTATTCTGCTGTAAAAAGGAAGGAACTCCTATCATTCGCAACAGCATGGATGGTCCTGGAGAGAAAGATAAATATCATATTATCTCACTCATTTGTGAAATATAATGAACAACAAACTGATGAACAAATATCGATCCAGAGACTTAGAAGCATCGAACAGACCATCCAACCTCAGAGGGAAGGCAGGGGAGGGTGGGAGGGTGAGGTAAGAGATCAACCAAAGGACTTGTATGTATGCATATAAGCATAGCCAATGGACACAGACAATAGGGAGTGAGGGCATGTGCTTGTGGGGAGGGGGGATGGAGCAGCCAGGGAGGGACCAATTGGGGAAATGGAGACATATGTAATACTTTAAAAAATAAAGAATTTTAAAAAATTAAAAGAAACTCCTGGTAAAGTTCTCTTCTTATACCAGTTTTTTCCCAACTAAATCTTTTAGAAAGGAATGGGAGACAGTTTTTATTTCTTAACAATGAGCTTAAAATCAGTACATCCAA
Organism: Plecotus auritus; assembly: GCF_963455305.1. Classification (NCBI taxonomy): domain Eukaryota; kingdom Metazoa; phylum Chordata; class Mammalia; order Chiroptera; family Vespertilionidae; genus Plecotus; species Plecotus auritus. The sequence continues at coordinate 120,997,889 of NC_137770.1, read as the reverse complement.
TGCAAAATTTTGGTACTCTTTGAAACTTTATTTATTTATTTATTTTCTCTTGATACACATGAATTTAGCTTTTTTTTTTTTTTTTTGCCATTAATTGCTAAGGAATTTTAAGATAAAAATACAAAGTCATTAACATCAAGAGACACAAGGGCACTTTGGATTCCAAAATATCTTTCTAATGGGGGAGTAAGGGGAACCTCATGTGTCACTTGCTTATTTTTTAAACTATTACTCTTTCAACTCTAATCTTCGAATAAAATATTTTTTCTACAATATAAAATGACTTTTTCGATAAAATTCAGCACAGTAACATTGTCTATTTTACAATAAATCTGAAAGGAAAATTTGGAAAAGAATATTCTTACACCATATAACATAACTTGTTTTTTTAACTTGAAATTTTTTTGTTAATTGCCTAATCACCTAAATCAGTGAATAAGAATGCTCAGCTTCCAATCCATGAATATAGAAAGAATATAATTTATTCTACTTTTTACTTCAAAGTCACAGAGATGACATCCATTCTATCTAATAAAAGAGTGATATGCAAATTGACTGTGCCTCCACTACACCCACAAGACACGCCCACTAGCCAATCAGGAATGAGTATGCAAATTAATGCAACCAAGATGGCTGCGGCCACGGAGAGAGCAGGAGGATTGGGTTTCCCTGGCAATGGAGGAAGCCAAGCTTTCCTGCACACCCTGGCCAGCCCAGGCCTCCACTCAAGGCTACAAAGTTTCAATTATAGAAGATAAATAAATTCCAGATACCAGGGCCTCTGCTTGGCTCGCCAGGGGGCAGGGCCGTCCTGCAAACCACGACAGGCCCCTCACCCAGGCTGCCCCATGCCCCAAGAAAACCCCCACCCTGATCCAGGACACCCTTCAGAACAAATCATCTGGTCCCCACCCGTGCACCAGGCCTCTATCCTATCTAATAAAAGAGTAATATGCAAATTGACCATCACTCCAACACACAAGATGGCTGCCCCCATGTGGTCAAAGATGGCCACCACAAGATGGCCAGCAGGGGAGGGCAGTTGGGAGGAACCAGGTCTGCAAGGGAGGGCAGTTGGGGGTGATCAAGCCTGCAGGGTAGGGCAGTTAGGGGTAAACAGGCTGGCAGGGGAGCAGTTAGGCATCAATCAGGCTGGCAGGGGAGTGGTTATGGGGTGATCAGGCTGGCAGGCAGAAGCGGTTAGGGGTAATCAGGCAGGCAGGAAGGCGAGCAGTTGGGAGCCAGCAGTCCCGGATTGTGAAAGGGATATCTGACTGCCCATTTAGGCCCGATCCTGGATCGGGCCTAAATGGGCAGATGCAGGCTGGGCTGAGGGACACACACCCCCGTGCATGAATTTTGTGCACCGGGCCTCTAGTATAATTATAAAGCCTACTCTACATTTTCAAGTTCTCAATCCAAACATATGGATTAGAACAGGTCACTTTATTGCTGACAACAGTCATGGAAGGGCCAGATTCCTCATAAAAAGACAAAATAAGTTTGATTGGGAGCTGGCCATTGCCCTAATCACCCATCAAGAGAATTATGGAAGTCAAAAGGCAATATTTTTTCCTTTTTAAAATAACAAAGGAACAAAAGAAAATTGGCTGTCTGTTGAGTGGGCCCCACATTAGAGTGCATAGCTCATCAGGATCAAAGCTGGCACCTGTGAGCAGTTAACTTTCTAAGAGCACTCACTGGGCATTATGTCATCTGTACTACAGCTTTCACCGTGGAAAGTATTTGAAAATACTTTATGCTCAAAATATACACTGAGTGGCCGATTATTATGATCCTGAATGCATAATAATCTGGTCACTCAGTGTATATCCTATATTATGAAAAGCTAATATGCAAATTGTCCCCTTGACCAGCAGGCAGGCCAGCCAACCACCCATGTCCCCTCCCCCTGGCCAGGTTGGCCAGACCCCACCCATGCACAAATTCATGCACTCACTGGGCCTTTAATATATATATATATATATATATATACATACACACATATATATACTAGAGGCCCGGTGCATGAAATTCTTGCATGGGGGGGGGTGTGTCCCTCAGCCCAGCCTGCACCCTCTCCAATCTGGGACCCCTTGAGGGATGTCCGACTGCCCATTTAGGCCTATCTTACCAGGTAGAATTGGGCCTAAACGGGCAGTTGGACATCCCTCTCACAATCCGGGACTGCTGGCTCCCAACTGCTCGCCTGCCTGCCTTCCTGATTGCCCCTAACCACTTCTGTCTGCCAGCCCGATCACCCCCTAACCACTCCCTTCCAGCCTGATTGATGCCTATCTGCTCCCCTGCCAGCCTGTTTGCCCCTAACTGCCCTCCCGTGCAGGCCTGGTCACCGCTAACTGCCCTCCACTGCAGGCCTGGTTCCCCCCAACTGCTCTCCCCTGCAGGCCTGGGTCCCCCCCAACTGCCATTTTCTGCTAACCTGGTCGCCCCCAACTTTCCTCCTTTGCCGGCCTGGTCACCCCTAACTGCCCTCTCCTGCTGGCAATTTTGTGGCGGCCATCTTGTGTCCACATGGTGGCAATCAGGACCACATGTGGGCAGCCACCTTGTGTGTTAGAGTGATGGTCAATTTGCATATTATTCTTTTATTAGATAGGATTAGATAGGATAGAGGCCTGGTGCACGGGTGGGGGCCGGCTGGTTTGCCCTGAAGGGTGTCTCGGATCAGGGTGGGGGTTCTCTTGGGGTGTGGGGCGGCCTGGTGAGAGGCCTGTGGTGGTTTGCAGGCCAGTCATGCCCCCCGGTGACCCAAGCAGAGGCCCTGGTACCTGGGATTTATTTATCTTCTATAACTGAAACTTTTAGCCTTCAGTGGAGGCCAAGGCAGGCCAGGGCTGCGGAAACTTGGCTTCCTCCATCGCGGGGGCAACTCAAGCCTCCTGCTCTCTCCAGCTCCGTGTCTGCCACCATTTTTGTTGGGATTTATTTATCTTCTATAATTGAAACTTTGTAGCCTTGAGCAGAGGCCTGGGCCAGCCAGGGCAGGCGGAAAGCTTGGCTTCCTCTATTGCTGGGGAAACCCAAGCCTCCTGCTCTCTCCGTGGCTGCAACCATCTTGGTTGGGTTAATTTGCATACTTGCTTTTGATTGGCTGGTGGGCATGGATTGTGGGTATAGCGGAGGTATGGTCAATTTGCATATTACTCTTTGATTAGATAGGATATATATACTGAGTGGCCAGATAATTATGCGTTCAGAGATCATAATAATCTGGCCACTCAGTGTATAGTATCCATTCTTTGTCCTTGGGGATCCAAGTATCTATACTAATAAACACCTCCCACTTGAAGTTGCCACAAGATGGCTGCCACAAGATGACTGCCAGAAGATGGCTGCCGCAAGATGGCTGCCACAAAATGGCCAAGTGCACAGAAGAGGCGGGGCCCAGCAGCCACTTCGTGTGGTGAGGCCTGGCGGTCCCAGCATCTCCTGCACCTCACGCAGAGCAGGCGGGTCCCGGTGGAAAAGGCAGGTTTGCGGCAGGGGAGGGCAGTTGGGGGCATTCAGGCCAGCAGGGGAGTAGTTAGGTGTCAATCAGGCCGGCAGGGGAGTGGTTAGGGGGTGATCAGGCTGGCAAGCAGAAGCGGTTAGGGGCAATCAGGCAGGCAGGTAGGCAGGCAGGCAAGCGGTTATGAGCCAGCAGTCCAGGATTGTGAGAGGGATGTCCAACTGCCAGCATAGGCCCGATCCCGCACATCCCCCAAGGGGTCCCAGATTGGAGAGAGTGCAGGCCGGGCTGAGGGACACCTTCTCCCCACCCTGGTGCACGAATTTCGTGCAGTGGGCCACTAGTAAATCTAAAATGATAATGGGCTTCTTCAGTCCAAAGGCAGGACTTCTTTGTAGTAGAATGTCTCCAGTGTTTCACAAAAATAAATAAAAGCAGCAGCTAACGTCTTTTCAGCTTCTTGACCTCTCGGCATTTCGTTGCTTCTTCCTCCCATCTCATTTCCTCTAAGTCATCTTGCATACTTGGTCTTAAACTCTTTGCTTCTTCATCTTTGTATTTTTTTCATCATATCCAAAGAACGTGCTTAGATATTTCTTCCTGAGATTCTCCTTCATCTTTGATAAAATCTTCCATTTTGGAGTCATAGTTCTCATCTTCCTCCTCTTCATATTCTCACTGTCTTTTGTAACCACCAGGGAAGGGAAACCCTTGAGAATGCTGGGCAGATCTGTAGCCAGCTAAAGAAGGCTTCATTCCATTCATCTGTCCATTGGTGGGCCAGGTAATGATATTCTTAGAAGATATTGTTTCTGAGACAAAAGTGCATTTGGGCTTATGGGGGGGATCTAAGCTACTAACTATTCACCCAGGTCCCAAGCTGCTCACTGGTCTAGGGCCTGAACGGCTGACAGTCTGTCCAGCGGAAACTGTGTCACTTACTGATCGCCCAGAGCCACTGACTGACCGCTTGGGGGGCACTGAGCCACTCATTGGTCGTCGGTTATGTGGATTGTGCACAGGCCACCCAGAGTCACCAGAACTGACCACTGACTTCCTAGAACCACCTGGGCCACTGATGGGTCATCCAGAGCCACCTGTACTGCTGACTGTCCTTCCAGGAGGATTTAAGTCACTGGCTGGCCTCTTGGTCCCACTGATTGATCACTCAGGTCCTGAGCTGGAGCTGCCATTCTGGCGCCTGGGCACGGAGCCAGAACTAACCATAGGCCGAAGACTCCCTGTGATGGGCTGCCCAGGAGCTAGGCTGGAGCTGCTGCCTGACGGCCTGACACTTGGACTCTTAGCCTTATGTGGGGAGACCACAGGTCCAGGTCTGGAATGGCTAGGATAGAGAGGAGATTTTTGGCTGTGTGCTCAGTAACAGATTTCTGAGTCCCTTTAGCAGAAGTCTTTGGAACACTTGGTGAAAAGGTGCTCAAGTGGGTCTTTCCAGCCCCACCGAAAACAGGCCTGTCATGGTCCTTTTGAAGTGAGGCTTGGGAACAGTTGCTGGATCCTACTTTGGTCCTCTCTCCTGGCATGGATTTGAATGAAAACAAACCTAAATGTTTCTTATTATCTGTGCTGGGTCTGGATTTCTTCTCAGCATGAGGAAGGGAAGTGCCTTTGGGAGAGGGATGCTTGTCCCTGGAAACTCTGCTGGATTTTGTGACCATACGTTCAGTATGAGAGGGCACCATTTTGGTCAGAGGTAGTCCTGCATCTGCTTCAGGCTTCTTTTTCATATGTCTTCATTCAAGAAGTTTTCACTCCCTAAGTTCTTGTGCAATCATAGGCCACTTTTCTGTGTGTTTTTTTTTTCACTACATTGATTTCCACTGGTTCATACTGTTGGAAGCTAGCCATTGTCTTCCCTATCAGAAAAGTGTAAACAAGGAATGCAGAAGGCTCATGAACCTTGAGCTCTGCCAAAGGCCAAAGCTATGCACTGATTGTTTAGTTGAGACAATGGTGGCTCAAGCAATTTCCTGACCAAACAGACTCAAAGTAAATTTTTACTAATATTTACTGACCTTTAAGATAGTCTTCCAGAATTGCCTGCCTGACTAAGGGCAATATGTGTATCTAAAATTGAATAAAAGGCTGGCAGGGCCTGGGCACCAGTGAAGTCCTTGCCCTTGCATTGGACTCTCTGCCTGGCCCCCCATTATTTCCAAATTATTATTTCTTTTGACCATGGCCCTTCTCCAGATCCCAAACCCTGAGCCATGCGGGACGTGGACTCTCACATCTGGCACCTCGAATGATGGATGTCTGGAAAAGAAGATTTATGATGGAGCAGAAAAACAAAGTTTCACCAGCAAGTTGGGGAAAAAGAATTCACTGGATAGGTGGGGAAATTTGCTGCGTGCAAAGCCCACAGCCAGCTGCAGAAGTTGAGATCTGTAAGTAGGGTGGGAACATCTTTTTTTAGTCAGGCTAATGGGGCAGAATTTGTCAAAAGGGGAGAAGCTTTATTGTAGACTTTTGGTTTGCATGCTTAAGGATAAAGGAATTAAAGTGTCAGAAGGTATTCTCTTACAGTTTTTGCATGTTATTATAGAACATAATCTCTGGTTTCCTGAAGAAGGTACATTAGATGTTGAATGTTGGGAAAGAGTTAGTCAGAACTTGAAAAAACCTCAGCAGCAGGGGAAAAATTTGCCTCCAAATTATTTCTCCTTGTGGAACATGGTATTGCATTTGCTAGAGCCTTCTAGAGAAACAAAAGAGGATAAACCCCCACCCCTTGCACCTTCTGCTCCTAAAGAGGAGCAAAAAGAAAAATTGGAGGAATGGCCTTCATGGCCCCCTCCACCTCCATGTCCTAATCCTGAAACATTTAATTCACCATTAATAGAATCACCTATGCAAAGAGCTATCCGAGAAGGATTGAAGTACATGACGGTGGAGGACCAACATTCTTTTCCTATTATACAAGTATCTGACCCACAGCTCCTAAATCATATAATAAGACAGCATGAAAAATTTGACTTTAAAATGATAAAGGCCTTGCGTGAAAGCATAGTCCAGAATGGTCCTATAGCTCTTTTACCGGAGAAATTATGACTAATATTTCTGAAGCATTCTTAGCTCCTTATGATTGGTATTCTCTGGCTCACGGAGGAGATTATTTACTATGGAAGGGAGAATTTTTGGAGAAATGTCAGAAGCAAGCCCATGCAAACTGCGGGCTGAATGCTCAAATAACTTATGAAATGCTGACAGGACTGGGACAGTATAATGACATGCAAAATCAGCTAAATTATGTGCAACAGGCATATGAGCAAATTAGACTTTGTGGAAAAAGAGCTTGGTGGGCTTTACCATCAAAAGGGGACCCTGAGGGAGCTTTTAGTAAATGTATGCAGGGGCCTACAGAGTCATTTTCTGACTTTATGGCTTGCCTCACTCAAGCAGTGAGATGCCAGATTCAACACGAAACAGCAGGAGACATTTTAATTCAGCAATTAGCTTATGAAAATGCCAATGCTGATTGTAAGAAATGCCTGATGCCTCTGAGAAAAAATAGTACCATTACAGAAATGATTCGAACACGTCAGAATGTGGGGTGAGGCACTTTTCAAGCAAACTTACTCGCTGCCGCTGTAACAGTGGGGAATAAAAGGTGTTATAATTGTGGAAGAACAGGACATTTTAAAAAAGAATGTAAGCAACCAAGAAGGACACAAGGTGGCGATCTAGGGAAAGGCGTGAGCATTCTGCCTCCCAATTCAATCAACACAGATTAAACCTCTCTGTGTCCTAGAAGTCAGAAGGGAAACCATTGGGTTGGTTAATGTAGATAGAAATTTCATAAAAATGGGCAGCCATTAGATCAAGACATTGAGAATGGCCAACCACAGGGAAACGGCCCCCGAGCCCCATCATCAATAGGGGAAGTTTGCCCTGCAAGGCCCACAGTGGACTCCCTCATCTGAGCCACTCCAGGGAGCGCAGGCCTAGTTTTTAACAGTACTATAGCGGTCACTTTGAGCCCCGATATGGTTCGGCAAGCTGTTCCTACAGGAATCTGGGGACCTGTGCCACCAAGAACTTTAGGATTAATCTTAGGGAGAAGTGGAAAAACTCTGAAAGGACTAACTGTTCTGCCTGGAGTCATAGATTCAGACTGTTGAGGGAGAAATTAAGGTAATATTAGAATGTAATCATATTATGCAAATTACTTCAGGACAAAGAATTGCTCAGATACTACTTCTACCTTTTATTCAGCAAGGTGAAGCTATAAATAGAAAAAGAGGAACACAAGGATTTGGAAGCTCAGATATCTATTGGATACATGAAATTAGCAAAACCCATCCTATGATTAATTTAAGAATAGAGAGAAAACGGTTTAAAGGTTTAAGAGACACTGGAGCGGATGTCAGCATTATCAGCAAAGAATTCTGGCCTCCAAGTTGGTCCATGGTAGAAGCTATAAGCTCTATCATGGGGGTCAGAGTTCCTGATAATACACAATGCAGTGTTGCAGTGTTAAGGTGGCAAGATGAAGAAGGACAGACAGGATGGTTTCAGCCTTACATAGTCTCTGGGATTGCAGTCAACTTATGGGGCCAGGATGTTTTAGAAGGTTTACAAGCTTGTATTATTACCAGCAAAGGATAGCAGTTAATAACTCAGATGGGATATCAGACTGGTCAAAGCTTAGGGAAAAAGTAATCAGGGAATTAAAGAGTCCATCCAAGCTGAAGGAAACCCAGGAAGATGAGGATTAGGATATCAACCTTTTGAGGAGTGGTTACTGCTCAATCTCCTCACCCTCATGCAGATCCTATACAATGGAAAGATGATAGACCTATATGGGTGGATCAGTGGCCATTAACCAAGGAGAAATTAGGTCATATTCATGAATTAATACAGGAACAAATAGAGCGTAGAGCCTTCCAATAGTCCTTGGAATACACCTATATTTACTATACCTAAGAAGGCAGCATGAAAATGGCAATTGTTACATAATCTTAGAGCGGTTAATACTACTATGCATACCATGGAAGCTTTACAGCCTGGACTCCCAGCGCCTTTTCAAATTCCTCTAGATTGGTCTCTTATAGTAGTAGATCTTAAGGATTGTTTCTTCACCATTCCCTTGGCACCTCAAGATAAACAGAGATTTGCATTTCCAGTGCCAGCTATTAATAATATAGAACCCATGAAAAGATATCAATGGAAAGTTTTGCCTCAAGGAATGGCCAGTGGCCCCACCTAGTGTCAAAAATATGTAGCTCAAGCTGTTCAGCCTCTAAGGGACAAATATTCCTGATGTTACATTATTCATTACATGGATGACTTGCTCTTAGCAAGTCCATGGGAAGTGCAGACTTTGGCAATGTAAAAATTGCTCCAGAAATGGTACAGAAAGAAACGCCTTTCAAATATCTGGGAACCATAATTGAAAACCAACGTATTAGGACTCAAAAGGTGGAAATAAGATTGCCTTAAAACTTTAACTGACTTTCAAAAAGTATTAGGGGACATTAACTGGTTAAGACCTTATCTGAAAATCTCTACAGGAGAAATGACAAATTTATTTAATATACTTAGGGGTGACTCTAATCTTTCCTCATCCTGAACATTAACAGATGAAGCTAGGAAGGAGTTGCTAAGAATTGAGCAGGCAATCTCTTCAGCCCAATTAGCATGGATAGAGCCTAAATTGCCTTTATTGGGACAGATTAACCCTACTGCAAATAGTCCCACTGGAACTCTCCTGCTATTATTGAATGGGTCCACCTAGGGCATCAATCCTCTAAAACTGTGGTTAATATATAGAACTACGGCTCAGTTGATACCTCAACTTAGAAAGTGCTGCAGGCAGTTTAGAGAAGAACCCCAATGCATTTACCTTCCCCTCACTGGGAAGCAATTAGAAATATTATTTAAAACTGATTTGAATTGGCAAATTGGACTAAGTGGATATTCAGGGGAACTTAGTTGTCACCTATTAAAAGACAAATTACTACAATTTTTATATTATACCCCCTTATTATACCAAAAAATACTAGGCAGGAACCTATTCCTGGAGCATTAACTGTTTTTACTGATGGTAAAAACATTTTACATTGAATGGTAAAGCTGCCTATCATACAATGAATTCAGACCGAGTCATACTGACCAGTCATACTTCTGTACAAAGAATTGAATTAGAGGCTATTAAGGCTGCATTGCAGGATTTCCAAGAGCTTCTTAATATTATCTCTGGCTCTTCTTATGTTGTGGGCCTAGTGAATAGAATTGAAACTGCTCGGTTAAAATGGCTCAGTGACCAAAGTTTATTTTTTACTATTTAAACAAGTTCAGCAGATTGTACACTCACATCAGGGCTCACAGTGTATTACCTGGCCGGCTAACAAAAGGAAATGCACATGCTGATCAATTGGTTGCTATATTAAAACATGCCTCAGAATCTCATCAGCCTGCCAAAATGTTGTCCAAACAATTCTCGATCACTCGACAGCAGGCAAAACAGATTATCAGAGAATGTCCCACTTGCATGTTACATCTGCCTCAAAGGTCTAATACAGGAATTAACCCTTGAGGATTGATAAGGGAACATATCTGGCAAATGGATGTAACACATTATACTCCTTTTGGACACCTTGGGATATTGCTTGTCTCTGTATATACCTTTTCAAAGGGCCTATGGGCTACTGCATCTACAGGGGAAACGGCAAAACAGGTTATTAATCATTGCCTAGCTGCTTTTGCCATCATGGTGATTCAAAAAATCATTAAAACTGACAATGGACCAGCTTACACAACCTGTCATTTCCAGCAATTTTGTAAAAAGTGGAAAATTCAGCACATTACATGAATACCATATAATTCGCAGGGACAGGCAATTATAGAATGCCAGCATCATAGGCTAAAATCCCAACTTGAAAAACAGAAAAGGGGGAATATGGAGAAATCGCCTGTAGGTAGACTACACTAAGCCTTAATTACTTTAATTTTTTTCACTTGTAATGCCGATGGCAAGACACCCATGGAAATAAACTGGTGTCAGAATAAGCCAAAGGAAAATGGTCTGGTTAAATGGAAAGATCCTGAGTCTGGTTTATGGAAGGGCCCCAACCCCCATTAACATTTGGTAAAGGCTACGCTTGTATATTTCCAGAAAATTTCTCGAAGCCCATGTGGATTCCCACAAGAAATATTAAACTTCAACATGGATCCGAGGGAGGAACTGGCCAGGTTAATGAGGACCTTGCACGTGGAGCCATGCCTTACAGCTGCAGACAATTGACTACCCCAGCCACAGATAGCAGCAGCCCCAAGCAACCCACTGAAGATAGGGAATGGGAGGAGGACAAGACAAATAGCCCAGAGGTCACCTGCGGGATGGTGAAGAAGGTGGTCCAGAAAGCTGAGAGAATTTGTGAGGAGACCAGAACCCCAAGAACACCTGAGAACGTCTTTCTTGCCCTGCTAGCAGTCATCAGCTGTGTGATAATGCTACGGGGGCAAATGGAGAAGTATTTTGGACTTATGTTCCTGACCCTCCATGGGTAAGACACCTTACGTGGGCTGATCCCCCACCTAATGTAGTCACCAATAACACCAAACACCTTGGTCACCCAGGAGGACCACGGGTGGGGCAAGGAAGTATATGGGCAAAGTATAATTACATGGGTATCACCACCTAGCTTCCTTTTGTATGACACAGAACCAAACCACAGCTCCTTTGTGTGTAAAATTAAAAAGAGGCTTCTGGCTAACATGGACACCAAAGGAGAGGGGAGCAAAAGCCCAAATACATCTACTATCACTACTTACTCTGGGGAGATGTGCAGAAAATGTAACTTTATTAAGACACCCCCCCACAGTCAGCCGTTATGTAAAAAGTCTCATGAATGGCACCCCATCGAGGAAGAAATTAATTGGCAAGACTGTTATAGTGACCACCCCACCAGCAGCAAACTTAACAGTTTTTTCTTTGTGGATTGGAGCCCCTATGGGTTTGCATATAGTAACAATCGCACCCTAAAATGGAAGGGGAATGCATCCTATCTATATGTTGAAGCTAATCCATTTCATGGCATGGAGGAGGATTTGTTGGATCTCAATTTCAACATGACAATTGGCCCCTAAAAAATACATAATGTAAATTAGCTGCTGCACTTGCACCTATTAAATAGTATAGTTTTAACTATAGCTCAGATAATTCCATTTGTACCTTATGGAGAACTCCCAATAAGACAGTATTTCCCACCACCTGTGTATTTGATCCGTTTGTACTCCTCTCAGGCCCCATCCAGATGCACCTTAATATTACAAGCCATCTGTGTGAGGTGTCATGCACAGGCTGCACTATCCCATTGTATTAATTTTACATTCCAAAAGGATTCCCTCATGATTTTAAAACAACCGGCTTTCGCTTAGTTTCCTACTAACCGAACCGAGCCTTGGGAATCACATCAAACCTACCAACTGTTACATGATCTGGTAAAAATCTTAAAAAGACAAAAAAGATTTCCTGGAATGTTAATTGCAGGACTCTTTGCCCTCGTAACATTACTTACTTCTGTGGGCATTGCTGCTTCATCCATGGTACAAACTGTTCAAACTTCTCAGTTTGTACAACCGGTCTATACAAAAAAGAATTGATAGCCAGTTTGAGATAGAATGATCACCATTAAAGTCTACAGTCTTGTGGATGGGTGATAAAATACACAGCTTAGAACAAAGAATATCTTTGTAGTGTCATTATAATTTTTCCCAGATTTGTGTTACTCCATTCCCTATTGGGGATCAATAAAAAAATCACCTTGGTACTTGGGGTAAAGATAACACAAACCTTGATATTTTAGAATTAAAACAGCATATTGTACAATTATCCCAGGCAAACTTATAAACTAATTCCTTAGATGCCTGGCAGAAATTTAAAAAAGACATGAATGAATTTAATCTCTTCCACTGGATCTCCTTACATTTGCCTCTCAGCATAACCACTATTGCTTGTCTCATTTTTATTCTTATGTTTATTTCTAGTCTGCAGATGTGGAATGAAGAGTCTTAAAAGGACTTGAACCCTTCAGGTGGCATGCACTTTTCAACATTTATTAAGAAAAAGAGAAGGGGGAGATGTTGGAAGCTACCCATTGCCTTCCCTATCAGAAAAGTGTAAACAAGGAATGCAGAAGGCTCGTGAACCTTGAGCTCTGGCAAGGGCCAAAGCTATCCACTGATTGTTTAGTTGAGACAATGGTGGCTCAAGCAATTTCCTGACCAAATAGTCTCAAAGTAAATCTTTACTAATATTTACTGACCTTTAAGATAGTCTGTCTGTTACCGGAATTGCCTGCCTAAGGGCGATATGTGTATCTAAAATTGAATAAAAGGCTGGCAGGGCCTGGGCACCAGTGAAGTCCTTGCCCTTGCATTGGACTCTCTGCCTGCCCCCCCATTATTTCCAAATTATTATTTCTTGTCTTGTCTCATCATTTGCCCACAGCCCTTCTGCAGATCCCAAACCCAGAACCATGCGGGACATGGACTCTCACATCATACTGCTTTTTCTCAGCCAGCCTGAGTAGGTCAGTGAAGTTCATGATGGTAGGGCACTTTTAAGGGGAACCTTTGGTTTACTTTCAACTTTGGGAGGAGGTTCTTGCTCTGATGCTGCTTCTAAGAATTCTTCCATTTCATACTCTTGGTGTGTTCCCTGACTAGTGGCTTTCCATTGCCTGTCTTTTCTTTGACTTTTCCTCAACAGGAATCCCATTTAACAATGGAAATTGTCCTTTGTCCTCTTGGCCATAGCTTTTGCTTTCTTCTCATGTTTTAGCTCAATTCACTTTTTCACTAGTTCTTCTTTTCTCCTTTTTCTTTCTAAGGTTTTTTTTTGTCTGAGCTCCTCCACTTTTCTTCTGAGAAAAGCTTGTATGCTGCTGATTGGACACCTTTAACTTTGGGATCTTTTTTGGGAGGACCCACTGCCAAACCATACCTTTTCCATATGCTGTTGGTTCCTTGTCCTTTAGAAGCTATCATGAGAATTTCCCTGAAATCCATGTTGACTGAACTGGATAAAATGGGCCGGCTCTTGGAGGGGAATGAAAGTGCATCTTACTCAGTGGCCAGCTGCAGCCAAATGAACTGGCTGGCCACCTCTTTTCTACCTCTACTCAGCACGACCAATTCCAGCACTGTCCAAGGCAGTCTGCCTGCCCCCTTCCTCAAGCAGCCTATATCCTTACAAGTCCAATGCTTTGCTCCCACCTTTGAAACTTTAAATAAAAGTTTTACATCCACAAGATAAATTAGTAGATTGTTCCGAATTCATTGACATAATCATTCAGTTAAGAATAAGTTACTTCAATTTAATTGTTAAATCTCAGTTCAGCCTGGCTGGTGTGACTCATTGGATTGAGTATTCTTTCAGGCACCAAGAGGTTGCTGGTTTGATTCCTGGTCAGGGCACATGCCAGGGTTGTGGGTTCAATCCGCAGAAGGGGGCATGCAGGAGGCTGCCGATTGAAGTGATATCTCTATCTCATCAATATTTCAGTCTCTCTCTCCCTTTCCCTTCCTCTCTCTCTGAAAATCAGTATTACCATATATTTTTAAAAATCTTTGTTCAGGAAATGGTGATAGACATGTACTCCCAAAATGTCTGAATCCTTGCTTATATGGTGAAGAAATAAAAGTTCATATTGATTTTTTTGCTAACAATCAATAATTGTACTCATTTCATATTTTTTAATTTATTTCAGAGAGAAAGAGAGAGATAGCATGCATATAAATACATATCCTTTAAAACAGTACATTAAATATATAACCAAAGAAAATGTACAATGGCAACAAAACATAAGATGCCTAGGAATGATCTTAACAAAAATGTGCACAATCTGTATAAATAAAATTTTTAAATACTACTCAATAACTGACACTTGAACAACTGGACAGTAACATCATATTCTTGGGTAAAAAACAACAACAACAAAACATAATGATGTCAATCTCCCAATGTTGATTATAAATTTATTATGTTTTGATTAAAATATCAGCAAGATTTTTAAGACCAAAACAAGCTCATTTAAGTTCACATGTTCAAATGAAAAACGTAAAAGAAAATTCTGGCCTGGCCAGCATGGCTCAGTGGTTGACCCATGAATAAGGAGGTTACAGTTTGATTCCTGGTCAGGTCACATGTCCTGATTGCAGGCTTGATCTCCCTAGTGGGGAGCATGCAGAAGACAGCTGATCAATGATTCTCTCTCATCATTGATGTTTCTCTGTCTCCCTCTCCTTTCCTCTCTGAAATTAATAAAAATATTTTTAAATAAAATTCTGAAAAAAATGAATGAATAAAAGCTACCCAAACAGATAGAATAATGTATCTACACTAATAAAAGAGTAAGACGCAAATTGACCATACCTTTGTGATGCCCACCAGCCAATCAGGAGTGAGTATGCAAATTAACCCAACAAAGATGGCAGGTTAATTTGCAGGCACCGAGCAGCCAGGGGTGGGGCGGGACACTTGCATCATTGCCATGGCGATGATGCAGGTGTTCTGCACTGCCCCAGTCACTCTGGGCCTCTGGGCAGCATGGCAAGGCGGAAAGGCGGCTCCAGGCCAGAGTGAAAAGGCGGCTCCAGAGCGAAGGCAGTGCTGGCAGCCAGGGTAAGGAAGGCCCATTCTTGCACGGATCTTCATGCATCAGGCCTCTCGTTGTGTTATAAAGCTACAGTAATTAAAAAACTTGGATAATGTCCTTTGAATAGATAAACTGATGGAACAGATAACAAAGTCCAGACTCAAATACATATGGAAATTCGGTAAAATAAAAATATCTCCTTAGGTCAGTGGGAAAATATGCATTATATAATAAAGAGTGTTGGAACAACTGAATGGGGAAAAATATTGAACCAAAAATTAACTAATTTTACTCATAACTAATATAAAAACTGAAAGCTACTGAAAACCTAAGGGTACAAAGATATCAAAAGTGAAAGAATGGAAAAAAGTATATTAAGCGAATATAAACCAAATAAAAAGTATATGATAACACAGGAGACTTGAAGGCAAAAAGCATTACTATAAATAAAGAGCACTTCATATGAATAATTTCATTTTACCAGGAATATCCAAATTCACAAGCCCTTCATAACATGAAATCAAAGTACATAGAAGAGAGCTACAGGGGAAACTAGATACGTTTATAATCGTAATAAATTTAACACACCTCTCTCATTCAGAAACAGAGCATACCTCTTTCAGAACCAATAGCCTCACACAAAGACTTCAGTAAGGATGTAAAACACTTCAACAACCTGAGCATCAAACTGCACTCAACAATCAGATAACCCACTGTACCCAACAACTTTTCCTGTTGAAAGGCACTAAGGTATTATTCCCAAGTTGCACATGCATACAAGTCCTTTGGTTGATCTCTCCCCTTCCCCACACCCTCCCCTGCTTTCCCTCTGAGATTGGATGGTCTGTTTGATGCTTCTTAGTCTCTGGATTTATTTTTGTTAATCAGTTTATTTTGTTCATTATATTCCACAAATAAGTGAGATCATGTGATATTTATCTTTCTCTGACTGGCTTATTTCGCTCAGCATAATGCTCTCCAGGTCCATTCATGCTATTATGAATGGTAAGAGTTCTTTCTTTTTTATAGCTACATAGTATTCCATTTTGTAAATGTACCATAGTTTTCTAATCCACTCATCTGTTGATGGGCTGTTAGGCTGTTTCCAAATCTTAGCTATTGTAAATTGTGCTGTTGTGAACATAGGGGTGCATGTAATTTTTCTGATTGGTGTTTCTGATTTCTTGGGATATAGTCCTAGAAGTGGGATTACTGGGTCAAATGGGAGTTTCATATTTAAGTTTTTTAGGAAATTCTATACTGTTTTCCACAGTGGCTGCACCAGTCTGCATTCCCACCAGCAGTGCACGAGGGTTCCTTTTTCTCCACATCCTTGCCAGCACTTGTCTTTTCTTGATTGGTTGATGATAGGAAAGTTCTTAGTTTTAAAAGTTCTGAAATACACTCCTAAATAGCATTTCATTCAGCACTTAGAGATGCTCCACTGTAGCCACCCCCTTGTCCTGCTGACCTGCACTGAGGTGCTACTCCCAAGATGCACACAAGATGTCAGTGGAGGAGCATTTCAATTATTTTTCAAGTGAACCTGCTGGACTATGAAGCAGGGGTAAACTAACTTCAAAGAATTGAAATTATATACAATATGTTTCTTGTTGTCATTGTAGTTAATCCAGAAATCAGGAACTGAAGTACCTAGAAACTCCTTATATTTAAAAGTTGTCAAAACACTTCTAACCCCAACAATACATCACAATTCAAGTTAGAAAATAAGTTGAACTAAATGATAATACCACATACCAAAACTTATGAAAAAATGTGCACTCATAAATGCACATACTAGGAATAAAAGTTGAAAATTTACATGTTTTGCATCCATATTAAGAACCTAAAATAGTAAATTATATAGAGATAAAACAGAAGAAAGGAAATGTGCACATGTAGAGATGTCTGAAGGGAGATATATTTAAAATGATAGCAGTTTTTTTTTAACTCATGGGGTAGAATTTTGAATTAACTCTATATTTTATTGCTTAAGTAAACTGCACACAGAAAGCCATTTTAATTTTAGGAAAAATGTTTTAGAGAAAAACGGGATAATCCTAGATAATAAAGAGGTAATATGCAAATTGACCATCATACCCTCACACAAGATGGCTATCCCCATGTGGTCATAAGATGGATGCCCCATGTGGTCATAAGTTGGCCACACCCATGTCATCACAAGATGGCCATCTCCATGTGGTCACAAGATGGCCTCACCCATGTGGTCACAAGATGGCCACCACCATGTGGTCACAAGATGGCCACCACCATGTGGTCACAAGACGGCTGCCCCCATGTGGTCACAAGGTGGCCATGCCCATGTCATCACAAGGTGGCCACCACAAGATGGCCAGAAGGGGAGGACAGTTTTGGGGGACCGGGCCTGCAGGGGAGGGCAGTTGGTGGAGACTAGGCTGGCAGGGGAGGGTAGTGGGGGCGATCAGGCCTGCAGGGGAGGGAAATTGGGGGCTGATCGGGCTGGCAGGGGAGCAGTTAGGCATCGATCAGGCTGACAGGGGAGTGGTTAGGGGGTGATCAGGCTGGCAGGCAGAAGCAGTTAGGGGCAAACAGGCAGGTAGGCAGGCGAGCAGTTGGGAGCCAGCAGTCCTGGATTGTGAGAGGGATGTCCCAGATTGGAGAGGGTGCAGGCTGGGCTGAGGGACACTCCAACCCCCAGTGCACGAATTTCATATACCGGCCCCCTAGTCCTATATTATAAAAGGCTAATATGAAAATCAACTGAATAGCAGAACGACTGGTCGCTATGATGTGCACTGACCACCAGGGGGCAGACGCTCAATGCAAGAGCTGCCCCCTGGTGGTCTGTTTGCTCCCACAGTGGGAGAGCCGGTCAGCCAGTAGCTGGGCTCACCATTAGCCAGTACAGCAGTGCTGGCGGGAGCCTCTCCTGCCTCCATAGCAGTGCTAAGGATGTCCAACTGACAGCTTAGGTCCCTCAGTCGGATATCCCCTAAGGGCTCCTGGACTGTGAGAGGGAGCATGCTGGGCTGAGGGAACCCGCTCCCCCCAGTGCATGAATTTCATGCACTGGGCCTCTAGTTTATAAATAATTAGCTAGACTGTTGTGATGGCAACACAAGTTTTTCCTTTGCTCAACAAGGCTTGTCTCTTAGACTAAAGAGAATAAAAATTCTTCCTAATTTTTTAGCCCAAAGTGGCTCCTTTCATAATCTGCACCTCTTCCTGTGCAATCCCAGCAGTTCTGAGAAAGGGAAACCCTAAATCTTGGGGTCCCTGGAATCTACCTGAGCTTGGTTCTAAGATTTACAAGCAATGTTCTTTTTAACACAGAACAGATTTCTCAAGGTTTTCATTTTGTAACTTTGAAAAAAAACCCTTTTTTTTTGGTTAATACACAATCTGAGGATATTTTCTCCATTGATCTTTTAGAGAGTGGAAGGGAGGGAGGGAGCAGGAAAAAGAGAGAAAAATCAGTGTGAGGGAGACACATCAATTGGTTGCCTCCTGTACTCATGGGGTATCAAATCTGCAACCCAGGTACATGCCCTTGACTGGGAATCAAACCTGCAACTCTTCCCAGTGCAGGCTGACCCTCTAACCACTGAGCAACACCAGTCAGGCCAAATTCTCCTGTTTTATAGTGTAGTTCATTCATTGCTGACAGTCCAAGCCTCAGCACCTTGGCTCTGCCTCCAGAGAGACTGTAAGATGGGACCACACAGCTCAGGTAAGCAGTGCACTCCAGAATTCTGGTGTTCAGCCTGAACTATATGCTCATGAAAAGTGCTCACTAATGGCCACCCCATCTCTCAAATCAGAAAAAATCCTGCTGGTTGTCCTGTATCTGTGACCTGCTGTTTGCCCTGTGTCCCAACACCACTTATTTTATAAGGCACATTTTCACAACTGATCTAAGGAGACATCTTTATTTTACAAAATTTACTGGCGGATTTCGGTAACTTACTAAACCTTCTATTCTGTTCAATTAATTCACGTACAAATGAATGTGA
The DNA here is from genome assembly GCF_963455305.1 of Plecotus auritus. Taxonomy (NCBI): domain Eukaryota; kingdom Metazoa; phylum Chordata; class Mammalia; order Chiroptera; family Vespertilionidae; genus Plecotus; species Plecotus auritus. Next base: position 120,978,798 of record NC_137770.1, on the reverse strand, counting down.
AAAACAATGAGGAAACATTTGGTATATAAAACGCTTTGGGAAATGGTAGAGTGAAGCATAATAGTAATTCCTCCTCTGGAAAACCTGCTATTTGAAATTCTCTGCTATTTTTAGATAGTCCCTTGCTCTGTAAGTCAACTCTGTCATTTTTTTTTTAAATATATTTTATTGATTTTTTACAGAGAGGAAGAGAGAGGGATAGAAAGTTAGAAACATCGATGAGAGAGAGACATCGATCAGCTGCCTCTTGCACGCCCCCCACTGGGGATGTGCCCGCAACCCAGGTACATGCCCTTGACTGGAATCGAACCTGGGACCCTTCAGTCCACAGGCCGATGCTCTATCCACTGAGCCAAACCAGTTAGGGCCAACTCTGTCATTTTTAGATGGTCTCTTATCCTGTAAAATAACTTTGCTTTTTAGCTTAAATAATAGGAAAGATAAACTTAACTGCCTGACCTTCCAAGCTAGCCATCCAACGTAAGGGGCTGATACAATGACACTGATATGTACTCCCATACCAGGTGTCTGTATAGATATGATATGTACTCAAGGTTACAAGTTGTCTGTATAGATATGACAGGTGTTTGTTAGATATGATATATACTCAAGGTTACAAGCTGTCTGCAAAAATAACGTACACAAAGACCTAGAATGATATAAAAAGGGAATACTCCTTCCTGTGATTGTTCAGAATTTGACAGAGGTATTCTGCTCGGAACCTGTGCGAAATAAAGATGACTCCTAACTAATTGACCCATTATGGTGTCTTGTCTAGCTTGCTGATTTATGATCCAACATTTGGAGGCCCCAGGAAGATAAGAGACAGGTGCCTACCGGCACCTGGTCTTAGATGCCTGGATGGATGGCCTTGCCCTCCTGGATACCAGGCCATGAGGATCTCTAAGGGAAGGTACCACCTGATGAAGTACCAGGACCCTGGAGACGCTTCTTGGTGGTCTTGACAGCCAGACAAGGGACACCTGACATGCCGCTACATTCTTTATGAGTCATCAGAAAGAAAGCCGCCTGAGGTGAGTGAATGCAAATTCCACCTGTTGACCTGGCAGCAAGCCTTTGGCCACCTGAGCACTTCTAGCTGTTCACTGGGCCAAGCCCAACCACTGGGTTCCTCACCACTTCTGGCTGTCCAGATGGCCCCTCCCATTGATGACATCGGCACTTCTGGCCGGTCCCCTGGCCCCAAACCCTTGTCCACCAGAGCAATTCAGGCTGTCCTCCTGGCCCTCCCCCTCAATGACATCAGCACTTCTGGTCGGTCCCTGCACACCAAGCCCTAATCCACCTGAGGACTTCTGGCTGTCCACTTGGCCCCTCCCCATTGATGACATCAGCACTTCCGGCAGGTAACCAGGCCCCAAACCCTTGTCCACCTGAGCACTTCTGGCTGTCCACGTGGCCCCTCCCCCTTGGTGATGTCAGCACTCCCTGCTGGTCCCCGAGCCATAAACCCTTAACCACCTTAGCACTTCGGGTTGTCCCCGTGGACCCTCCCCCTTGTTGACATCAGCACTTCCGGCTGGTCCCTGGTGCCCAAGCCTTTATCCACCAGAGCACTTCCAGCAGTTTACTGGGCCAAGTAAAATCCCTGGGGTTTGTCTCCAATTCGGGCTGTCAACGTGGCCGCGCCCCTTTATGAAGTCAGCACTTCTGGTAGGTCCCAGGGTACCTAACCCTTAACCACCTTAGTACTTAGGGCTGTCCACGTGGCCCGTCACCCTTGATGATGTCAGCATTTCCCTCCAGTCCCTGGTCTCCAAACCCTTGTCCACCAGAGCACTTCCGGCTGTTCACCTGAAACAGCCCATATCCTTGGTCAGCTCAGCAGTTCGGACTCATCTGGCCCTTCCCCATTAATGATATGAACACTTTAAATTGGTTCCCATGTCACAACCCTTGTTCTTGTGACTGTTTCCAGCAGTTCCCCAGGCCCTTGTTCGCCTCACCAACGAGCCACACTAGCTGGCTACTTAGCTGCTAAGATAGGGGTTACTTCCCAATCTCTGGAAGTTGGCTTAAGGGCCTAACACCCAGAGCCCCAGGTCACCTTAAGCTCATAGACTGCCTAATTTTAGGTTGGGAGGGTGGCAAGCATGGGGTCACCAGCACTCCATTAAGACAATTATGGGCATACATGAGCACAGGGATGCCCCAGGCTCCCCAACAGAGGAGAATCTCATTCTGGACTGACCTTCTACACAGACAACCCTAACTCTGGACTTTGAAAACAGGAAAAAGCAGTGCTGAGGCCCTGAATACCCTTTCCATACTGGGGGCACAGTTCTGCAAGCTCCAGGGTCACTTACAGTTTCCCGTGCCCTGGGGGCCAGCTCTTTGCTAAATTCACGGAGAATGCACTTCCCTGACGATATGTACCTTCTCCCTGCCTTCCAGAGTATGTACCTCCAAAGTTGGTGCGTTTGAGACGTTTGGGACCCTCCAATGCATTCACCTGACTCTACTAGCCCTTAAACTAGACAACTTCCACCTATTGACCTGGCAGAAAGCCTTTGGCCACCTGAGCACTTCCAGCAGTTTACTGTGCTAAGCAAAATCCTTGGGGTTTGTCTCCAATTCTGGGTGTAAACGTGGCCCCTCCCATTGATGATGTCAGAACTTCTGGCGGGTCCCCGGGTCCCTAACCCTTATGCACCTTAGCACTTAGGGCTGTCCACGTGGCCCCTCTCCCTTGATGACATCAGCACTTCCCTCCAGTCCCCGGTCTCCAAGCCCTTGTCCACCGGAGCACTTCTGGCAGTTCATCTGGGACAGCTGATATCCTTGGGCAAGTCAGCATGTCCCACTGTCCAACTGGCCCCGCCCCCTTGATGATATGAACACTTTAATCTGGTCAAAGGGCCCAAACCCTTGTTCACGTGACTATTTCCGGCTGTTCCCAATGCCCTTGTTTGCCTATCCAATGAGCCACACTAGCCGGTTAAGAAAAGGAGTGACTTTTCAATCTCTGGATCTTGCCTTAAGGTCTTAACTCCCACAGCTCCAGGTCACCTTAGGCTCAAAGACTGTCTAATCCTCGGTGGAGAAGGTGGCAAGCGGGGGTTCGCCAGCACTCCTTTAAGATAATCATGGGCGTACATGAGCACAGGGACGCCCCATGCTCCCCATCATAAGATCATCTCATTCTGCACTCACCTGCGACGCAGACAACTCAGCCTCTGGGCTGTGAAATTCGGGAAAAAGTAGTGTTGAGGCCCTGAAAACTCTTTCCATATTAGGAGCAAATTCCTGATGCTCCAGAGTCACTTATACTTTCCCACACGCTGACTGCCAGCTTTTTGCTTAATTCATGGGGAACGCCCTTCCCTGAGAATAGGTACCTTCTCCCTGCCTTCCAGAGTATGAACCTCAGAAAGCTGGGGCGTTTGCGACCTCTGGGACGATACAATGCATTCACCTGGCTCCACTAGCCCTTACACTTGACCACTTCCACTTGTTGATCTGGCAACAAGCCATTGGCCACCTCATCACTTCCAGAAGTTTACTGGGCCAAGCAAAATCCCTGGGGTTTGTCTGCAATTCTGGCTGTCCATGTGGCCCCTCCCATTGATGACTTCAGCACTTCTGAACGGTCCCCGGGTCCCTAACCCTTAACCACCTTAGCACTTAGGGCTGTCCATGTGGCCCCTCACCCTTGATGACGTCAGCACTTCCCCCCAGTCCCTGGTCCCAAGCCCTTGTCCACCAGAGCACTTCCGGCTGTGCACCTGGTCCAGCCCATATCCTTGGTCCCGTCAGCACTTCCGACTCTCCACCTGGCCCCACCCCATTGATGATATGAACACTTTAATCTGGTCACAGGGACCAAACCCTTGTTCACGTGACTATTTCTGGCTGTTCCCAATGCCCTTGTTCGCTGACCAATGAGCAACACTATCCGGCTAAGAAAAGGATTGAATTTCCAATCTCTGGAAGTTGCCTTAGAGGCTGTTCACCCACAGCTCCAGGCCACCTTAAGCTCAAAGTCTGTCTAACCCTCCATTGGGAGGATGGCAAGCACAGGGTAACCAGCACACCTTTAAGACAATCATGGGCATACATGAGCACAGGGACACCCCAGGCTCCCCAAAATAGGAGCATCTCATTCTGGACGCAGACAGTCCTGACTCTGGACTTTGAAAACAGGAAAAATCAGTGTTGAGGCCCTGAATTCCCTTTTCATACTGGGGGCACATTCCTGAAGCTCCAGGGTCACTTAAATTTTCCCGCGCCCTCATTGCCAGCTCTTTGCTAAATTCATGAAGAACACCCTTCCCTGAGGATATTTATCTTCTCCCTGCCTTCCGAATATCGACCTCAAAAGTTGGTGCGTTTGCAAATTTTGGGACCCTCCAATGCATTCACCTGGCTCTACTAGCCCTTACACTTGACCACTTCCACCTGTTGACATGGCAGCAAGCCTTTTGCCACCTGAGCATGTCCAGCAGTTTACTGGGCCAAGCAAAATCCCTGGGGTTTTTCTCCAATTCGCGCTGTCAACCTGGCAGTTCTTTATGAAGTCAGCACTTCTGGTAGGTTCCCGGGTACCTAACCCTTAGCCACCTTAGCACTAAGGCCTATCCACGTGGCCCCTCATCCTTGATGATGTCAGCATTTTGCTCCAGTCCCCGGTCCCCAAACCCTTGTCCACCAGAGCACTTCTGGCTGTTCACCTGGGACAGCTCATATCCTTTGGAATGTCAGCATATCCGACTGTCCCCCTGGACCCGCCCCCTTGATGATATGAACACTTTAATCTGGTCAAAGGGCCCAAACCCTTGTTAACGTTACTATTTCCGGCTGTTCCCAATGCCCTTGTTTGCCTGACCAATGAGCCACACTAGCCGGCTAAGAAAAGGAGTGACTTTTCAATCTCTGGATCTTGCCTTAAGGGCCTAACACCCACAGCTCCAGGACACCTTAGGCTCACAGACTGTCTGATCCTCGGTGGAGAAGGTGGCAAGCGGGGTTCTGCCAGCACTCATTTAAGATAATCATGGGTGTACAAGAGCACAGGGATGCCCCATGCTCCCCATCATTAGATCATCTCATTCTGCACTCACCTGAAACAAAGACAACTCTGCCTCTGGGCTGTGAAATCCGGGAAAAAGTAGTGTTGAGGCCCTGAAAACTCTTTGCATATTAGGAGCAAAGTCCTGATGCTCCAGGGTCACTTATAGTTTCCCACATGCTGACTGCCAGCTTTTTGCTTAATTCATGGGGAACGCCCTTCCCTGAGAATAGGTACCTTCTCCCTGCCTTCCAGAGTATGAACCTGAGAAAGCTGGGGCGTTTGCGTCCTCTGGGACTATACAATGATTTCACCAGGCTCCACTAGCCCTTACACTGGACCACTTACACTTGTTGACCTGGCAGCAATCCATTGGCCACCTGAGCACTTCCAGCAGTTTACTGGGCCAAGCAAAATCCCTGGGGTTTGTCTGCAATTCTGGCTGTCCACGTGGCCCCTCCCATTGATGACGTCAGCACTTCTGGCTGGTCCCCGAGTCCCTAACCCTTAACCACCTAAGCACTTAGGGCTGTCCATGTGGCCCCTCACCCTTGATGACGTCAGCACTTCCCTCCAGTCCCTGGTCCCCAAGCCCTTGTCCACCAGAGGACTTCTGGCTGTGCACCTGGTCTAGCCCATATCCTTGGTCCTGTCAGAACTTCTGACTCTCCACCTGTCCCCACCCCATTGATGATAAGAACATTTTAATCTGGTCAGAGGACCCAAACCATTGTTCACGTGACTATTTCTGGCTGTTCTCAATGCCCTTGTTAGCTGACCAAATGAGCCACACTAGCCAGCTAAGAAAAGAATTGAATTTCCAATCTCTGGAAGTTGCCTTAGAGGCTGTTCCCTACAGCTCCAGGTCACCTTAAGCTCACAGACTGTCTAACCCTCCGTTGGGAGGATGGCAGGCACGGGGTAACCAGCACACCTTGAAGACAATCATGGGCATACATGAGCACAGGGACACCCCAGGCTCCCCAAAATAGGAGCTTCTCATTCTGGACGCAGACAGTCCTGACTCTGGACTTTGAAAACAGGAAAAAGCAGTGTTGAGGCCCTGAATTCCCTTTTCATACTGGGGGCACAGTCCTGAAGATCCAGGCTCACTTAAATTTTCCCTCGTCCTGGTTGCCAGCTCTTTGCTAAATTCACAGAGAACGCCCTTCCCTGAGGATATGTACCTTCTCTCTGCCTTCCGAATTTCGACCTCAAAAGCTGGTGCGTTTGCGACTTTTGGGACCCTCCAATGCATTCACCTGGCTCTACTAGCCCTTACACCTGACCACTTCCACCTGTTGACGTGGCAGCAAGCCTTTGGCAACCTGAGCACTTCCAGCAGTTTACTGGGACAAGAAAAAGCCTGGGGTTTTTCTCCAATTCAAGCTGTCAACGTGGCCGCTCCCCTTTATGAAGTCAGCACTTCTGGTAGGTACCCGGGTACCTAACCCTTAGCCACCTTAGCACTTAGGTCTATCCACGTGGCCCCTCATCCTTGATGATGTCAGCATTTTGCTCCAGTCGCCGGTCCCCAAACCCTTGTCCACCAGAGCACTTTCGGCTGTTCACCTGAAACTGCCCATATTCTTGGTCGGCTCAGCAGTTCGGACTCTTCATCTGGCTGCTCCCCATTATTGATATGAACACTTTAAATTGGTTCCCGTGTCCCAACCCTTGTTCTTGTGACTGTTTCCCGCAGTTTCCAGGCCCTGTTTCGCCTCACCAATGAGCCACACAAGCTGGCTACTTAGCGCCTAAGATATGGGTTACTTCCCAATCTCTGGAAGTTGGCTTAAGGGCCTAACAGCCAGAGCCCCAGGTCACTTTAAGCTCACAGACTGCCTAATCCTCGGTTGGGAGGGTGGCAAGCACGAGGTCACCAGCACTCCGTTAAGACAATTATGGGCATACATGAGCACAGGGACGGCCCAGCCTCCCCAACATAAGAGCATCTCATTCTGGTCTGACCTACTACACAGACAACCCTGTCTCTGGACTTTGAAAACAGGAAAAAGCAGTGTTGTGGCCCTGAATACCCTTTCCATGCTGGGGCACAGTCCTGCAATCTCCAGGGTTACTTACAGTTTCCCGCTGCCTGGGGGCCAGCTCTTTGCTAAATTCATGGAGAACGCACTTCCCTGAGGATAGGTACCTTCTCCCTACCTTCCGAGTATCGATCTCAAAAGTTGGTGTGTTGGCGACTTTTGGGACCCTCCAATGCATTCACCTGGCTCTACTAGCCCTTACACTTGACCACTTCTACCTGTGGACGTGGCAGCAAGCCTTTGGCCACCTGAGCACTTCCAGCAGTTTATTGGGCCAAGCAAAATCTCTGGGGTTTGTTTCCAATTCGGGCTGTCAAGGTGGCCACTCCCCTTTATGAAGTCACCACTTCTGGTAGGTCCCCGGGTACCTAACTCTTAACCACCTTAGCACTTAGGGCTGTCCACGTGGCCCCTCACCCTTGATGATGTCAGCGTTTTGCTCCAGTCCTTGGTCTCCAAACCCTTGTGTACCAGAGTACTTCCGGCTGTTCACGTGGGACAGCCCATATCCTTGGTCAGTTCAGCAGTTCGGACTCTTCATCTGGCCCCTCCCCGTTAATGATATGAACACTTTAAATTGGTTCCCATGTCCCAATCCTTGTTTTTGTGACTGTTTCCCGCAGTTACCCAGGCCCTTGTTCGACTCACCAATGAGCCACACTAGCTGGCTACTTAGCTCCTAAGATAGGGGTTACTTACCAATCTCGAAGTTGGCTTAAGGGCATAACACCCAGAGCCCCAGGTCACCTTAAGCTCATAGACTGCCTAATCCTCGGTTGGGAGGGTGGCAAGCACGGGGTCACCAGCACTCCGTTAAGACAATTATGGGTATACATGAGCACAGGGACGCCCCAACCTCCCCAACATAGGAGCATCTCATTCTGGACTGACCTACTACACAGACAACTCTGACTCTGGACTTTGAAAACAGGAAAAAGCAGTGCTGAGGCCCTGAATACCCTTTTCATACTGGCGGCACAGTCCTGTAGCTTCCAGGTCACTTACATTTTCCCACGCCCTGGTTGCCAGCTCTTTGCTAAATTCACGGAGCACACCATTCCCTGAGGATATGTACCTTCTCCCTGCCTTCCGAGTATCGAACTCAAAAGTTTGTGCGTTTGCGACGTTTGGGACCCTCCAATACATTCACCGGGCTCTACTAGCCCTTACACTTGACCGCTTCCACCTGTTGACGTGGCAGCAAGCCTTTGGCCACCTGAGCACTTCCAGCAGTTTACTGGGCCAAGCAAAATCCCTGGGGTTTGTCTCCAATTCGGGTTTTCCACGTGGCCGCTCCAATTTATGAAGTCTGCACTTCTGGTAGGTCCCCGGGTAACTAACCCTTAACCACCTTAGCACTTAGGGCTGTCCACGTGGCCCTTCACCCTTGATGATGTCAGCATTTCGCTCCAGTCCCCGGTCCCCAAACCCTTGTCTACCAGAGAATTTCCAGCTGTGCACCTGAAACAGCCCATATCCTTGGTCATCTCAGCAGTTTGGACTCTTCATCTGGCCCCTCCCCGTTAATGATATGAACACTTTAAATTGGTTCCCATGTCCCAATCCTTGTTTTTGTGACTGTTTCCCGCAGTTCCTCAGGCCCTTTTTTCGCCTCACCAATGAGCCACACTAGGTGGCTACTTAGCTCCTTAGATAGGGGTTACTTCCCAATCTCTGTAAGTTGGCTTAAGGGCCTAACACCCACAGACCCAGGCAACGTTCGGCTCACTGACTGCCTGTTTTCCGGTGGGATGTTGGCCAGCAGTGCACCCTCAGCACTCCTTTAACACAACCCTGGGTGTCCTAGAAGTGGGATTTCTCATATTCCCCAACCTGGGGGCATCATACCCTGTAGTGACCTGGGACTCTGATAGCCCTGCCTATGGGCTTTAAAATTCGGGAAACAGCAGTGTTGAGGCCGTGAAAACCCGTTCCAAACTGGGAGAAAAGTCGAGACCCCTCCACGGTCACTTAAATTGTGTGGCAAACAGAGGGCCAGCTTTTTGTTGAATTCCTTGAAACTGTCCTTCCGAGAAGAGAGCTACCTTCTCTCTGCCTTCCAGAGTATTGACCACAGGACGTTCAACAGTTTCCGACCTCTTGGGATCCTCCAATGTATTGTCGTGGCTATACAAGCCTTTACACTTGACCACTTCCAGTTGTTGACGTCGAAGGCGGACTTGTTCTACCTGAGGATATCTAGTGGTTCACTGGGACAAGCCCAACCAATCAAGCTTGTTACCACTTCTCCCCTTGATGAGGTCAGCACTTATGGCCTGTACCAGGGCACCAATCCCAAAAGCACCTGTCCACTTCAGCTTCTCGATGTGGCCACCCCCCCTTAATGACGTCAGCATTTCCGGATGATCCCCGGGCACCAAACCCAAAACCACCTGAGCACTTCAGCCTCTACACATGGCCCCTGCCCCTTGAGGACGTCAGCACTTCCTGCCTGTCCCTGATCCCCATCCCTTTATTTATCAGAGCTCTTCCAGCTGTTCACCTGGGCCTGACAATATCCTTGGTCACCTCAGCCCTTCTGATTGTCCACCTGGCACACCCCATTGTGGCTATGAACACTTAAAACTGGTTAATGGTTCCCAACAGTTGTTCATGTGACTATTTACCACTGTAACCCCGACCCTGCTTTCCCTCTCCAACGAGCCACCCTAGCTGGTGCTTAGATAATAAGAAAAGGGGTGAATTCCCAATCTCTGGAAGTTGGCTTAAGGGCCTAACACCCACAGCCCCAGGCAAACTTCTGCTAACAGACTGCCTCTTTCACGGTGGGATGGTGGCCAGCAGTGCACCCTCAGCACTCCTTTAAAACAACCCTGGGTGTCCATGAGGTTGGATCCCTCATATTACCCAACCTAGGGGCATCATACCCTGCAGTGACCTGGGAACCCGATAGCCCTGCATATGGGCTTTAAAATCCTGGAAACAGCAGTTTTGAGGCCATGAAAATCGGTTCCAAACTGGAGAAAAGACCAGACCCCTCCACAGTCACTTAAATTGTGTGGGGAACTGAGGGTCAGCTTTTTGTTTAATTTCCGGGGAACTGTCCTTCGTGAGGAGAGCTCCCTTCTCGCTGCCTTCCAGAGTATAAACCACAGGACGTTCAACAGTTTCCGACCTCTTGGGATCCTCCAATGTATTCTCCTGGCTATACAAGCCTGTACACTTAACCACTTCCAGTTATTGACCTGGGAGGCTGACCTGGTCCACCTGAGGATTTCTGGTGTTTCACTGGGACAAGCCCAACCAATTGGCCTCCTTACTACTTCTGGCTCTCCATGTGGCCCCACCTCCTGATGACGTCAGCAGTCTCAGCTGGTCCTAGGCCCCAAAATTTTAACCACCTGAACCCCTCAATCTATCCACGTTGCCACGGACCTTGATGACGTCAGCACTTACGGCCTGTACCAGGGCCCCAATCCCAAAACCTCCTGACCTCTTCAGCCTCTCGATGTGGCCCCTTCCCCTTAATGACGTCAGCACTTCCACCTGGTCCCTGGACGCCAAAATCATAACCACCTGACCACTTAAGCGTCTACACATGGCCCCTGCCTCATGAAGACGTCAGGACTTCCTGCCTGTCCCTGATCCCCATCCCTTTATTTACCAGAGCTCTTCCGGCTGTTCACCTGGGCCTTACCATATCCTTGGTCACCTCAGCCCTTCTGACTGTCCACCTGGCACCCCCCATTGCGGATATGAACACTTAAAACTGGTTACTGGTTCCCAACCCTTGTTCATCTGATTATTTACTACTGTAACCCCGACCCTGGTTCACCTCACCAATGAGCCACACTGGCTGGCGCTTAGCTCATTAGAAGAGGGGTGATTTCCCAATCTCTGGAAGTTGGCTTAAGGGCCTAACACCCACAGCCCAGGTAACCTTCTGCTCACAGATGCCTCTTTCCTGTGGGATGGTGGCAAGCAGTGCACCCCCGGCACTTTTTTAAGACAACCCTGGGTGTCCATGAGTTGGGATCCCCCATGGTCCCCAACCTGGGGGCATCACACCCCGCAGTGACCTACGACTCTGACATCCCTGCATATGGGCTTTGAATTCTGGGAAACAGCAGTGTTAAGGCCCTGAAAACACTTTCCAAACTGAAAGAAAAGACCAGACCCCTCCATGGTCACTTAAATTTTATAGCGAACTGAGAGCCAGCTTTTTGTTTAATTACTGGGGAATTGTCATTCCATGAGGAGAGCTACTTACTATCTGCCTTACAGAGTATGAACCACAGAACATTTCGCAGTTTCAGACCTCTTGGGATCCTCCAATGTATTCTCCTGGCTCTAAAAGCCTTTACACTTGACCGCTTCCAATTGTTGATCTGGGAGGCAGCCCTGGTCTATGTGAGTATTTCTGGTTGTTCACTGGGACAAGCCCAACCAATCGACCTCGTTACCACTTCTGGCTGGCCACATGTACCCAACCCTTAATGACGTCAGCAGTCAGCTGGTCCTAGACCCCAAAATATTGACCACCTAAACGCCTGGGGATGTCCACGTGGCCCCTACCCCTTCAAGAGGTCAGCACTTCCGGCCTATACCCGAACCCCAATCCGATAACCACCTTACCACTTCAGCCTCTCTATGTGGCCCCTCCCCCTTAGTGAGGTCACTAATTCCAGCGGGTCCCCAAGCCCCAAACCCATAACCACCTGAGTACTTCAGCCTCTCAATGTGACCCCTCCCGCTTAATGTCCTCAGCACTTCCTTCATTTCCCAGGGCTCCAAACACAAGCACCTGAGCACTTCAGCCTCTACAGTTGGCACCTCCCCCGTGACGACATCAGCATTTCCTGCCTGTCCCTGATCCCCAGCCCTTTATTTATTAGAGTTCTTCTGGCTATTCACCTGGTCCTGACCATATCCTTGGTCACCTCAGCTCTTCTGACTCTCCGACTGACACCTCCCCATTGCGGATATGAATACTTTAAACTGGTTACCGGGTCCCAACTCTTTTTCCTGGGACTATTTCCCATTGAGCACACGGCCCTGGTTCACCTCTCCAATGAGCCGCACCAGCTGGCACTTAGATAATAAGAAAAGGGGTGAATTCCCAATCTCTGGAAGTTGGCTTAAGGGCCTAACACACACAGCCCCAGGCAACCTTCTGCTAACAGACTGGCTCTTTCACGGTGGAATGGTAGCCAGCAGTGCTCCCTCAGCACTCCTTTAACAGAACCCTGGGTGTCCATTAGGTGGGAACCCTCACATTATCCAACCTGGGGGCATAATACCCTGCAGTGACCTGGGACTCTGATGGCCCTGCATATGGGCTTAAAATCTGGGAAACAGCAGTGTTGAGGCCATGAAAACCTGTTCCTAACTGGGAGAATAGACCAGCCCCCTCCAAGGTCACCTAAACTGTGTGGCGAATGACGGTGAGCTTTTTGCTGAATTCCTGGGGAACTGTACTTCTGAGAAGAGAGCTACCTTCTCTGTGCCTTCCAGAGTATGGCCACAGGAAGTTCAACAGTATCCGACATCTTGGGATTCTCCAATGTATTCTCCTGGCTCTAAAAGCCTTTACACTTGACCACTTCCAATTGTTGATCAAGGAGGCAGCCCTGGTCTACGTGAGGATTTCTGGTTGTTCACTGGGACAAGCCCAACCAATCCACCTCGTTACCACTTCTGGCTGGCCTGATGTACCCAACCCTTAAAGACGACAGCAGACTCAGCTGGTCCTAGGCCCCAAAATATTGACCACCTAAACACCTGGGGCTGTCCACGTGGTCCATCCCCCTTCATCACGTCAGCACTTCCAGCCTATACCCGAACCCCAATCCCATAACCACCTGAACATTTCATCCTCTCTATGTGGCCCCTCCCCACTAGTGATGTCAGCAATTCTAGCGGGTCCCCAAGCCCCAAACCCATAACCGGCTGAGTACTTCAGCCTCTCAATGTGGCCCCTCCCCCTTAATGTCCTCAGCACTTCCAGCAAGTCCCAGGGCCCCAAACACAAGCACGTGAGCACTTGAGCCTCTACAGGTGGCTCCTCCCCCTTGATGACGTCAGCATTTCCTGCCTGTCCCTGATCCCCAGCCCTTTATTTACTGAAGTTCTTCTGGCTATTAACCTGGGCCTGACCATATCCCTGGTCACCTCAGCTCTTCTGACTCTCCGACTGACACCTCCCCATTGCTGATATGAACACTTTAAACTGGTTACCGGGTCCGAACCCTTGTTCCTGGGACAATTTCCCATTGTTCCCATGGCCCTGGTTCACTTCTCCAATGAGCCACACTAGCAGGCGCTTAGAAAATAAGAAAAGGGGTGAATTCCCAATATCTGGAAGTTGGCTTAAGGGCCTAAAACCCACAGCCCCAGGCAACCTTCTGCTAACAGACTGCCTCTTTCCAGGTCGGATGATGTCCAGCTGTGCTCCCTCACCCCTCCTTTAAAACAACTCTGGGTGTCCATGATGTGGCATGCCTCATATTCCCCAACCTGGGGGCATCATACCCTACAGTGACCAAACCCCAAACCTAACCTTAACCCTACCGCTACCCCTACCCCTAACACTAACCATAACCCTAACCCAAACCCTAACCCTAACCCTAACCTAACCCTAACCCTAACCCTAACCCTTAACTAACCCTAACCCTAACCCTAACCCTAACCCTAACCCTAACCGTAACCCTAACCCTAACCCTAAACCTAGCCCTAGCCATAGCCCTAACCCTAACCCTAAACCTAACACTAACCCTATCCTAGCACTAGCCCTAACCCTAACCCTAGACCTAGCCCTAGACCGAACCCTAACCCTAACACTAACCCTAACCCTAACCCTAGACCTAACACTAACACTAACCCTAAACCTAAACCTAACCCTATTCCTAGCCATAATCCTAAAACTAACCATAAGCCTAACCTAAACCTAACCCTAACCCTAACCCTAACCTAAACCTAACCCTAACCCTAAACCTTGCCCTTGCCCTAGCTCTAACCCTAAACCTAACCCTAACCCTAACACAAACACTAAGCCTAAACCTAACCCTAAACCTAGCCATAATCCTAACCCTAACCCTAACCCTAACCTAACCCTAACCCTAACCCTAACCCTTGCCTAACCCTAACCCTAACCCTAACCGTAACCCTAACCCTAACCCTAAACCTAGCGCTAGCCATAGCCCTAACCCTAACCCTATACCTAACACTAACCCTAACCTAGCCGTAGCCCTAACCCTAACCCTAGCCCTAGCCATAGCCCTAACCCTAACCCGAAACCTAACACTAACCCTAACCTAGCCCTAGCCATAACCCTAACCCTAACCCTAGACCTAACCCTAACACTAACCCTAAACCTAACCCTAACCTTATTCCTAGCCATAATCCTAAAACTAACCCTAACCCTAACCTAAACCTAACCCTAACCCTAACCCTAACCTAACCCTAAACCTAACCCTAAACCTTGCCCTTACCCTAGCTCTAACCCTAACCCTAACCCTAACCCTAACCCTAACCTAACCCTAACCCTAACCCTAACCCTAACCTACCCTAACACGAAACCTAACCCTAAACCTAGCCATAACCCTAACCATAACCCTAACCTAACCCTAACCCTAAGCCTAACCCTAAGCCTAACCCTAGCCCTAACCCTAACCCTAACCCTAATATAAACCTAACCCTATCCCTAACCCTAACCCTAACCCTAACCCTAACCCTAACCCTAAACCTATACCTAACCCTAGACCTAGCCCTAGCCCTAACCCTAACCCTAACCCTAGCCCTAGCCCTAGACAAAACCCTAACCCTAACCCTAATCCTAGCCCTAAACGTAACCCTACTCCTCACCATAACCCTAACCCTAACACTAACCCTAAACTACCCTAACCCTAACCCTAATCCTAGCACTAACCCTAACCCTAACCCTAACCCTAACCCTAACCTAACCCTAACCCTAACCCTAGCCCTAACCCTAAACATAACCCTAACCCTAACCCTTACCCTAACACTAAACCTAGCCCTAGCCCTAATCCTAGCCCTAACCATACCCTAACACTAATCTAACCATAACCCTAACCCTAAACTTATACCTAACCCTAGCCCTAGCACTAGCCCTAACCCTAACCCTAACCCTAACCCTAACCCTAACCCTACCGCTACCCCTACCCCTAACACTAACCATAACCCTAACCCAAACCCTAACCCTAACCCTAACCTAACCCTAACCCTAACCCTAACCCTAACCCTTAACTAACCCTAACCCTAACCCTAACCCTAACCCTAACCCTAACCGTAACCCTAACCCTAAACCTAGCCCTAGCCATAGCCCTAACCCTAACCCTAAACCTAACACTAACCCTATCCTAGCACTAGCCCTAACCCTAACCCTAGACCTAGCCCTAGACCGAACCCTAACCCTAACACTAACCCTAACCCTAACCCTAGACCTAACACTAACACTAACCCTAAACCTAAACCTAACCCTATTCCTAGCCATAATCCTAAAACTAACCCTAAGCCTAACCTAAACCTAACCCTAACCCTAACCCTAACCTAAACCTAACCCTAACCCTAAACCTTGCCCTTGCCCTAGCTCTAACCCTAAACCTAACCCTAACCCTAACACAAACACTAAGCCTAAACCTAACCCTAAACCTAGCCATAATCCTAACCCTAACCCTAACCCTAACCTAACCCTAACCCTAACCCTAACCCTTGCCTAACCCTAACCCTAACCCTAACCGTAACCCTAACCCTAACCCTAAACCTAGCGCTAGCCATAGCCCTAACCCTAACCCTATACCTAACACTAACCCTAACCTAGCCCTAGCCCTAACCCTAACCCTAGCCCTAGCCATAGCCCTAACCCTAACCCGAAACCTAACACTAACCCTAACCTAGCCCTAGCCATAACCCTAACCCTAACCCTAGACCTAACCCTAACACTAACCCTAAACCTAACCCTAACCTTATTCCTAGCCATAATCGTAAAACTAACCCTAACCCTAACCTAAACCTAACCCTAACCCTAACCCTAACCTAACCCTAAACCTAACCCTAAACCTTGCCCTTACCCTAGCTCTAACCCTAACCCTAACCCTAACCCTAACCCTAACCTAACCCTAACCCTAACCCTAACCCTAACCTACCCTAACACGAAACCTAACCCTAAACCTAGCCATAACCCTAACCATAACCCTAACCTAACCCTAACCCTAAGCCTAACCCTAAGCCTAACCCTAGCCCTAACCCTAACCCTAACCCTAATATAAACCTAACCCTATCCCTAACCCTAACCCTAACCCTAACCCTAACCCTAACCCTAAACCTATACCTAACCCTAGCCCTAGCCCTAGCCCTAACCCTAACCCTAACCCTAGCCCTAGCCCTAGACCAAAGCCTAACCCTAACCCTAATCCTAGCCCTAAACGTAACCCTACTCCTCACCATAACCCTAACCCTAACACTAACCCTAAACTACCCTAACCCTAACCCTAATCCTAGCACTAACCCTAACCCTAACCCTAACCCTAACCCTAACCTAACCCTAACCCTAACCCTAGCCCTAACCCTAAACATAACCCTAACCCTAACCCTTACCCTAACACTAAACCTAGCCCTAGCCCTAACCCTAGCCCTAACCATACCCTAACACTAATCTAACCATAACCCTAACCCTAAACTTATACCTAACCCTAGCCCTAGCCCTAGCCCTAACCCTAACCCTAACCCTAACCTAATCCTAACCCTAACCCTAACCCTTACCTAATCCTAACCCTAACCGTAACCCTAACCCTAACCCTAAACCTAGCGCTAGCCATAGCCCTAACCCTAACCCTATACCTAACACTAACCCTAACCTAGCCCTAGCCCTAACCCTAAACCTAGCCCTAGCCATAGCCCTAACCCTAACCCGAAACCTAACACTAACCCTAACCTAGCCCTAGCCCTAACCCTAACCCTAACCCTAGACCTAACCCTAACACTAACCCTAAACCTAACCCTAACCTTATTCCTAGCCATAATCCTAAAACTAACCCTAACCCTAACCTAAACCTAACCCTAACCCTAACCCTAACCTAACCCTAAACCTAACCCTAAACCTTGCGCTTGCCCTAGCTCTAACCCTAACCCTAACCCTAACCCTAACCCACACCTAACCCTAACCCTAACCCTAACCCTAACCCTAACCTAACCCTAACCCTAACCCTAGCCCTAACGCTAAACATAACCCTAACCCTAACCCTTACCCTAACACTAAACCTAGCCCTAGCCCTAACCCTAGCCCTAACCATACCCTAACACTAATCTAACTATAACCCTAACCCTAAACCTATACCTAAACCTAGCCCTAGACCAAACCCTAACCCTAACCCTAATCCTAGCCCTAAACGTAACTCTACTCCTCACCCTAACCCTAACCCTAACACTAACCCTAACCTACCCTAACCCTAACCCTAATCCTAGCACTAACCCTAACCCTAACCCTAACCCTAACCCTAACCTAACCCTAACCCTAACCCTAGCCCGAACCCTAAACATAACCCTAACCCTAACCCTTACCCTAACACTAAACCTAGCCCTAGCCCTAACCCTAGCCCTAACCATACCCTAACACTAATCTAACCATAACCCTAACCCTAAACCTATACCTAACCCTAGCCCTAGCCCTAGCCCTAACCCTAACCCTAACCCTAGCCCTAGCCCTAGACCAAACCCTAACCCTAACCGTAATCCTAGCCCTAAACGTAACCCTACTCCTCACCCTAACCCTAACCCTAACCCTAACACTAACCCTAACCTACCCTAACCCTAACCCTAATCCTAGCACTAACCCTAACCCTAACCCTAACCCTAACCCTAACCCTAACCCTAACCCTAACCTAACCCTAACCCTAACCCTAGCCCTAACGCTAAACATAACCCTAACCCTAACCCTTACCCTAACACTAAACCTAGCCCTAGCCCTAACCCTAGCCCTAACCATACCCTAACACTAATCTAACTATAACCCTAACCCTAAACCTATACCTAAACCTAGCCCTAGACCAAACCCTAACCCTAACCCTAATCCTAGCCCTAAACGTAACCCTACTCCTCACCCTAACCCTAACCCTAACACTAACCCTAACCTACCCTAACCCTAACCCTAATCCTAGCACTAACCCTAACCCTAACCTTAACCCTAACCCTAACCTAACCCTAACCCTAACCCTAGCCCGAACCCTAAACATAACCCTAACCCTAACCCTTACCCTAACACTAAACCTAGCCCTAGCCCTAACCCTAGCCCTAACCATACCCTAACACTAATCTAACCATAACCCTAACCCTAAACCTATACCTAACCCTAGCCCTAGCCCTAGCCCTAACCCTAACCCTAACCCTAGCCCTAGCCCTAGACCAAACCCTAACCCTAACCGTAATCCTAGCCCTAAACGTAACCCTACTCCTCACCCTAACCCTAACCCTAACCCTAACACTAACCCTAACCTACCCTAACCCTAACCCTAATCCTAGCACTAACCCTAACCCTAACCCTAACCCTAACCCTAACCCTAACCCTAACCCTAACCTAACCCTAACCCTAACCCTAGCCCTAACCCTAAACATAACCCTAACCCTAACCCTTACCCTAACACTAAACCTAGCCCTAGCCCTAACCCTAGCCCTAACCATACCCTAACACTAATCTAACCATAACCCTAACCCTAAACCTATACCTAACCCTAGCCCTAGCCCTAGCCCTAACCCTAACCCTAACCCTAGACCTAGCCCTAGCCCTAACCCTAACCCTAAACCTAGCCCTAGTCCTAAGCTTAAAGCTAACCCTAACCCTAACCCTAACCCTAACCCTAGCCCTAACCCTAAACCTAACCCTAACCATAACCCTAAACCTAACATTAGTTCTAGCCCTAGCCCAAACCCTAACCAATCCTAACCCTAGCCCTAACCATAACCCTAACCCTAATATAAACCTAACCCTAACCCTAATCCTAACCTAAACCTAATCCTAACCATAACCCTAACCCTAGCCCTAACCCTAGTCCTAACCCTAACCCTAAACCTGTCCCTAACCCTAACCCTAACCCTAACCATAGCCCTAACCCTAATCATAACCCTAACCTAACCCGAACCCTAACCATAACCCTAACCTAACCCTAACACTAATCCTAACCCTAACCCTAGACCTAGCCATAGCCCTAACCCTAACCCTAACCCTAATCCTAACCCTTACCCTAACACAAAATCTAGCCCTAGCCCTAGCCCTAACTCTAACCCTAACCCTAGCCCTAACCATAACCAAAACCCTTACCTAACC